>NC_091101.1:17500-328452 GCF_024713975.1 Paralichthys olivaceus
ATATTTCAGATATGGCGGGATGAACCAAATGAACGGTATAAATAGAAACAGAATTATCAGTGGAATATCAATAGAAATATGGCAATGTGAACAGAATTACAGTATACATATAAATGAGATGCTCTCCAAAAAAAATCCACCACTACAAACGTGCTCCTAACACTATTCTGGAGGAACGATTTGGACTTCCACACTTTTTCACTCCTGACCGTCCCCTATCATTATTATTTTCATTTATTGTTCACTTCATTTGTTGTTGTTGTTGCTGCTGCTGTTGCTGCTTTTTGGTGTGATGTTTTAAATCCATGTTTTATTTTGCTACACAGGACAACGCCTTGAATACATCGATTTTATTGCATTAAAATACAATACATAATACAATCAAATGAAATACGACAATAGAATGAAATACAACAATAGAATGAAATACTTGTACTTCTACTACTACTACTAATGGTAACCGTACTGATGACATGATGGTCGTGTGTTTGTTAACAACAGTATGTAATAATGTAATAATAACAACACACTTTGGATCTCTCTGTGTGTATGTAATTATAATAACACTATATAATAATCATATTTATAATAATATAGTAGTAATATGGGTCTGTTGTACTGCTGCTACTGCTGCTACATTCACTACTGACCGTCCCATTCGCTTATAATGGAGAGTGTTTTTCCCTGAATATCTCAGGGACCGAAGGTCGTAGCTGCCGGCCACTGCCACCAACGGAAAGAGCACCCCTGAAAATGGGGGGGTAGCCAAAGTCCTGAGTCTCTGGCACCCCGGAAAATAGCGTGTCCACGGAGCCGGACGCGGACACGCTTGGCTATTATCCCCTTACCTAACCCTAACCCTAACCCTAACCCTAACCCTAACCCACCCACAGACACACACACACACTCATTTATTTATTTTAATAAATATCAATAACTATGTCATTGACGTGTCTTTTTTCTCCCATGTCCCTCTCTCTCTTTCTCTCTCTCATTGCAGGCATCTCTGACTCCAGAACTGAAGGAGTTATTATTATCTGACTTATCATCATTATTATAATTATTATTAACAAAAATACTTAATTAATTATTATATGAATTGTTGCTGCTATCATTAATAATCAATAACTTCTTTACACTGTTATTGTTTAAATTTTAACTAGTCAGAGCTGATACCTGATGTTGCTCAAGTGTTCCGGTCTCTCTCGCCTCCCCCTCACCACTGTTTCTCTGCTCTCCCCAACCAGTAGAGGCAGATGACCATCCACATTGAACCTGGTTCTGCTAGAGGTGTCTCCCTGTAAGTGAGGTAGTTTTTACTCTTCACAGTTGCCAAAGTGCTTGCTCATTGTGGGAACTGTTAGGTTTCTCTATATTAAGCAAGATTTTAAGGTCTTGACCTTCTATGTAAAGTTCCTTGAGATAATATATATTATCATTTGGCGCTATACAAATAAAATTGAATTGAATTGAATAGGTGATGGGAAAATAATAACAATAATTAATTGAGCAGTAGTAGCGCAATATATTCAGTAAACTGTACAAAAATAATAATATGTTTTTTCTTCTTTCATGAACATATTTTCCACTTCATATTATGCACACATAAAATTAACAAAACATTCATAGCATCTGTAAACAATACTATATAACAACACTCAAGCATACTATCTATATAACAACAGATCTGAACTGTGTTTGTTCTCAAGTGGGTTGTTTCATACATTTTTAATAACGTTATACGGATCACATTATAGCGTGACATGTTTCTGGTTAAGATTAAAAGTATGCTGACAGAAATTTCATGCGTGCCCCTTTAAGGGACTAGTGACACTACACGCAGGGCCTGCGTGATGCTGCAGCAGAGACCTGAGGGAGAGAGCAGAGGAGAAAATGGAGAAAAACGAGCTGCGATTAATAAGCAGAAAAAGAGTGAAAAAAGTTGATTTAGCAGTTGAAAAATATAACTTACCTGGTCGGGAACTGACGGGGATTTTATGAGAACTAAGTCACACTGGTTTTGGTGAGTTTTGTTTTTATTTTCTTGCAATTTTGCTGTGTTGTACCTTTTTAGCGGAAAGCTAATGCTAAAAACGTAGCTATTCACAAGGAAATGCTCCGTCATAACCTGTTTATCAGTAAATTTTTTGGGTTTATGAAGACTGTGAATGTTACAAAAGTGTCTGTAAGCTGTATAAATGAAAGGTATGCGCTGTAGTTTGTGTGGGAGACGGAGCCGTGAGTTGAAAGAGACCGCTCCGCTGCCATTTTGAGACGAAAAAACACCGTAGCAGTAACGTTACAACTCAGAAACTGTGAAACATTTATTTGTGTGATTTGAGGACTTAAAAAGAGATTATTTGTGTTTATGACCTGTTACACAGGTCAGGTTTTTTGCTCGGTTTGAAGCTGGGTCGGAGCAAGGACTGTGCACACACAGACGGGATTCAAGATGGCGAGCCAGACCCAGACCTTCACCTTCAACTCATCTACTCCTTCGCGCTAGTGAGGAAATCTTCGGCTTATGGTGACTCGCTGCCAGAGTGGTAGGAGTATCAGGAACTAGTTTGAACTGAACTGATTGATTTATTATTATTTTCGGACTAAATCGAACTGAAACTTTTCATTGAACCGAACACTTGAACTCATGTTGAACTCGATTCGAAAGTGTCATACTTTTATTTGCATGTTGAGTTCATATTTTCTGAGTGTGATTGGAAATGATTGTGGTCCACTTTGATTTGATTGTGTAACTGAAGGTATTCTCTTACATTTAAAAGAAAGGGAAAAAAGATTTAACTCAGGAGGAAAAATTCTAAAAATAGATGCAACCTAGGAGAAAAAAGACTGGTTTAACTTAACTTAGATTAGCTTTACTGAAATAAACTAGGAGAACTAAAGAACGAAAGGAAAGAGTGAAATACTCTTTTCAATTATACTTGCCTTAGTATTAGGAACCTGCAGGGTATTTGTTTTGTTTTCTGTACTGTATTTTATATGTGTGTTTTGCATTCAGTAAATTGCCGGCCTTTTGTACTTAGAGCAACGGTCTCTGGTGTGATTATTCTTGCTTCCCACTCCTTAGAACCTAGAACTGGTCCAGTGGCGCAGTAAGTGGGGTGATACCGGTGCTACAAATTCAATTCAATTTTATTTGTATAGCGCCAAATGATAATATACATTATCTCAAGGAGCTTTACATAGAAGGTCAAGACATTAAAATATTGTTTAATATAGAGAAACGTAACAGTTCCCACAATGAGCAAGCACTTTGGTGACTGTGAAGAGTAAAAACTCCCTCACTTACAGGGAGAAACCTCTAGCAGAACCAGGTTCAATGTGGACGGTCATCTGCCTCTACTGGTTGGGGTGAGCAGAGAAAAATGGGGAGAGAAGAGAAACAGTGGGGAGGGGGAGGCGAGAGACCGGAACACTTGAGCACCATCAGGTATCAGCTCTGACTAGTTAAAATGTAAACGATAACAGTGTAAAGAAGTTATTGATTATTAATGATAGCAGCAACAATTCATATAATAATTAATTAAGTATTGTTGTTAATAATAATAATGATAATAATAATAATAATAGTTGTTCTCCTTCAGTTCTGGAGTCAGAGATACCTGCAATGAGAGAGAGAAAGAGAGAGAGGGACACGTCAGTAACATAGTTATTGACATTTATTAAAGTGTTAAATTAAACAGTCGGATTCCCCTGGTCCGCACCAGTTCTAAGTCAGCTGCTAGGCGCCAGCCGAGGCACACCGCCGGATACAGCTGGACGGCCACGAGCGAGGCCTCCTGACTGTGTGATGATCTCACGGCAGCTTTAAGAACTGCCACTCCCACATTTATTTAAACCCTCTCACTGCTCTGACTTCTGTGGTGGCGGTTGATATTGCCTTGCTCAGACTCCGAGGCTTTAACGCTCCTCTCTTTGCGATTCAAATGGCTGTCACATGTCAGACTGCTAACTTATTCTTAAGGTCAATTTCTGTCGTAGGTCTTGTGCCGTCAGCTCGTCTGTTGATGTGTAATCTGTGTCGGTCAAATAATAATGTTATAAAGTTCATTCTTTAATATAAAAAATAAGTTCGTGAGGGAAAAAAGGAAATCGCGCCAGGGTGGAGGGTTCGTGGGGAATATTCTCATTTACATATTGACATAGATTTGGTCGATGTACAACCGAGTGCTGGGGTCCTTTTCTCTGGCTACCTACATGAAGGAGTACCTCAAGGAGCACCAATAAAACAGGCCTAACCTCACACAGTGGCTTCTTATGACCTCAATATCTGAAATAGTTAAGACCTGTGTTGGATCAGTAAAATGATTCTTGCCACGTAACACACATTCATTCTTCCTGAAAAGATTGAACCCCTACGGTTACCAGAAATGTCTTAATCACATCTGTGTTTCTTAGAATTCCACATTTTGTACAAAATGTAAACTTTCACAAAAGCATCTGCAGCCCCTTTGCGATGAAACCGAAAATTAAAGCTCCAGTGATTTCACGACATTGAGATGACGGAAGTTTTTAACTGTTATTATAATTTCACTTTCGAGAGAAGTGGAGAAGTGCTCTGTGGATGATGGGAGTTTCCCCAGCAGTCTAGACCTATAGCAGCTTAAGGGATGGTTCAGGACTCACCTGATCCAGCCAGGCTTTATCAAAAAGGAATGTTTTAAGTTTAACCTTAAATGCACAGAAGGTGTCTGCCTGGTAGCTGAATGCTCTACCTCATGTTCTACTCTTACAGACTCTTGGAACCACACGAGAGCCTGTGTTTTGGGAACGAAAACACCTACTGTCTTCACCTACTGTAGATGGTTGAGAGAGAGTCTGAGCCAGGGACAGTAAATATGGTTGAGGTTCCATCAATAAGGTGAGTAATTAAAAATGTGATACCTTACAATATACTGTGATGTAAACTGTGTTCTGAGAATGTTTTGGAAATCTGTGGGGATTTATGTAGGTAACATTAATTTGACAACCTTTACCATTTCTATTGGGGAGCCAATTTCACGGCTATGCTCAGTATCAAATTCTAAATCCACATTAAAAAATTGGGGGGTAAAAAAAATTAAAAGATGAGGAGGGCAGTTGATTTTCATGTGATTTTTACTATGTTGTAGACTGGTTTGTTTTAAATGTCCCCAGGCAAAATGGAACGTGCGTAACTTGTAGGTACTACAGTACCAGTATAGTGCCTGGAAAAGATAATACTGGTTACATGCATGATGCCTTGAGCTGCAACTGACAAGTAACACAGAAAGTGAGGGCAAACAAATGCACGTAAGAGGCATTGTCATCATCCACAGGGTCTTCTCCTGTGTCTTTTCACTCTGTAATGTGTATACTGATGACTGCCGCAGCTGGCATGACAACAGATTACTTTTCAAATTTGCTGATGACCCTGTGACAGTCAGTCTCCTCCATGCGGATGAGAACAGCCATGGTCCCATTGTGGATTGCGAATCTGTATTGTTGTGACTGCATTTTTACTACTAAATGTGACAAAAACCAAGGACATGAGTTTTAGGCATCAGCCCTCAAACTCTCAGAGTACTATCATCAAGGGGCAGGTGGTAGACTTTGTAAAGAACTACGGTACAAGTACCATGGGATGATTATTAACTATGATCTCTCTGATGACTATGTCCCTGATGATGGCTGTTTGTATTACGGATAGCATGTGGCTGATCCCTTATTCAGTAGAACATGTAGTAACATGTCCATGTTCCATGCTGTTTATTTAAAAATAATGTACTTGTCTTCTTGTACAATGCTCAATGATATAGATGTCCATTCCAGATTTCTGCATCATACCTTGGAATTGTATCCATAATTAATTATGAAAATAAATCCAGTTTATGATTTGTGATATATGACAATTTGATTCTGACTGATCATAATTCAAGGTCAGCTTTAATTTGCCTCAATTCAAGATACCTTAAATTAAGTTTAAAGTTAGAATGTCATTGTGGAAATCCTGAACTAGAATTGTGACTAATGAAGCATTGTGTTAGTTCATGCAGGACACGGAGTCATGTGCTCAGCTATACCGATAGGTTTATGGGTGCTCGTCAGTCACCCACCAATCACAGCCCATTCTCTCACCAAAGCGGTCCCTTTAAATACGACCTCATCCTCACTGATCCCTGCGAAGCTCAAACACTTTTAGCACCGTAATGGAAATTTTACATTCGTGTATGTATAATTGCATAAACAGACATGTATGTGGAGGACTGACCAAATGGTTGACCAAATTGTTCATCTAAAAGGGCAACTTTAAGGTTTACTGTGGTGGCTTAAGAGACTTGAGTTTTATGGCCTCGAGAAACCACAACTTTATGGTATCTCGTATCTCTGATTGGGATCAAACAAGTGGGATCTCACGGGGGGGAGTCATCCACAGAACATGTAAACAAAAGGACAGGATGTCTCCTCCACTGAGTGAAAATACAGAAGGGTAATATATACCTTTGCATGCTTAGTGGGAGGGGGCTGTGAGTTATAAGAACACAGATTCTCCTATGTTCTTTGCTCATTTGTGCATGTCAATCAGGTGATGTGTACTAATGAGTCCATCTGCAGATGGTGAATTAAACTTAAAGAAAGAAGTGTTTGACTTTGTGCTTGTTTCACAGAAACTGCCACCACAGCACCGAGTCCAAACACGGTTGTGGTAAATCATCTTAAACAAAAGTACCTTGCCTGCTACGCCCACTGGGCACTCTGCATATGCCCCCTGTTTTATCTCAGCACACTGCTCGGCTAACCAGGGAACATCCAATGAATGGAGCCTTCAGCGCCAATCATAACTGTGTCCCCATTTGCAACAAATGGGTAAAGCATGACAAAGGGTTCCTGACTGAACTCGGAATTAAATGGTTAATATCTGAAACTATAATAGTTCAACTGAATTGTAGATATCTAATGTCATTTTAATTCTACCATTACCTGTCTTGACATGTACTGTAGATGCTTGAGAGAGTGTCTGAGCCAGGGACAGTAGACATCACTGAGGTTCCATCAATAATGTGAGTATTGAAACACATGATATTTTACAATATACTGTGATGCAGATTCTCAGAAAGTTACAGAAATTTGTGGGGAAAAATTGTTTGCAGATGCTATGAATGTCGTGTTAATTTCTGACACTCAGTTCACATTTATAGAGTTGGCTTGTTTTGTCAAGAAATCATCCATGTAAATTAAAAGAACATGGAACAAATTATTTATCATGTATTGCTATATTTATTTCTTTACCATTTTCACTTTCAGTGTGGCCAGAGGCATTATGTTTTCAGCTTATCCATCCATCTGTCTGTCCCATTCATGTGAAAGCGATATCTCATGAACAACTACATCATGTAAGTCAAAGGTCGAAAGGTCAAGCTCACTTGACTTTGCATTGTTTTGAATACAAAGGAAATATCATTACATGTGGCACAAACATTCACTTGGCCTCAATGATGACTTGAATAGAATTCAGTTGTCAAAGATCAAATGGCAAGGTCACTAGGACCTCACAAAGCACACTTCTTGCCTTGTAAATGCGATACGCGCAGTACCTCAAAGTAATGGTTAATATTTACCAGTGTGTTAGGTGAATGTGTATATGTGCTCAGGAAACAATTTGTAATACAGTCTGTTCATGTAGCGTGAAGTAATATTGATAATTACATGACGACGATTAAGTTAACATAAGGCACATCAATCTCCTGCAATGCTAACTGTGCGCTGTCTGTGGAATAGTAGTACACCGTGGCTGTGGAAAAACTATGTGACTAGTGTTGTTGCAAGCAGGCTATTTTAAATTGATTTTTTCAGAAATAATTGCGTTACTGAGTGTACTGTTCTAAATTGTGAGTTGCAATATATTATCAGTATATTAGAAGTAAGCCGAGTTAAAGAATATTTTGTGAAATGCTGTATTTGTTTATCTTACATGCTTATGTTTACTTTATTACTGGTATCCAAAGTTGTTTAATGAATGCAGGTGCTAGGTCACAGATTAGACAGGTTAAATGTCTGTTTGGATGTACATGGTCTATAGTAATATTTCAGTATAGTCTATTGACGTATGTAATATTTCAGTTCTGTAGATATTCAGCAGTAATTGTACACATTGTGGCATTTGTATTTACAGTAGGTGGTTATCCTGATAATGAGTCATAATACACATGATCTGAGAAAAGTATGTGTCCATTTATCGTTCACTCAAATACACCCTTTTTCAGGTATTTTACACTAGAAAAACAGCTTCCGGCTACGGCGACCCGAATGTAGTTGTGCTTCCTGGGTCTCAGGGGGAACCTCTACTTAAAACTTGGGGCCCCTGGGTGGTTTTGGGCTCGAACTGAGGTAGGAGGTAGGTGAAAAAAATTTGATCTTTTGACCTGCAACACCCAGAGCTTTAATAACACATAGGGAGCCTTCTGGGGTGAGAGGAGAGGCAGTGTGCAAAATGTCAGAGCTCTAGCTGGTCAGGGGCCCAAACTGCGAATCTTTGATATCATCTACATTTGCCACTGCCTGTTTATATCTTTGAATGACTTCTATTTTTGATATTTTATATTTCATGTTGAATGCTGTTTGCACCGGGGATAAGAGGGAAACGCTATTTCAATTCTCTGTATTTCCTGCACATATGTCATTATTGATCATAAAGTTGACTTGACTTGAACACTGATAAAGTTGATTCAAGATGTTGAATCTAGGAAAAACTGTTGTGATCCGTGGTCAATGACCTCCATCTAGTGGACGAAAAAAACCATTGCACCCACCTTATCAAGTCACAATCCCCATTATTCCTACACTCACAAACCATTAAAAAGCAATGATTTTGAGTGCAAATCCAATGGAAATGCAGTCAGTGGAAACCAAAGACTATTGTTAGCAGTAGTCAAGTGTTTTAGTGTTTCATCTTGGACACTGCCTTGTTTATTTGTCTGTAGCCATGTCCAAACTCTTCCACAAAGGGCCGAGTGGCTGAATGTTTTCTTGCCAATTCAAGATTCAACAATTTTTACTGTCAAATACACACAAGAACACACACGTTCCCCTGTGAATTGAAATTCTTGTGCTGTCCTTTCTGGAATACCAGCCGACCAAAATAGACATTCAAATACAATATTTACATCAAATACAATAAGAATATGAAACATGTTTAAGAGTAAGGTGAAAACAAGGGTAATGAGGTGAATAGGGTGAGTATTGTGCAAAACTGAGCAGTGCAAATGTATGCAATGTAAATTTAAACAGTACAATTGGAAATAGTTTAATAATGGAGCTAGCTCTCCTGTGAACCCTGCCTGCGGTGGTAAATGCTCTGCAGAGAGGGCAGTGAGTTCTTGATGATTTTTTCTGCTGTCTTCGCCACTCTCTGCAGGCGTTTGCGGTCCATAGTAGATGTGCTGTCGTACCACACGGTGATGCAGCTGGTCAATATGCTCTCAATGATGCAGCTGTAGAAGTTGCTGAGGATCTTAGGAGTCATCCCAAACTTCCTCAGCCTCCTCAGGAAGTACAGCCGCTGTTGAGCCTTCATGACTAGCTGTGTGGTGTTTAATGTCCAGGTGAGGTCCTCACTGAAGTGGACCCCGAGGTATTTAAAGCTGAAATGAATGAAGCAGCAGCAGCACAACAGACACATATTACTACTATATTATTATTACTTTGGCTACCCCCCCATTTTCAGGGGTGCTCTTTCCGTTGGTGGCAGTGCCCGGCAGCTATGACCTTCGGTCCCTGAGATATTCAGGGAAAACACTCCCCATTATAAGCGAATGGGATGGTCAGTAGTGAAAGTTTCACCAAGTGTGGAGGCCCAAATCGTTCCTCCAGAATAGTGATAGGAGCATGTTTCAGGTCATTTGTAGTCTTGGTGGTGGTGGTTTATAGTGGTGGATTTGTTTTGGAGAGCATCACATTTATATTTGTACTGTAATTCTGTTCATACTACCATAATTATATTCTACTGATAATTCTGTTTATATTTATACTGTTCATTCTGTTCATCCTGCCATATCTGCCATATTTATACTCTTGATATGGTCTAGATTTGACACTGCCTCTGTGTGGCACAAAACAACTGGAAACAGTGGCTCTGCCTGCACAAAAGCACTGGAGATGACGAAAGAAGCTTCGAGCCACTTTGTGAAGAAAGGTTCATCTTCTGAACTAAAGTTGCAATTTTAAGCTTCTCTCGCCATCTCCAATGCTTTTGTGCACGCAAAGCCACTGTTTTCAGCTGTTTTGTGCACACAGAGCCACTTTATGAATAAATAACATTATTGATGACCAGTGGAGAGACCTTGGACCATCATTTCAGACAGTCAGTGACTGGCATTTAACCATGACGCCTGATCTATTCACCTTGCATGAATGCTTTCAGTTTCAAATTTTCTCCAAATCAGTGTTTTCCTGCCACACGATCATTGTATGTGGTTGATGACTATCTCCATTTTCATATCATGTTGTCAAACCAATCAGATGTTCTCCTGCTTGTAGACTTGCCAGAAATGCTGTGGGCAAAGGACAAATACGATGTGGGCCTCATCAGAAACTGTGACCCAGTTACAATTACCCCAAAATCTGAATATCGACCATGTAAACAATGGTACCCAGTCAGACAGGAAGCTGTGGATAGGATACGCCCTGTTTTTGCATCTCTCCTGCAGGCTGGTGTAATTATCCCCTGCCCTGATTCGCCAGTCCATACTCCACTGTTTCCAGTTAAGAAAATCAGAGTGTTGTATATTGGGGTAGCGATGATGTGAAGATGATGAAGGAATCGCCGATTGACACCGTTTGATTGTTTGAAAGGTTTATTACAAAAAGTTCAGCATCAATACAAGCACTGCAATCTGCCTGGAGAGAGATCTGGGGCCAATGTGAATCTCTTCTCCCTAACAGCTTCAACTCCCCGTTTATATAGGAGAGTTGTTTTTGTGAATCTAAAGAAAACACATCTGGCTTTCATCCAGCCCACCTCATCTGTTTGGTAACAGGGAGGGAAAGGCACCAGCTCAAATTTAGGGTGACAGTTTAAGCCGTGACCTAATGCATTAATGTATACATTCAGTTTTTCTCAGAAAACCTAAACTTATAGGCCTCTGAATTCCTCAGGACCTATGGGCCTCAAACTCAGAGATCAGCTTCCTTTAAAGAGAACACAACACATGACATTTCAGACACCACAAGAGATAAAGGTCAGCCTATTGAGTGGTGATTTGTGCAGGATTTGAAGGCTGTGAATGACGCTGTAATTGCTCGATCACCCATTGTTCCCAACCCGTACACGTTGCTTTCCCAAATTCCGCCTGATGCAGAGTGGTTTTCGGTTGTAGATTTATCCAATGCTTTTTTTTAAACGTTCCTGTCCACAAGGACAGCCAGTACTGGTTTGCTTTTAACTTTGAAAACAAGGCCTACACATTCAGACGCCTTTGTCGAGGCTACTGTGAGCCTACTTCTCTGCTAAACTTGACCCAGTGGCAGCTGGCCCTCCACAAAGCTTGTGTGCAGTGGCCGCCTGTGAAAAAGCAGTTCTTGCCTCACGTGACATCGTAGGCTACTCTGACTTGACACTTCTTGTTACTCATGCTGTGTCTCTCATTCTCACAGAACAGAAGACCTCACATCTTTCTGCTGCTAGCTGTTCTTCTTGATATGCCCAACATCACAGTGAAACGCTGTTCAACCTTGAATCCAGCCACGCTTCTCCCGCTTCCAGATGACGGGTGGAGAACACAACTGTGTTGCTGAACTACAAGTCCAGTGTTCACCACAACCTGACCTTTCTGATGAACTATGACTTGATTCTGTATGTAAATGGGTCCGCCTCACGTGAACCCGGTCTCTGGTACTAACTTTGTTGGTTTTTCTGTCTATTCTGATAGTGACATTCTCTTCTCTGGTCCTTTTCCTCATCACCTCTCAGCCCAGGCAGCAGAACTCATTGTGCTCACTGAAAGCATGCAAATTGGCTACTGGTAAAACACTCACAGTTTACAAAGACTCCGGATATGCATTTGGTTTCACTCATGATTTTGGTGCTCTCTGCAGGCACAGGTAATTTTTGGTTGTTCACCATGGCCTCACCATTAGAAGGTAAATCTCACTGCTTAGTGATGGTCAACATGTGGTCAAAATGGGTTGAAGCCTTTCCTGCTTCAAAACAAACTGCAAGTGTAGTCACCAAAGCACTGTTACAAGACATCATTCCACAATGGGGGATTCCTAGCAGAATCTAAAGTGACAAAGCTGTCAAACAACTCAGCTCTCATCTAGGAATGGATGTGCGAACACACTGTGCATATCATCCAGCCAGTGGCGGAGCTTTGGAACGAGATAATGCACACTCAAAACGAAGCTCGCAAAGTGCTGTGAAGACAGAGGTCTCACATGGACAAAGGTCCTGCCTCTGGCGCTGATGTATATGAGGATGAGAAAACGAACCAGGTCTAACCTTTCACCTTATGAGATTCTTTTTGCAACTCCTCCCCACATTGGTGCGGGTCTTTCACCCTCTCCACTTCCCGCCACAGACTTGTGTGATATGCATGATATGTTGTCCTATTGTTCTAACCTGACTAATGCTCTTTCAGACATCAGGAAACAGGTGACATCTTCCCTTCCTCATCCAGTGACTGAACCACTTCACGACCCCCGTCCAGGCGACTTCGTGGTGGTCAAAGACTTTCGGAGAAAGAACTGGCGCTCACTCAGGTGGCAAGGCCCCTACCAGGTGCTACTCACAACCCACACTGCAGTGCTGAGAGAGCCACCTGGATCCACACTAACCATTGCAAAGGAGTACTGGCTCCATCTGAACAGCTGACGCCTCCAGCTGAAACCACACACACTGATACTCCCACAGGTTGAGAATCACAGAGAGTGTCGTGTGATTAGCACATGAGCGTTCTGCCACAACAGTTGTCTCTTATGTTTCCTGTTTACCTGACTGTATAAAACCTTCTTCTTTCCCTATTCGGAGTTGTTCCACTCTGAGCATTCATGCTAAGTGTGAAACCCTCTGCAGAGCTTTCTATTAAATGACCTAAAGACAACTGTCTGAGAAACTCTTTATTTTACATCTCAAGATAAATTTCCACCACAAGTGTAACCACCTACTGTAAATACAAATGCCACAATGTGAAATTACAAGTGCAATAAGTACAAACATTTTTTTTTTACATAAAGAGTAATTGACGTTTGGAAAGAATTCAATCCTAAGGGAAGACTATACATTTTTCTCAGCACCACATCAAATATACTCCAGGATAGATAATTTTTTCATGTTCAGTTAGGACAGTTATAGGATCGAAAATTGTGAAATTGGAGTGAGAGACATATCAGACCATAGTCCTGTATATATGACTCTGGCTATGTCAAGAGAACAAAAATCAACACTTTGGAGGCTAAATATAAATGTATTAAAAGGACAAATGAAGGAAGAGTTTATTAAAGAAATTCAGTTATATGTGAGGGAGAATGATAATGGTGAGGTGTCTCTCTCGGTGCTGTGGGACGCGTGTAAAGCTGTGATTAGAGGACAACGAATTGCTAAATCAACATACTTGAAAAGGCAAACACAGGAAAAACTCAATAAATTAGAATCAGAGCTTAAAAAATTGGAAAAAGAACATAAAAAAAATGTGGACGAGCGAATAAACCAAAATATCAAAAGAGTTAGAACAGAGGTAAATGACATCTCAGGACAAGAGATTCAAAAAAAGCTGTTGTACATGAAACAGCGATACTATGACATGGGAAGTAAATCTACAAAATTGCTGGGCTACAGATTAAAAAGGCATAGGGGCTCAGCTACAAATCTACCAAAATATAAGACAGAAGAGATACATACATGTTTTGAAACATATTATAAGAATCTATATTCCCAACCAAAAATAAATAATAAACATCAGATAGCCACATGGCTGGATTCCTTAAATTTACACAGGGTGGCAGAGGACCAGAATTCAGCTCTGATAAAGGAAATCACAGCAGAAGAAATAAAATGATAAAAAAATAAAATGAAATACTTGTTCTACTACTACTACTACTACTACTTATGGTGAGTATACTGATGACATGATGCTATTGTGATTGTTAATAACAGTATGTAACAATAATACTATATAATGATAATATTTATAATAATATAGTAGAAATATGTGTTGTGCTTCTGCTGCTGCTTCATTGGAAAAAAAACATTCAGCCACTCGGCCCTGTCCAAGATGAAACACTAAAACACTTGACTTCGGCTAACAATAGTCTTTGGCTTCCACTGACTGCATTTCCATTGGATTTGCACTCAAAATCACTGCTTTTTAATGCTTTGTGAGTGTGGGAATCATGGGGATTGTGACTTGATCAGGTGGGTGCAATGGTTTTTTTTGTCCACCAGATGGAGGTCATTGACCACTGATCACAACAGTTTTTTCAAGCTTCAACATCTTGAATCAACTTTATCAGTCTTCAAGTCAAGTCAACTTGTCACTTACAGAGGAAATACAGAGAATTGAAATAGTGTTTCCCTCTTCCCGCACATGATTTATTATTATTATTATTATTATTATCATTGTTATTATCATTACTATTACTATTATTTATCCAATTTAATTTAAATCAATTGAAACAATTCCTAAAAAAGTTAGACATTTTTTTAAACAAAATCACTTTCCTCACCTCTCTTCCCTCATGAAAGTGAGGGAATAGGGGGAGGCAGAGTTCACAGCCCGAACAGGCGGGGGAGGGCTTAGCCCGGCCGGCTTCTCTCCCTGACTCTGCGCCCCTTATTATATGAATGGTATAAAAAAATATGAAAAGGAGGATTCTAAACCAAATCACTTTTATGAATACTTTTTTTTTTTAAATAAACGAATGAATTAATAAGGAGATATTTTAAATTTTATTCCTAATTCTATTTTACAACTCAAACTACATTATAAACAATATTTTACATACAACAACAAGTTTTAAACTTGTACAAAATAACGTTTTCCTCTGATTGCCTCCACTACTCCCAAAGGATCATGGGAGTTGATTAAATAATGAATTTTTCTCCATTCATTTCCCTTATATCAACCACCAATCCTCAAAAAAAGTTGGAATCATAAACAAATTACTATCCCAATAAGGATTTCCCTAAAATTAAAAAAAATATTTTAAAACATACTCAGAAATTTCAATTACTTATGAATTTTTTACAACTTTAAAATAATTTTTTCTCCTTAAAATACACATCCCACTCTCAAACAATGAGAATTAAACTTTACAAATATATTTTATCCACTAATTAACCAAAAAATGGTAAATACACTGAGATTCTCAGACGTTTTGTTTTAACCACGATAAATAGGAACACGTGTGAGCAAGACTTCCCCCCAAAATACATTACAAAACACAATAGAATGAAATACCACAATAAAATGAAATACTTGTTCTACTACTACTACTACTACTACTACTACTTATGGTGAGTATACTGATGACATGATGCTATTGTGATTGTTAATAACAGTATGTAACAATAATACTATATAATGATAATATTTATAATAATATAGTAGAAATATGTGTTGTGCTTCTGCTGCTGCTTCATTGGAAAAAAAACATTCAGCCACTCGGCCCTGTCCAAGATGAAACACTAAAACACTTGACTTCGGCTAACAATAGTCTTTGGCTTCCACTGACTGCATTTCCATTGGATTTGCCCTCAAAATCACTGCTTTTTAATGCTTTGTGAGTATGGGAAACATGGGGATTGTGACTTGATCAGGTGGGTGCAATGGTTTTTTTTGTCCACCAGATGGAGGTCATTGACCACTGATCACAACAGTTTTTTCAAGCTTCAACATCTTGAATCAACTTTATCAGTCTTCAAGTCAAGTCAACTTGTCACTTATCAATAATGCCATGTGTGCAGGAAATACAGAGAATTGAAATAGTGTTTCCCTCTTCCCGCACATTATTTTTTATTATTATTATTATTATTATTATTATTATTATTATCATTGTTATTATCATTACTATTACTATTATTTATCCAATTTAATTTAAATCAATTGAAACAATTCCTAAAAAAGTTAGACATTTTTTTAAACAAAATCACTTTCCTCACCTCGCTTCCCTCATGAAAGTGAGGGAGTAGGGGGAGGCAGAGTTCACAGCCCGAACAGGCAGGGGAGGGCTTAGCCCGGCCGGCTTCTCTCCCTGACTCTGCGCCCCTTATTATATGAATGGTATAAAAAAATATGAAAAGGAGGATTCTAAACCAAATCACTTTTATGAATGCTTTTTTTTTTTTAATAAACGAATGAATTAATAAGGAGATATTTTGAATTTTATTCCTAATTCTATTTTACAACTCAAACTACATTATAAACAATATTTTACATACAACAACAAGTTTTAAACTTGTACAAAATAACGTTTTCCTCTGATTGGCTCCACTACTCCCAAAGGATCATGGGAGTTGATTAAATAAAGAATTTTTCTCCATTCATTTCCCTTATATCAACCACCAATCCTCAAAAAAAGTTGGAATCATAAACAAATTACTATCCCAATAAGGATTTCCCTAAAATTAAAAAAAATATTTTCAAACATACTCAGAAATTTCAATTACTTATGAATTTTTTACAACTTTAAAATAATTTTTTCTCCTTAAAATACACATCCCACTCTCAAACAATGAGAATTAAACTTTACAAATATATTTTATCCACTAATTAACCAAAAAATGGTAAATACACTGAGATTCTCAGACGTTTTGTTTTAACCACGATAAATAGGAACACGTGTGAGCAAGACTTCCCCCCCAAAATACATTACAAAACACAATAGAATGAAATACCACAATAAAATGAAATACTTGTTCTACTACTACTACTACTACTACTACTTATGGTGAGTATACTGATGACATGATGCTATTGTGATTGTTAATAACAGTATGTAACAATAATACTATATAATGATAATATTTATAATAATATAGTAGAAATATGTGTTGTGCTTCTGCTGCTGCTTCATTGGAAAAAAAAACTTTCAGCCACTTGGCCCTGTCCAAGATGAAACACTAAAACACTTGACTTCGGCTAACAATAGTCTTTGGCTTCCACTGACTGCATTTCCATTGGATTTGCACTCAAAATCACTGCTTTTTAATGCTTTGTGAGTGTGGGAATCATGGGGTTTGTGACTTGATCAGGTGGGTGCAATGGTTTTTTTTGTCCACCAGATGGAGGTCATTGACCACTGATCACAACAGTTTTTTCAAGCTTCAACATCTTGAATCAACTTTATCAGTCTTCAAGTCAAGTCAACTTGTCACTTATCAATAATGTCATGTGTGCAGGAAATACAGAGAATTGAAATAGTGTTTCCCTCTTCCCGCACATTATTTTTTATTATTATTATTATTATTATTATTATTATTATTATCATTGTTATTATCATTACTATTACTATTATTTATCCAATTTAATTTAAATCAATTGAAACAATTCCTAAAAAAGTTAGACATTTTTTTAAACAAAATCACTTTCCTCACCTCTCTTCCCTCATGAAAGTGAGGGAGTAGGGGGAGGCAGAGTTCACAGCCCGAACTGGCGGGGGAGGGCTTAGCCCGGCCGGCTTCTCTCCCTGACTCTGCGCCCCTTATTATATGAATGGTATAAAAAAATATGAAAAGGAGGATTCTAAACCAAATCACTTTTATGAATGCTTTTTTTTTTTTAATAAACGAATGAATTAATAAGGAGATATTTTAAATTTTATTCCTAATTCTATTTTACAACTCAAACTACATTATAAACAATATTTTACATACAACAACAAGTTTTAAACTTGTACAAAATAACGTTTTCCTCTGATTGGCTCCACTACTCCCAAAGGATCATGGGAGTTGATTAAATCATGAATTTTTCTCCATTCATTTCCCTTATATCAACCACCAATCCTCAAAAAAAGTTGGAATCATAAACAAATTACTGTCCCAATAAGGATTTCCCTAAAATTAAAAAAAATATTTTCAAACATACTCAGAAATTTCCATTACTTATGAATTTTTTACAACTTTAAAATAATTTTTTCTCCTTAAAATACACATCCCACTCTCAAACAATGAGAATTAAACTTTACAAATATATTTTATCCACTAATTAACCAAAAAATGGTAAATACACTGAGATTCTCAGACGTTTTGTTTTAACCACGATAAATAGGAACACGTGTGAGCAAGACTTCCCCCCCAAAATACATTACAAAACACAATAGAATGAAATACCACAATAAAATGAAATACTTGTTCTACTACTACTACTTATGGTGAGTATACTGATGACATGATGCTATTGTGATTGTTAATAACAGTATGTAACAATAATACTATATAATGATAATATTTATAATAATATAGTAGAAATATGTGTTCTGCTGCTGCTTCATTGGAGAAAAAAAAACATTCAGCCCCTCTGCCCTGTCCAAGATGAAACACTAAAACATTTGACTTCGGCTAACAATAGTCTTTGGCTTCCACTGACTGCATTTCCACTGGATTTGCACTCAAAATAACTGCTTTTTAATGCTTTGTGAGTGTGGGAATCATGGGGATTGTGACTTGATCAGGTGGATGCAATGGTTTTTTTTGTCCACCAGATTGAGGTCATTGACCACTGATCACAACAGTTTTTTCAAGCTTCAACATCTTGAATCAACTTTATCAGTGTTCAAGTCAAGTCAACTTTATGATCAATAATGCCATATGTGCAGGACATACAGAGAATTGAAATAGTGTTTCCCTCTTATCCCCGGTGATAACAAGAGTATAAATATTTCAGATATGGCGAGATGAACCAAATGAACGGTATAAATAGAAACAGAATTATCAGTGGAATATCAATAGAAATATGGCAATGTGAACAGAATTACAGTAAACATATAAATGAGATGCTCTCCAAAAAAAAATCCACCACTACAAACGTGCTCCTAACACTATTCTGGAGGAACAATTTGGACTTCCACACTTTTTCACTCCTGACCGTCCCCTATCATTATTATTTTCATTTATTGTTCACTTCATTTGTTGTTGTTGTTGCTGCTTTTTGGTGTGATGTTTTAAATCCATGTTTTATTTTGCTACACAGGACAACGCCTTGAATACATCGATTTTATTGCATTAATATACAATACATAATACAATCAAATGAAATACGACAATAGAATGAAATACAACAATAGAATGAAATACAACAATAGAATGAAATACTTGTACTTCTACTACTACTACTAATGGTAACCGTACTGATGACATGATGGTCGTGTGTTTGTTAACAACAGTATGTAATAATGTAATAATAACAACACACTTTGGATCTCTCTGTGTGTATGTAATTATAATAACACTATATAATAATCATATTTATAATAATATAGTAGTAATATGGGTCTGTTGTACTGCTGCTACTGCTGCTACATTCACTACTGACCGTCCCATTCGCTTATAATGGAGAGTGTTTTTCCCTGAATATCTCAGGGACCGAAGGTCGTAGCTGCCGGCCACTGCCACCAATGGAAAGAGCACCCCTGAAAATGGGGGGGTAGCCAAAGTCCTGAGTCTCTGGCACCCCGGAAAATAGCGTGTCCACGGAGCCGGACGCGGACACGCTTGGCTATTATCCCCTTACCTAACCCTAACCCCTAACCCTAACCCTAACCCTAACTCTAACCCACCCACAGACACACACACACACTCATTTATTTATTTTAATAAATATCAATAACTATGTCATTGACGTGTCTTTTTTCTCCCATGTCCCTCTCTCTCTTTCTCTCTCTCATTGCAGGCATCTCTGACTCCAGAACTGAAGGAGTTATTATTATCTGACTTATCATCATTATTATTATTATTATTAACAACAATACTTAATTAATTATTATATGAATTGTTGCTGCTATCATTAATAATCAATAACTTCTTTACACTGTTATTGTTTAAATTTTAACTAGTCAGAGCTGATACCTGATGTTGCTCAAGTGTTCCGGTCTCTCTCGCCTCCCCCTCACCACTGTTTCTCTGCTCTCCCCAACCAGTAGAGGCAGATGACCATCCACATTGAACCTGGTTCTGCTAGAGGTGTCTCCCTGTAAGTGAGGTAGTTTTTACTCTTCACAGTTGCCAAAGTGCTTGCTGATTGTGGGAACTGTTAGGTTTCTCTATATTAAGCAAGATTTTAAGGTCTTGACCTTCTATGTAAAGTTCCTTGAGATAATATATATTATCATTTGGCGCTATACAAATAAAATTGAATTGAATTGAATAGGTGATGGGAAAATAATAACAATAATTAATTGAGCAGTAGTATCGCAATATATTCAGTAAACTGTACAAAAATAATAATATGTTTTTTCTTCTTTCATGAACATATTTTCCACTTCATATTATGCACACATAAAATTAACAAAACATTCATAGCATCTGTAAACAATACTATATAACAACACTCAAGCATACTATCTATATAACAACAGATCTGAACTGTGTTTGTTCTCAAGTGGGTTGTTTTATACATTTTTAATAACGTTATACGGATCACATTATAGCGTGACATGTTTCTGGTTAAGATTAAAAGTATGCTGACAGAAATTTCATGCGTGCCCCTTTAAGGGACTAGTGACACTACAGGCAGGGCCTGCGTGATGCTGCAGCAGAGACCTGATGGAGAGAGCAGAGGAGAAAATGGAGAAAAAACGAGCTTTAATAAGCAGAAAAAGAGTGAAAAAAGTTGATTTAGCAGTTGAAAAATATAACTTACCTGGTCGGGAACTGACGGGGATTTTATGAGAACTAAGTCACACTGGTTTTGGTGAGTTTTGTTTTTATTTTCTTGCAATTTTGCTGCGTTGTACCTTTTTAGCGGAAAGCTAATGCTAAAAACGTAGCTATTCACAAGGAAATGCTCCGTCATAACCTGTTTATCAGTAAATTTTTTGGGTTTATGAAGACTGTGAATGTTACAAAAGTGTCTGTAAGCTGTATAAATGAAAGGTATGCGCTGTAGTTTGTGTGGGAGACGGAGCCGTGAGTTGAAAGAGACCGCTCCGCTGCCATTTTGAGACGATAAAACACCGTAGCAGTAACGTTACAAGTCAGAAACTGTGAAACATTTATTTGTGTGATTTGAGGATTTAAAAAGAGATTATTTGTGTTTATGACCTGTTACACAGGTCAGGTTTTTTGCTCGGTTTGAAGCTGGGTCGGAGCAAGGACTGTGCACACACAGACGGGATTCAAGATGGCGAGCCAGACCCAGACCTTCACCTTCAACTCATCTACTCCTTCGCGCTAGTGAGGAAATCTTCGGCTTATGGTGACTCGCCGCCAGAGTGGTAGGAGTATCAGGAACTAGTTTGATCTGAACTGATTGATTTATTATTATTTTCGGACTAAATCGAACTGAAACTTTTCATTGAACCGAACACTTGAACTCATGTTGAACTCGATTCGAAAGTGTCATACTTTTATTTGCATGTTGAGTTCATATTTTCTGAGTGTGATTGGAAATGATTGTGGTCCACTTTGATTTGATTATGTAACTGAAGGTATTCTCTTACATTTAAAAGAAAGGGAAAAAAGAGTTAACTCAGGAGGAAAAATTCTAAAAATAGATGCAACCTAGGAGAAAAAAGACTGGTTTAACTTAACTTAGATTAGCTTTACTGAAATAAACTAGGAGAACTAAAGAACGAAAGGAAAGAGTGAAATACTCTTTTCAATTATACTTGCCTTAGTATTAGGAACCTGCAGGGTATTTGTTTTGTTTTCTGTACTGTATTTTATATGTGTGTTTTGCATTCAGTAAATTGCCGGCCTTTTGTACTTAGAGCAACGGTCTCTGGTGTGATTATTCTTGCTTCCCACTCCTTAGAACCTAGAACTGGTCCAGTGGCGCAGTAAGTGGGGTGATACCGGTGCTACAAATTCAATTAAATTTTATTTG
This sequence comes from Paralichthys olivaceus, assembly GCF_024713975.1. NCBI lineage: Eukaryota > Metazoa > Chordata > Actinopteri > Pleuronectiformes > Paralichthyidae > Paralichthys > Paralichthys olivaceus. The sequence goes on from NC_091101.1 coordinate 39,511, forward strand.
TATAGCGCCAAATGATAATATACATTATCTCAAGGAGCTTTACATAGAAGGTCAAGACATTAAAATATTGTTTGATATAGAGAAACCTAACAGTTCCCACAATGAGCAAGCACTTTGGTGACTGTGAAGAGTAAAAACTCCCTCACTTACAGGGAGAAACCTCTAGCAGAACCAGGTTCAATGTGGACGGTCATCTGCCTCTACTGGTTGGGGTGAGCAGAGAAAAATGGGGAGAGAAGAGAAACAGTGGGGAGGGGGAGGCGAGAGACCGGAACACTTGAGCACCATCAGGTATCAGCTCTGACTAGTTAAAATGTAAACGATAACAGTGTAAAGAAGTTATTGATTATTAATGATAGCAGCAACAATTCATATAATAATTAATTAAGTATTGTGGAGAAGTGCTCTGTGGATGATGGGAGTTTCCCCAGCAGTCTAGACCTATAGCAGCTTAAGGGATGGTTCAGGACTCACCTGATCCAGCCAGGCTTTATCAAAAAGGAATGTTTTAAGTTTAACTTTAAATGCACAGAAGGTGTCTGCCTGGTAGCTGAATGCTCTACCTCATGTTCTACTCTTACAGACTCTTGGAACCACACGAGAGCCTGTGTTTTGGGAACGAAAACACCTACTGTCTTCACCTACTGTAGATGGTTGAGAGAGAGTCTGAGCCAGGGACAGTAAATATGGTTGAGGTTCCATCAATAAGGTGAGTAATTAAAAATGTGATACCTTACAATATACTGTGATGTAAACTGTGTTCTGAGAATGTTTTGGAAATCTGTGGGGATTTATGTAGGTAACATTAATTTGACAACCTTTACCATTTCTATTGGGGAGCCAATTTCACGGCTATGCTCAGTATCAAATTCTAAATCCACATTAAAAAATTGGGGGGTAAAAAAAATGAAAAGATGAGGAGGGCAGTTGATTTTCATGTGATTTTTACTATGTTGTAGACTGGTTTGTTTTAAATGTCCCCAGGCAAAATGGAACGTGCGTAACTTGTAGGTACTACAGTACCAGTATAGTGCCTGGAAAAGATAATATTGGTTACATGCATGATGCCTCGAGCTGCAACTGACAAGTAACACAGAAAGTGAGGGTAAACAAATGCACGTAAGAGGCATTGTCATCATCCACAGGGTCTTCTCCTGTGTCTTTTCACTCTGTAATGTGTATACTGATGACTGCCGCAGCTGGCATGACAACAGATTACTTTTCAAATTTGCTGATGACTCTGTGACAGTCAGTCTCCTCCATGCGGATGAGAACAGCCATGGTCCCATTGTGGATTGCGAATCTGTATTGTTGTGACTGCCTTTTTACTACTAAATGTGACAAAAACCAAGGACATGAGTTTTAGGCATCAGCCCTCAAACTCTCAGAGTACTATCATCAAGGGGCAGGTGGTAGACTTTGTAAAGAACTACGGTACAAGTACCATGGGATGATTATTAACTATGATCTCTCTGATGACTATGTCCCTGATGATGGCTGTTTGTATTACGGATAGCATGTGGCTGATCCTTTATTCAGTAGAACATGTAGTAACATGTCCATGTTCCATGCTGTTTATTTAAAAATAATTTACTTGTCTTCTTGTACAATGCTCAATGATATAGATATCCATTCCAGATTTCTGCATCATACCTTGGAATTGTATCCATAATTAATTATGAAAATAAATCCAGTTTATGATTTGTGATATATGACAATTTGATTCTGACTGATCATAATTCAAGGTCAGCTTTAATTTGCCTCAATTCAAGATACCTTAAATTAAGTTTAAAGTTAGAATGTCATTGTGGAAATCCTGAACTAGAATTGTGACTAATGAAGCATTGTGTTAGTTCATGCAGGACACGGAGTCATGTGCTCAGCTATACCGATAGGTTTATGGGTGCTCGTCAGTCACCCACCAATCACAGCCCATTCTCTCACCAAAGCGGTCCCTTTAAATACGACCTCATCCTCACTGATCCCTGCGAAGCTCTAACACTTTTAGCACTGTAATGGAAATTTTACATTCGTGTATGTATAATTGCATAAACAGACATGTATGTGGAGGACTGACCAAATGGTTGATTGTTCATCTAAAAGGGCAACTTTAAGGTTTACTGTGGTGGCTTAAGAGACTTGAGTTTAATGGCCTCGAGAAACCACAACTTTATGGTATCTCGTATCTCTGATTGGGATCAAACAACTGGGATCTCACAGGGGGGGAGTCATCCACAGAACATGTAAACAAAAGGACAGGATGTCTCCTCCACTGAGTGAAAATACAGAAGGGTAATATATACCTTTGCATGCTTAGTGGGAGGGGGCTGTGAGTTATAAGAACACAGATTCTCCTATGTTCTTTGCTCATTTGTGCATGTCAATCAGGTGATGTGTACTAATGAGTCCATCTGCAGATGGTGAATTAAACTTAAAAAAAGAAGTGTTTGACTTTGTGCTTGTTTCACAGAAACTGCCACCACAGCACCGAGTCCAAACACGGTTGTGGTAAATCATCTTAAACAAAAGTACCTTGCCTGCTACGCCCACTGGGCGCTCTGCATATGTCCCCTGTTTTATCTCAGCACACTGCTCGGCTAACCAGGGAACATCCAAAGAATGGAGCCTTCAGCGCCAATCATAACTGTGTCCCCATTTGCAACAAATGGGTAAAGCATGACAAAGGGTTCCTGACTGAACTCGGAATTAAATGGTTAATATCTGAAACTATAATAGTTCAACTGAATTGTAGATATCTAATGTCATTTTAATTCTACCATTACCTGTCTTGACATGTACTGTAGATGCTTGAGAGAGTGTCTGAGCCAGGGACAGTAGACATCACTGAGGTTCCATCAATAATGTGAGTATTGAAACACATGATATTTTACAATATACTGTGATGCAGATTCTCAGAAAGTTACAGAAATTTGTGGGGAAAAATTGTTTGCAGATGCTATGAATGTCGTGTTAATTTCTGACACTCAGTTCACATTTATAGAGTTGGCTTGTTTTGTCAAGAAATCATCCATGTAAATTAAAAGAACATGGAACAAATTATTTATCATGTATTGCTATATTTATTTCTTTACCATTTTCACTTTCAGTGTGGCCAGAGGCATTATGTTTTCAGCTTATCCATCCATCTGTCTGTCCCATTCATGTGAAAGCGATATCTCATGAACAACTACATCATGTAAGTCAAAGGTCGAAAGGTCAAGCTCACTTGACTTTGCATTGTTTTGAATACAAAGGAAATATCATTACATGTGGCACAAACATTCACTTGGCCTCAATGATGACTTGAATAGAATTCAGTTGTCAAAGATCAAATGGCAAGGTCACTAGGACCTCACAAAGCACACTTCTTGCCTTGTAAATGCGATACGCGCAGTACCTCAAAGTAATGGTTAATATTTACCAGTGTGTTAGGTGAATGTGTATATGTGCTCAGGAAACAATTTGTAATACAGTCTGTTCATGTAGCGTGAAGTAATATTGATAATTACATGACGACGATTAAGTTAACATAAGGCACATCAATCTCCTGCAATGCTAACTGTGCGCTGTCTGTGGAATAGTAGTACACCGTGGCTGTGGAAAAACTATGTGACTAGTGTTGTTGCAAGCAGTCTATTTTAAATTGATTTTTTCAGAAATAATTGCGTTACTGAGTGTACTGTTCTAAATTGTGAGTTGCAATATATTATCAGTATATTAGAAGTAAGCCGAGTTAAAGAATATTTTGTGAAATGCTATATTTGTTTATCTTACATGCTTATGTTTACTTTATTACTGGTATCCAAAGTTGTTTAATGAATGCAGGTGCTAGGTCACAGATTAGACATGTTAAATGTCTGTTTGGATGTACATTGTCTATAGTAATATTTCAGTATAGTCTATTGACGTATGTAATATTTCAGTTCTGTAGATATTCAGCAGTAATTGTACACATTGTGGCATTTGTATTTACAGTAGGTGGTTACCCTGATAATGAGTCATAATACACATGATCTGAGAAAAGTATGTGTCCATTTATCGTTCATTCAAATACTCCCTTTTTCAGGTATTTTACACTAGAAAAACAGCTTCCGGCTATGGCGACCTGAATGTAGTTGTGCTTCCTGGGTCCCAGGGGGAACCTCTACTTAAAACTTGGGGCCCCTGGGTGGTTTTGGGCTCGAACTGAGGTAGGAGGTAGGTGGAAAAAATTTGATCTTTTGACCTGCAACACCCAGAGCTTTAATAACACATAGGGAGCCTTCTGGGGTGAGAGGAGAGGCAGTGTGCAAAATGTCAGAGCTCTAGCTGGTCAGGGGCCCAAACTGCGAATCTTTGATATCATCTACATTTGCCACTGCCTGTTTATATCTTTGAATGACTTCTATTTTTGATATTTTATATTTCATGTTGAATGCTGTTTGCACCGGGGATAAGAGGGAAACGCTATTTCAATTCTCTGTATTTCCTGCACATATGTCATTATTGATCATAAAGTTGACTTGACTTGAACACTGATAAAGTTGATTCAAGATGTTGAATCTAGGAAAAACTGTTGTGATCCGTGGTCAATGACCTCCATCTAGTGGACGAAAAAAACCATTGCACCCACTTTATCAAGTCACAATCCCCATTATTCCTACACTCACAAACCATTAAAAAGCAATGATTTCGAGTGCAAATCCAATGGAAATGCAGTCAGTGGAAACCAAAGACTATTGTTAGCAGTAGTCAAGTGTTTTAGTGTTTCATCTTGGACACTGCCTTTGTTATTTGTCTGTAGCCATGTCCAAACTCTTCCACAAAGGGCCGAGTGGCTGAATGTTTTCTTGCCAATTCAAGATTCAACAATTTTTACTGTCAAATACACACAAGAACACACACGTTCCCCTGTGAATTGAAATTCTTGTGCTGTCCTTTCTGGAATACCAGGGGACCAAAATTGACATTCAAATACAATATTTACATAAAATACAATGAGAATATGAAACATGTTTAAGAGTAAGGTGAAAACAAGGGTAATGAGGTGAGTAGGGTGAGTATTGTGCAAAACTGAGCAGTGCAAATGTATGCAATGTAAATGTAAACAGTACAATTGGAAATAGTTTAATAATGGAGCTAGCTCTCCTGTGAACCCTGCCTGCGGTGGTAAATGCTCTGCAGAGAGGGCAGTGAGTTCTTGATGATTTTTTCTGCTGTCTTCGCCACTCTCTGCAGGCGTTTGCGGTCCATAGTAGATGTGCTGTCGTACCACACGGTGATGCAGCTGGTCAATATGCTCTCAATGATGCAGCTGTAGAAGTTGCTGAGGATCTTAGGAGTCATCCCAAACTTCCTCAGCCTCCTCAGGAAGTACAGCCGCTGTTGAGCCTTCATGACTAGCTGTGTGGTGTTTAATGTCCAGGTGAGGTCCTCACTGAAGTGGACCCCGAGGTATTTAAAGCTGAAATGAATGAAGCAGCAGCAGCACAACAGACACATATTACTACTATATTATTATTACTTTGGCTACCCCCCCATTTTCAGGGGTGCTCTTTCCGTTGGTGGCAGTGCCCGGCAGCTATGACCTTCGGTCCCTGAGATATTCAGGGAAAACACTCCCCATTATAAGCGAATGGGATGGTCAGTAGTGAAAGTTTCACCAAGTGTGGAGGCCCAAATCGTTCCTCCAGAATAGTGATAGGAGCATGTTTCAGGTCATTTGTAGTCTTGGTGGTGGTGGTTTATAGTGGTGGATTTGTTTTGGAGAGCATCACATTTATATTTGTACTGTAATTCTGTTCATACTACCATAATTATATTCCACTGATAATTCTGTTTATATTTATACTGTTCATCCTGCCATATCTGCCATATTTATACTCTTGATATGGTCTAGATTTGACACTGCCTCTGTGTGGCACAAAGCAACTGGAAACAGTGGCTCTGCCTGCACAAAAGCACTGGAGATGACGAAAGAAGCTTCGAGCCACTTTGTGAAGAAAGGTTCATCTTCTGAACTAAAGTTGCAATTTTAAGCTTCTCTCGCCATCTCCAATGCTTTTGTGCACGCAGAGCCACTGTTTTCAGCTGTTTTGTGCACACAGAGCCACTTTATGAATAAATCACATGATGACCAGTGGAGAGACCTTGGACCATCATTTCAGACAGTCAGTGACTGGCATTTAACCATGACGCCTGATCTATTCACCTTGCATGAATGCTTTCAGTTTCAAATTTTCTCCAAATCAGTGTTTTCCTGCCACACGATCATTGTATGTGGTTGATGACTATCTCCATTCTCATATCATGTTGTCAAACCAATCAGATGTTCTCCTGCTTGTAGACTTGCCAGAAATGCTGTGGGCAAAGGACAAATACGATGTGGGCCTCATCAGAAACTGTGACCCAGTTACATTTACCCCAAAATCTGAATATCGACCATGTAAACAATGGTACCCAGTCAGACAGGAAGTTGTGGATAGGATACGCCCTGTTTTTGCATCTCTCTTGCAGGCTGGTGTAATTATCCCCTGCCCTGATTCGCCAGTCCATACTCCACTGTTTCCAGTTAAGAAAATCAGAGTGTTGTATATTGGGGTAGCGATGATGTGAAGATGATGAAGGAATCGCCGATTGACACCGTTTGATTGTTTGAAAGGTTTATTACAAAAAGTTCAGCATCAATACAAGCACTGCAATCTGCCTGGAGAGAGATCTGGGGCCAATGTGAATCTCTTCTCCCTAACAGCTTCAACTCCCTGTTTATATAGGAGAGTTGTTTTTGTGAATCTAAAGAAAACACATCTGGCTTTCATCCAGCCCACCTCATCTGTTTGGTAACAGGGAGGGAAAGGCACCAGCTCAAATTTAGGGTGACAGTTTAAGCCGTGACCTAATGCATTAATGTATACATTCAGTTTTTCTCAGAAAACCTAAACTTATAGGCCTCTGAATTCCTCAGGACCTATGGGCCTCAAACTCAGAGATCAGCTTCCTTTAAAGAGAACACAACACATGACATTTCAGACACCACAAGAGATAAAGGTCAACCTATTGAGTGGTGATTTGTGCAGGATTTGAAGGCTGTGAATGACGCTGTAATTGCTCGATCACCCATTGTTCCCAACCCGTACACGTTGCTTTCCCAAATTCCGCCTGATGCAGAGTGGTTTTCGGTTGTAGATTTATCCGATGCTTTTTTTAAACGTTCCTGTCCACAAGGACAGCCAGTACTGGTTTGCTTTTAACTTTGAAAACAAGGCCTACACATTCAGACGCCTTTGTCGAGGCTACTGTGAGCCTACTTCTCTGCTAAACTTGACCCAGTGGCAGCTGGCCCTCCACAAAGCTTGTGTGCAGTGGCCGCCTGTGAAAAAGCAGTTCTTGCCTCACGTGACATCGTAGGCTACTCTGACTTGACACTTCTTGTTACTCATGCTGTGTCTCTCATTCTCACAGAACAGAAGACCTCACATCTTTCTGCTGCTAGCTGTTCTTCTTGATATGCCCAACATCACAGTGAAACGCTGTTCAACCTTGAATCCAGCCACGCTTCTCCCGCTTCCAGATGACGGGTGGAGAACACAACTGTGTTGCTGAACTACAAGTCCAGTGTTCACCACAACCTGACCTTTCTGATGAACTATGACTTGATTCTGTATGTAAATGGGTCCGCCTCACGTGAACCCGGTCTCTGGTACTAACTTTGTTGGTTTTTCTGTCTATTCTGATAGTGACATTCTCTTCTCTGGTCCTTTTCCTCATCACCTCTCAGCCCAGGCAGCAGAACTCATTGTGCTCACTGAAAGCATGCAAATTGGCTACTGGTAAAACACTCACAGTTTACAAAGACTCCGGATATGCATTTGGTTTCACTCATGATTTTGGTGCTCTCTGCAGGCACAGGTAATTTTTGGTTGTTCACCATGGCCTCACCATTAGAAGGTAAATCTCACTGCTTAGTGATGGTCAACATGTGGTCAAAATGGGTTGAAGCCTTTCCTGCTTCAAAACAAACTGCAAGTGTAGTCACCAAAGCACTGTTACAAGACATCATTCCACAATGGGGGATTCCTAGCAGAATCTAAAGTGACAAAGCTGTCAAACAACTCAGCTCTCATCTAGGAATGGATGTGCGAACACACTGTGCATATCATCCAGCCAGTGGCGGAGCTTTGGAACGAGAAAATGCACACTCAAAACGAAGCTCGCAAAGTGCTGTGAAGACAGAGGTCTCACATGGACAAAGGTCCTGCCTCTGGCGCTGATGTATATGAGGATGAGAAAACGAACCAGGTCTAACCTTTCACCTTATGAGATTCTTTTTGCAACTCCTCCCCACATTGGTGCGGGTCTTTCACCCTCTCCACTTCCCGCCACAGACTTGTGTGATATGCATGATATGTTGTCCTATTGTTCTAACCTGACTAATGCTCTTTCAGACATCAGGAAACAGGTGACATCTTCCCTTCCTCATCCAGTGACTGAACCACTTCACGACCCCCGTCCAGGCGACTTCGTGGTGGTCAAAGACTTTCGGAGAAAGAACTGGCGCTCACTCAGGTGGCAAGGCCCCTACCAGGTGCTACTCACAACCCACACTGCAGTGCTGAGAGAGCCACCTGGATCCACACTAACCATTGCAAAGGAGTACTGGCTCCATCTGAACAGCTGACGCCTCCAGCTGAAACCACACACACTGATACTCCCACAGGTTGAGAATCACAGAGAGTGTCGTGTGATTAGCACATGAGCGTTCTGCCACAACAGTTGTCTCTTATGTTTCCTGTTTACCTGACTGTATAAAACCTTCTTCTTTCCCTATTCGGAGTTGTTCCACTCTGAGCATTCATGCTAAGTGTGAAACCCTCTGCAGAGCTTTCTATTAAATGACCTAAAGACAACTGTCTGAGAAACTCTTTATTTTACATCTCAAGATAAATTTCCACCACAAGTGTAACCACCTACTGTAAATACAAATGCCACAATGTGAAATTACAAGTGCAATAAGTACAAACATTTTTTTTTTACATAAAGAGTAATTGACGTTTGGAAAGAATTCAATCCTAAGGGAAGACTATACATTTTTCTCAGCACCACATCAAATATACTCCAGGATAGATAATTTTTTCATGTTCAGTTAGGACAGTTATAGGATCGAAAATTGTGAAATTGGAGTGAGAGACATATCAGACCATAGTCCTGTATATATGACTCTGGCTATGTCAAGAGAACAAAAATCAACACTTTGGAGGCTAAATATAAATGTATTAAAAGGACAAATGAAGGAAGAGTTTATTAAAGAAATTCAGTTATATGTGAGGGAGAATGATAATGGTGAGGTGTCTCTCTCGGTGCTGTGGGACGCGTGTAAAGCTGTGATTAGAGGACAACGAATTGCTAAATCAACATACTTGAAAAGGCAAACACAGGAAAAACTCAATAAATTAGAATCAGAGCTTAAAAAATTGGAAAAAGAACATAAAAAAAATGTGGACGAGCGAATAAACCAAAATATCAAAAGAGTTAGAACAGAGGTAAATGACATCTCAGGACAAGAGATTCAAAAAAAGCTGTTGTACATGAAACAGCGATACTATGACATGGGAAGTAAATCTACAAAATTGCTGGGCTACAGATTAAAAAGGCATAGGGGCTCAGCTACAAATCTACCAAAATATAAGACAGAAGAGATACATACATGTTTTGAAACATATTATAAGAATCTATATTCCCAACCAAAAATAAATAATAAACATCAGATAGCCACATGGCTGGATTCCTTAAATTTACACAGGGTGGCAGAGGACCAGAATTCAGCTCTGATAAAGGAAATCACAGCAGAAGAAATAAAATGATAAAAAAATAAAATGAAATACTTGTTCTACTACTACTACTACTACTACTTATGGTGAGTATACTGATGACATGATTCTATTGTGATTGTTAATAACAGTATGTAACAATAATACTATATAATGATAATATTTATAATAATATAGTAGAAATATGTGTTGTGCTTCTGCTGCTGCTTCATTGGAAAAAAAACATTCAGCCACTCGGCCCTGTCCAAGATGAAACACTAAAACACTTGACTTTGGCTAACAATAGTCTTTGGCTTCCACTGACTGCATTTCCATTGGATTTGCACTCAAAATCACTGCTTTTTAATGCTTTGTGAGTGTGGGAATCATGGGGATTGTGACTTGATCAGGTGGGTGCAATGGTTTTTTTTGTCCACCAGATGGAGGTCATTGACCACTGATCACAACAGTTTTTTCAAGCTTCAACATCTTGAATCAACTTTATCAGTCTTCAAGTCAAGTCAACTTGTCACTTACAGAGGAAATACAGAGAATTGAAATAGTGTTTCCCTCTTCCCGCACATGATTTATTATTATTATTATTATTATTATCATTGTTATTATCATTACTATTACTATTATTTATCCAATTTAATTTAAATCAATTGAAACAATTCCTAAAAAAGTTAGACATTTTTTTAAACAAAATCACTTTCCTCACCTCTCTTCCCTCATGAAAGTGAGGGAATAGGGGGAGGCAGAGTTCACAGCCCGAACAGGCGGGGGAGGGCTTAGCCCGGCCGGCTTCTCTCCCTGACTCTGCGCCCCTTATTATATGAATGGTATAAAAAAATATGAAAAGGAGGATTCTAAACCAAATCACTTTTATGAATACTTTTTTTTTTTAAATAAACGAATGAATTAATAAGGAGATATTTTAAATTTTATTCCTAATTCTATTTTACAACTCAAACTACATTATAAACAATATTTTACATACAACAACAAGTTTTAAACTTGTACAAAATAACGTTTTCCTCTGATTGCCTCCACTACTCCCAAAGGATCATGGGAGTTGATTAAATAATGAATTTTTCTCCATTCATTTCCCTTATATCAACCACCAATCCTCAAAAAAAGTTGGAATCATAAACAAATTACTATCCCAATAAGGATTTCCCTAAAATTAAAAAAAATATTTTCAAACATACTCAGAAATTTCAATTACTTATGAATTTTTTACAACTTTAAAATAATTTTTTCTCCTTAAAATACACATCCCACTCTCAAACAATGAGAATTAAACTTTACAAATATATTTTATCCACTAATTAACCAAAAAATGGTAAATACACTGAGATTCTCAGACGTTTTGTTTTAACCACGATAAATAGGAACACGTGTGAGCAAGACTTCCCCCCAAAATACATTACAAAACACAATAGAATGAAATACCACAATAAAATGAAATACTTGTTCTACTACTACTACTACTACTACTACTTATGGTGAGTATACTGATGACATGATGCTATTGTGATTGTTAATAACAGTATGTAACAATAATACTATATAATGATAATATTTATAATAATATAGTAGAAATATGTGTTGTGCTTCTGCTGCTGCTTCATTGGAAAAAAAACATTCAGCCACTCGGCCCTGTCCAAGATGAAACACTAAAACACTTGACTTCGGCTAACAATAGTCTTTGGCTTCCACTGACTGCATTTCCATTGGATTTGCCCTCAAAATCACTGCTTTTTAATGCTTTGTGAGTATGGGAAACATGGGGATTGTGACTTGATCAGGTGGGTGCAATGGTTTTTTTTGTCCACCAGATGGAGGTCATTGACCACTGATCACAACAGTTTTTTCAAGCTTCAACATCTTGAATCAACTTTATCAGTCTTCAAGTCAAGTCAACTTGTCACTTATCAATAATGCCATGTGTGCAGGAAATACAGAGAATTGAAATAGTGTTTCCCTCTTCCCGCACATTATTTTTTATTATTATTATTATTATTATCATTGTTATTATCATTACTATTACTATTATTTATCCAATTTAATTTAAATCAATTGAAACAATTCCTAAAAAAGTTAGACATTTTTTTAAACAAAATCACTTTCCTCACCTCTCTTCCCTCATGAAAGTGAGGGAGTAGGGGGAGGCAGAGTTCACAGCCAGAACAGGCGGGGGAGGGCTTAGCCCGGCCGGCTTCTCTCCCTGACTCTGCGCCCCTTATTATATGAATGGTATAAAAAAATATGAAAAGGAGGATTCTAAACCAAATCACTTTTATGAATGCTTTTTTTTTTTAAATAAACGAATGAATTAATAAGGAGATATTTTAAATTTTATTCCTAATTCTATTTTACAACTCAAACTACATTATAAACAATATTTTACATACAACAACAAGTTTTAAACTTGTACAAAATAACGTTTTCCTCTGATTGGCTCCACTACTCCCAAAGGATCATGGGAGTTGATTAAATAAAGAATTTTTCTCCATTCATTTCCCTTATATCAACCACCAATCCTCAAAAAAAGTTGGAATCATAAACAAATTACTATCCCAATAAGGATTTCCCTAAAATTAAAAAAAATATTTTCAAACATACTCAGAAATTTCAATTACTTATGAATTTTTTACAACTTTAAAATATTTTTTTCTCCTTAAAATACACATCCCACTCTCAAACAATGAGAATTAAACGTTACAAATATATTTTATCCACTAATTAACCAAAAAATGGTAAATACACTGAGATTCTCAGACGTTTTGTTTTAACCACGATAAATAGGAACACGTGTGAGCAAGACTTCCCCCCAAAATACATTATAAAACACAATAGAATGAAATACCACAATAAAATGAAATACTTGTTCTACTACTACTACTACTTATGGTGAGTATACTGATGACATGATGCTATTGTGATTGATAATAACAGTATGTAACAATAATACTATATAATGATAATATTTATAATAATATAGTAGAAATATGTGTTGTGCTTCTGCTGCTGCTTCATTGGAAAAAAAAACTTTCAGCCACTCGGCTCTGTCCAAGATGAAACACTAAAACACTTGACTTCGGCTAACAATAGTCTTTGGCTTCCACTGACTGCATTTCCATTGGATTTGCACTCAAAATCACTGCTTTTTAATGCTTTGTGAGTGTGGGAATCATGGGGATTGTGACTTGATCAGGTGGGTGCAATGGTTTTTTTTGTCCACCAGATGGAGGTCATTGACCACTGATCACAACAGTTTTTTCAAGCTTCAACATCTTGAATCAACTTTATCAGTCTTCAAGTCAAGTCAACTTGTCACTTATCAATAATGTCATGTGTGCAGGAAATACAGAGAATTGAAATAGTGTTTCCCTCTTCCCGCACATTATTTTTTATTATTATTATTATCATTGTTATTATCATTACTATTACTATTATTTATCCAATTTAATTTAAATCAATTGAAACAATTCCTAAAAAAGTTAGACATTTTTTTAAACAAAATCACTTTCCTCACCTCTCTTCCCTCATGAAAGTGAGGGAGTAGGGGGAGGCAGAGTTCACAGCCAGAACAGGCGGGGGAGGGCTTAGCCCGGCCGGCTTCTCTCCCTGACTCTGCGCCCATTATTATATGAATGGTATAAAAAAATATGAAAAGGAGGATTCTAAACCAAATCACTTTTATGAATGCTTTTTTTTTTTAAATAAACGAATGAATTAATAAGGAGATATTTTAAATTTTATTCCTAATTCTATTTTACAACTCAAACTACATTATAAACAATATTTTACATACAATAACAAGTTTTAAACTTGTACAAAATAACGTTTTCCTCTGATTGGCTCCACTACTCCCAAAGGATCATGGGAGTTGATTAAATAAAGAATTTTTCTCCATTCATTTCCCTTATATCAACCACCAATCCTCAAAAAAAGTTGGAATCATAAACAAATTACTATCCCAATAAGGATTTCCCTAAAATTAAAAAAAATATTTTCAAACATACTCAGAAATTTCAATTACTTATGAATTTTTTACAACTTTAAAATAATTTTTTCTCCTTAAAATACACATCCCACTCTCAAACAATGATAATTAAACTTTACAAATATATTTTATCCACTAATTAACCAAAAAATGGTAAATACACTGAGATTCTCAGACATTTTGTTTTAACCACGATAAATAGGAACACGTGTGAGCAAGACTTCCCCCCAAAATACATTACAAAACACAATAGAATGAAATACCACAATAAAATGAAATACTTGTTCTACTACTACTACTACTACTACTACTACTACTACTACTACTACTTATGGTGAGTATACTGATGACATGATGCTATTGCTATTTATAATAATATAGTAGAAATATGTGTTGTGCTTCTGCTGCTGCTTCATTGGAAAAAAAAACATTCAGCCACTCGGCCCTGTCCAAGATGAAACACTAAAACACTTGACTTCGGCTAACAATAGTCTTTGGCTTCCACTGACTGCATTTCCATTGGATTTGCACTCAAAATCACTGCTTTTTAATGCTTTGTGAGTATGGGAAACATGGGGATTGTGACTTGATCAGGTGGGTGCAATGGTTTTTTTTGTCCACCAGATGGAGGTCATTGACCACTGATCACAACAGTTTTTTCAAGCTTCAACATCTTGAATCAACTTTATCAGTGTTCAAGTCAAGTCAACTTTATGATCAATAATGCCATATGTGCAGGACATACAGAGAATTGAAATAGTGTTTCCCTCTTATCCCCGGTGATAACAAGAGTATAAATATTTCAGATATGGCGGGATGAACCAAATGAACGGTATAAATAGAAACAGAATTATCAGTGGAATATCAATAGAAATATGGCAATGTGAACAGAATTACAGTATACATATAAATGAGATGCTCTCCAAAAAAAATCCACCACTACAAACGTGCTCCTAACACTATTCTGGAGGAACGATTTGGACTTCCACACTTATTCACTCCTGACCGTCCCCTATCATTATTATTTTCATTTATTGTTCACTTCATTTGTTGTTGTTGTTGCTGCTGCTGTTGCTGCTTTTTGGTGTGATGTTTTAAATCCATGTTTTATTTTGCTACACAGGACAACGCCTTGAATACATCGATTTTATTGCATTAAAATACAATACATAATACAATCAAATGAAATACGACAATAGAATGAAATACAACAATAGAATGAAATACAACAATAGAATGAAATACTTGTACTTCTACTACTACTACTAATGGTAACCGTACTGATGACATGATGGTCGTGTGTTTGTTAACAACAGTATGTAATAATGTAATAATAACAACACACTTTGGATCTCTCTGTGTGTATGTAATTATAATAACACTATATAATAATCATATTTATAATAATATAGTAGTAATATGGGTCTGTTGTACTGCTGCTACTGCTGCTACATTCACTACTGACCGTCCCATTCGCTTATAATGAAGAGTGTTTTTCCCTGAATATCTCAGGGACCGAAGGTCGTAGCTGCCGGCCACTGCCACCAACGGAAAGAGCACCCCTGAAAATGGGGGGGTAGCCAAAGTCCTGAGTCTCTGGCACCCCGGAAAATAGCGTGTCCACGGAGCCGGACGCGGACACGCTTGGCTATTATCCCCTTACCTAACCCTAACCCCTAACCCTAACCCTAACCCTAACCCACCCACAGACACACACACACACACTCATTTATTTATTTTAATAAATATCAATAACTATGTCATTGACGTGTCTTTTTTCTCCCATGTCCCTCTCTCTCTTTCTCTCTCTCATTGCAGGCATCTCTGACTCCAGAACTGAAGGAGTTATTATTATCTGACTTATCATCATTATTATTATTATTATTAACAACAATACTTAATTAATTATTATATGAATTGTTGCTGCTATCATTAATAATCAATAACTTCTTTACACTGTTATTGTTTAAATTTTAACTAGTCAGAGCTGATACCTGATGTTGCTCAAGTGTTCCGGTCTCTCTCGCCTCCCCCTCACCACTGTTTCTCTGCTCTCCCCAACCAGTAGAGGCAGATGACCATCCACATTGAACCTGGTTCTGCTAGAGGTGTCTCCCTGTAAGTGAGGTAGTTTTTACTCTTCACAGTTGCCAAAGTGCTTGCTGATTGTGGGAACTGTTAGGTTTCTCTATATTAAGCAAGATTTTAAGGTCTTGACCTTCTATGTAAAGTTCCTTGAGATAATATATATTATCATTTGGCGCTATACAAATAAAATTGAATTGAATTGAATAGGTGATGGGAAAATAATAACAATAATTAATTGAGCAGTAGTATCGCAATATATTCAGTAAACTGTACAAAAATAATAATATGTTTTTTCTTCTTTCATGAACATATTTTCCACTTCATATTATGCACACATAAAATTAACAAAACATTCATAGCATCTGTAAACAATACTATATAACAACACTCAAGCATACTATCTATATAACAACAAATCTGAACTGTGTTTGTTCTCAAGTGGGTTGTTTTATACATTTTTAATAACGTTATACGGATCACATTATAGCGTGACATGTTTCTGGTTAAGATTAAAAGTATGCTGACAGAAATTTCATGCGTGCCCCTTTAAGGGACTAGTGACACTACACGCAGGGCCTGCGTGATGCTGCAGCAGAGACCTGAGGGAGAGAGCAGAGGAGAAAATGGAGAAAAACGAGCTGCGATTAATAAGCAGAAAAAGAGTGAAAAAAGTTGATTTAGCAGTTGAAAAATATAACTTACCTGGTCGGGATCTGACGGGGATTTTATGAGAACTAAGTCACACTGGTTTTGGTGAGTTTTGTTTTTATTTTCTTGCAATTTTGCTGCGTTGTACCTTTTTAGCGGAAAGCTAATGCTAAAAACGTAGCTATTCACAAGGAAATGCTCCGTCATAACCTGTTTATCAGTAAATTTTTTGGGTTTATGAAGACTGTGAATGTTACAAAAGTGTCTGTAAGCTGTATAAATGAAAGGTATGCGCTGTAGTTTGTGTGGGAGACGGAGCCGTGAGTTGAAAGAGACCGCTCCGCTGCCATTTTGAGACGAAAAAACACCGTAGCAGTAACGTTACAACTCAGAAACTGTGAAACATTTATTTGTGTGATTTGAGGACTTAAAAAGAGATTATTTGTGTTTATGACCTGTTACACAGGTCAGGTTTTTTGCTCGGTTTGAAGCTGGGTCGGAGCAAGGACTGTGCACACACAGACGGGATTCAAGATGGCGAGCCAGACCCAGACCTTCACCTTCAACTCATCTACTCCTTCGCGCTAGTGAGGAAATCTTCGGCTCATGGTGACTCGCTGCCAGAGTGGTAGGAGTATCAGGAACTAGTTTGAACTGAACTGATTGATTTATTATTATTTTCGGACTAAATCGAACTGAAACTTTTCATTGAACCGAACACTTGAACTCATGTTGAACTCGATTCGAAAGTGTCATACTTTTATTTGCATGTTGAGTTCATATTTTCTGAGTGTGATTGGAAATGATTGTGGTCCACTTTGATTTGATTGTGTAACTGAAGGTATTCTCTTACATTTAAAAGAAAGGGAAAAAAGATTTAACTCAGGAGGAAAAATTCTAAAAATAGATGCAACCTAGGAGAAAAAAGACTGGTTTAACTTAACTTAGATTAGCTTTACTGAAATAAACTAGGAGAACTAAAGAACGAAAGGAAAGAGTGAAATACTCTTTTCAATTATACTTACCTTAGTATTAGGAACCTGCAGGGTATTTGTTTTGTTTTCTGTACTGTATTTTATATGTGTGTTTTGCATTCAGTAAATTGCCGGCCTTTTGTACTTAGAGCAACGGTCTCTGGTGTGATTATTCTTGCTTCCCACTCCTTAGAACCTAGAACTGGTCCAGTGGCGCAGTAAGTGGGGTGATACCGGTGCTACAAATTCAATTCAATTTTATTTGTATAGCGCCAAATGATAATATACATTATCTCAAGGAGCTTTACATAGAAGGTCAAGACATTAAAATATTGTTTAATATAGAGAAACGTAACAGTTCCCACAATGAGCAAGCACTTTGGTGACTGTGAAGAGTAAAAACTCCCTCACTTACAGGGAGAAACCTCTAGCAGAACCAGGTTCAATGTGGACGGTCATCTGCCTCTACTGGTTGGGGTGAGCAGAGAAAAATGGGGAGAGAAGAGAAACAGTGGGGAGGGGGAGGCGAGAGACCGGAACACTTGAGCACCATCAGGTATCAGCTCTGACTAGTTAAAATGTAAACGATAACAGTGTAAAGAAGTTATTGATTATTAATGATAGCAGCAACAATTCATATAATAATTAATTAAGTATTGTTGTTAATAATAATAATGATAATAATAATAATAATAGTTGTTCTCCTTCAGTTCTGGAGTCAGAGATACCTGCAATGAGAGAGAGAAAGAGAGAGAGGGACACGTCAGTAACATAGTTATTGACATTTATTAAAGTGTTAAATTAAACAGTCGGATTCCCCTGGTCCGCACCAGTTCTAAGTCAGCTGCTAGGCGCCAGCCGAGGCACACCGCCGGATACAGCTGGACGGCCACGAGCGAGGCCTCCTGACTGTGTGATGATCTCACGGCAGCTTTAAGAACTGCCACTCCCACATTTATTTAAACCCTCTCACTGCTCTGACTTCTGTGGTGGCGGTTGATATTGCCTTGCTCAGACTCCGAGGCTTTAACGCTCCTCTCTTTGCGATTCAAATGGCTGTCACATGTCAGACTGCTAACTTATTCTTAAGGTCAATTTCTGTCATAGGTCTTGTGCCGTCAGCTCGTCTGTTGATGTGTAATCTGTGTCGGTCAAATAATAATGTTATAAAGTTCATTCTTTAATATAAAAAATAAGTTCGTGAGGGAAAAAAGGAAATCGCGCCAGGGTGGAGGGTTCGTGGGGAATATTCTCATTTACATATTGACATAGATTTGGTCGATGTACAACCGAGTGCTGGGGTCCTTTTCTCTGGCTACCTACATGAAGGAGTTCCTCAAGGAGCACCAATAAAACAGGCCTAACCTCACACAGTGGCTTCTTATGACCTCAATATCTGAAATAGTTAAGACCTGTGTTGGATCAGTAAAATGATTCTTGCCACGTAACACACATTCATTCTTCCTGAAAAGATTGAACCCCTACGGTTACCAGGAATGTCTTAATCACATCTGTGTTTCTTAGAATTCCACATTTTGTACAAAATGTAAACTTTCACAAAAGCATCTGCAGCCCCTTTGCGATGAAACCGAAAATTAAAGCTCCAGTGATTTCACGACATGAGATGACGGAAGTTTTTAACTGTTATTATAATTTCACTTTCGAGAGAAGTGGAGAAGTGCTCTGTGGATGATGGGAGTTTCCCCAGCAGTCTAGACCTATAGCAGCTTAAGGGATGGTTCAGGACTCACCTGATCCAGCCAGGCTTTATCAAAAAGGAATGTTTTAAGTTTAACCTTAAATGCACAGAAGGTGTCTGCCTGGTAGCTGAATGCTCTACCTCATGTTCTACTCTTACAGACTCTTGGAACCACACGAGAGCCTGTGTTTTGGGAACGAAAACACCTACTGTCTTCACCTACTGTAGATGGTTGAGAGAGAGTCTGAGCCAGGGACAGTAAATATGGTTGAGGTTCCATCAATAAGGTGAGTAATTAAAAATGTGATAGCTTACAATATACTGTGATGTAAACTGTGTTCTGAGAATGTTTTGGAAATCTGTGGGGATTTATGTAGGTAACATTAATTTGACAACCTTTACCATTTCTATTGGGGAGCCAATTTCACGGCTATGCTCAGTATCAAATTCTAAATCCACATTAAAAAATTGGGGGGTAAAAAAAATTAAAAGATGAGGAGGGCAGTTCATTTTCATGTGATTTTTACTATGTTGTAGACTGGTTTGTTTTAAATGTCCCCAGGCAAAATGGAACGTGCGTAACTTGTAGGTACTACAGTACCAGTATAGTGCCTGGAAAAGATAATATTGGTTACATGCATGATGCCTTGAGCTGCAACTGACAAGTAACACAGAAAGTGAGGGCAAACAAATGCACGTAAGAGGCATTGTCATCATCCACAGGGTCTTCTCCTGTGTCTTTTCACTCTGTAATGTGTATACTGATGACTGCCGCAGCTGGCATGACAACAGATTACTTTTCAAATTTGCTGATGACCCTGTGACAGTCAGTCTCCTCCATGCGGATGAGAACAGCCATGGTCCCATTGTGGATTGCGAATCTGTATTGTTGTGACTGCATTTTTACTACTAAATGTGACAAAAACCAAGGACATGAGTTTTAGGCATCAGCCCTCAAACTCTCAGAGTACTATCATCAAGGGGCAGGTGGTAGACTTTGTAAAGAACTACGGTACAAGTACCATGGGATGATTATTAACTATGATCTCTCTGATGACTATGTCCCTGATGATGGCTGTTTGTATTACGGATAGCATGTGGCTGATCCCTTATTCAGTAGAACATGTAGTAACATGTCCATGTTCCATGCTGTTTATTTAAAAATAATGTACTTGTCTTCTTGTACAATGCTCAATGATATAGATGTCCATTCCAGATTTCTGCATCATACCTTGGAATTGTATCCATAATTAATTATGAAAATAAATCCAGTTTATGATTTGTGATATATGACAATTTGATTCTGACTGATCATAATTCAAGGTCAGCTTTAATTTGCCTCAATTCAAGATACCTTAAATTAAGTTTAAAGTTAGAATGTCATTGTGGAAATCCTGAACTAGAATTGTGACTAATGAAGCATTGTGTTAGTTCATGCAGGACACGGAGTCATGTGCTCAGCTATACCGATAGGTTTATGGGTGCTCGTCAGTCACCCACCAATCACAGCCCATTCTCTCACCAAAGCGGTCCCTTTAAATACGACCTCATCCTCACTGATCCCTGCGAAGCTCTAACACTTTTAGCACTGTAATGGAAATTTTACATTCGTGTATGTATAATTGCATAAACAGACATGTATGTGGAGGACTGACCAAATGGTTGACCAAATTGTTCATCTAAAAGGGCAACTTTAAGGTTTACTGTGGTGGCTTAAGAGACTTGAGTTTTATGGCCTCGAGAAACCACAACTTTATGGTATCTCGTATCTCTGATTGGGATCAAACAAGTGGGATCTCACGGGGGGGAGTCATCCACAGAACATGTAAACAAAAGGACAGGATGTCTCCTCCACTGAGTGAAAATACAGAAGGGTAATATATACCTTTGCATGCTTAGTGGGAGGGGGCTGTGAGTTATAAGAACACAGATTCTCCTATGTTCTTTGCTCATTTGTGCATGTCAATCAGGTGATGTGTACTAATGAGTCCATCTGCAGATGGTGAATTAAACTTAAAGAAAGAAGTGTTTGACTTTGTGCTTGTTTCACAGAAACTGCCACCACAGCACCGAGTCCAAACACGGTTGTGGTAAATCATCTTAAACAAAAGTACCTTGCCTGCTACGCCCACTGGGCACTCTGCATATGTCCCCTGTTTTATCTCAGCACACTGCTCGGCTAACCAGGGAACATCCAATGAATGGAGCCTTCAGCGCCAATCATAACTGTGTCCCCATTTGCAACAAATGGGTAAAGCATGACAAAGGGTTCCTGACTGAACTCGGAATTAAATGGTTAATATCTGAAACTATAATAGTTCAACTGAATTGTAGATATCTAATGTCATTTTAATTCTACCATTACCTGTCTTGACATGTACTGTAGATGCTTGAGAGAGTGTCTGAGCCAGGGACAGTAGACATCACTGAGGTTCCATCAATAATGTGAGTATTGAAACACATGATATTTTACAATATACTGTGATGCAGATTCTCAGAAAGTTACAGAAATTTGTGGGGAAAAATTGTTTGCAGATGCTATGAATGTCGTGTTAATTTCTGACACTCAGTTCACATTTATAGAGTTGGCTTGTTTTGTCAAGAAATCATCCATGTAAATTAAAAGAACATGGAACAAATTATTTATCATGTATTGCTATATTTATTTCTTTACCATTTTCACTTTCAGTGTTGCCAGAGGCATTATGTTTTCAGCTTATCCATCCATCTGTCTGTCCCATTCATGTGAAAGCGATATCTCATGAACAACTACATCATGTAAGTCAAAGGTCGAAAGGTCAAGCTCACTTGACTTTGCATTGTTTTGAATACAAAGGAAATATCATTACATGTGGCACAAACATTCACTTGGCCTCAATGATGACTTGAATAGAATTCAGTTGTCAAAGATCAAATGGCAAGGTCACTAGGACCTCACAAAGCACACTTCTTGCCTTGTAAATGCGATACGCGCAGTACCTCAAAGTAATGGTTAATATTTACCAGTGTGTTAGGTGAATGTGTATATGTGCTCAGGAAACAATTTGTAATACGGTCTGTTCGTGTAGCGTGAAGTAATATTGATAATTACATGACGACGATTAAGTTAACATAAGGCACATCAATCTCCTGCAATGCTAACTGTGCGCTGTCTGTGGAATAGTAGTACACCGTGGCTGTGGAAAAACTATGTGACTAGTGTTGTTGCAAGCAGGCTTTTTTAAATTGATTTTTTCAGAAATAATTGCGTTACTGAGTGTACTGTTCTAAATTGTGAGTTGCAATATATTATCAGTATATTAGAAGTAAGCCGAGTTAAAGAATATTTTGTGAAATGCTGTATTTGTTTATCTTACATGCTTATGTTTACTTTATTACTGGTATCCAAAGTTGTTTAATGAATGCAGGTGCTAGGTCACAGATTAGACAGGTTAAATGTCTGTTTGGATGTACATGGTCTATAGTAATATTTCAGTATAGTCTATTGACGTATGTAATATTTCAGTTCTGTAGATATTCAGCAGTAATTGTACACATTGTGGCATTTGTATTTACAGTAGGTGGTTATCCTGATAATGAGTCATAATACACATGATCTGAGAAAAGTATGTGTCCATTTATCGTTCACTCAAATACACCCTTTTTCAGGTATTTTACACTAGAAAAACAGCTTCCGGCTACGGCGACCCGAATGTAGTTGTGCTTCCTGGGTCTCAGGGGGAACCTCTACTTAAAACTTGGGGCCCCTGGGTGGTTTTGGGCTCGAACTGAGGTAGGAGGTAGGTGGAAAAAATTTGATCTTTTGACCTGCAACACACAGAGCTTTAATAACACATAGGGAGCCTTCTGGGGTGAGAGGAGAGGCAGTGTGCAAAATGTCAGAGCTCTAGCTGGTCAGGGGCCCAAACTGCGAATCTTTGATATCATCTACATTTGCCACTGCCTGTTTATATCTTTGAATGACTTCTATTTTTGATATTTTATATTTCATGTTGAATGCTGTTTGCACCGGGGATAAGAGGGAAACGCTATTTCAATTCTCTGTATTTCCTGCACATATGTCATTATTGATCATAAAGTTGACTTGACTTGAACACTGATAAAGTTGATTCAAGATGTTGAATCTAGGAAAAACTGTTGTGATCCGTGGTCAATGACCTCCATCTAGTGGACGAAAAAAACCATTGCACCCACTTTATCAAGTCACAATCCCCATTATTCCTACACTCACAAACCATTAAAAAGCAATGATTTCGAGTGCAAATCCAATGGAAATGCAGTCAGTGGAAACCAAAGACTATTGTTAGCAGTAGTCAAGTGTTTTAGTGTTTCATCTTGGACACTGCCTTTGTTATTTGTCTGTAGCCATGTCCAAACTCTTCCACAAAGGGCCGAGTGGCTGAATGTTTTCTTGCCAATTCAAGATTCAACAATTTTTACTGTCAAATACACACAAGAACACACACGTTCCCCTGTGAATTGAAATTCTTGTGCTGTCCTTTCTGGAATACCAGGGGACCAAAATTGACATTCAAATACAATATTTACATAAAATACAATGAGAATATGAAACATGTTTAAGAGTAAGGTGAAAACAAGGGTAATGAGGTGAGTAGGGTGAGTATTGTGCAAAACTGAGCAGTGCAAATGTATGCAATGTAAATGTAAACAGTACAATTGGAAATAGTTTAATAATGGAGCTAGCTCTCCTGTGAACCCTGCCTGCGGTGGTAAATGCTCTGCAGAGAGGGCAGTGAGTTCTTGATGATTTTTTCTGCTGTCTTCGCCACTCTCTGCAGGCGTTTGCGGTCCATAGTAGATGTGCTGTCGTACCACACGGTGATGCAGCTGGTCAATATGCTCTCAATGATGCAGCTGTAGAAGTTGCTGAGGATCTTAGGAGTCATCCCAAACTTCCTCAGCCTCCTCAGGAAGTACAGCCGCTGTTGAGCCTTCATGACTAGCTGTGTGGTGTTTAATGTCCAGGTGAGGTCCTCACTGAAGTGGACCCCGAGGTATTTAAAGCTGAAATGAATGAAGCAGCAGCAGCACAACAGACACATATTACTACTATATTATTATTACTTTGGCTACCCCCCCATTTTCAGGGGTGCTCTTTCCGTTGGTGGCAGTGCCCGGCAGCTATGACCTTCGGTCCCTGAGATATTCAGGGAAAACACTCCCCATTATAAGCGAATGGGATGGTCAGTAGTGAAAGTTTCACCAAGTGTGGAGGCCCAAATCGTTCCTCCAGAATAGTGATAGGAGCATGTTTCAGGTCATTTGTAGTCTTGGTGGTGGTGGTTTATAGTGGTGGATTTGTTTTGGAGAGCATCACATTTATATTTGTACTGTAATTCTGTTCATACTACCATAATTATATTCCACTGATAATTCTGTTTATATTTATACTGTTCATTCTGTTCATCCTGCCATATCTGCCATATTTATACTCTTGATATGGTCTAGATTTGACACTGCCTCTGTGTGGCACAAAACAACTGGAAACAGTGGCTCTGCCTGCACAAAAGCACTGGAGATGACGAAAGAAGCTTCGAGCCACTTTGTGAAGAAAGGTTCATCTTCTGAACTAAAGTTGCAATTTTAAGCTTCTCTCGCCATCTCCAATGCTTTTGTGCACGCAAAGCCACTGTTTTCAGCTGTTTTGTGCACACAGAGCCACTTTATGAATAAATCACATGATGACCAGTGGAGAGACCTTGGACCATCATTTCAGACAGTCAGTGAGTGGCATTTAACCATGACGCCTGATCTATTCACCTTGCATGAATGCTTTCAGTTTCAAATTTTCTCCAAATCAGTGTTTTCCTGCCACACGATCATTGTATGTGGTTGATGACTATCTCCATTTTCATATCATGTTGTCAAACCAATCAGATGTTCTCCTGCTTGTAGACTTGCCAGAAATGCTGTGGGCAAAGGACAAATACGATGTGGGCCTCATCAGAAACTGTGACCCAGTTACAATTACCCCAAAATCTGAATATCGACCATGTAAACAATGGTACCCAGTCAGACAGGAAGCTGTGGATAGGATACGCCCTGTTTTTGCATCTCTCCTGCAGGCTGGTGTAATTATCCCCTGCCCTGATTCGCCAGTCCATACTCCACTGTTTCCAGTTAAGAAAATCAGAGTGTTGTATATTGGGGTAGCGATGATGTGAAGATGATGAAGGAATCGCCGATTGACACCGTTTGATTGTTTGAAAGGTTTATTACAAAAAGTTCAGCATCAATACAAGCACTGCAATCTGCCTGGAGAGAGATCTGGGGCCAATGTGAATCTCTTCTCCCTAACAGCTTCAACTCCCCGTTTATATAGGAGAGTTGTTTTTGTGAATCTAAAGAAAACACATCTGGCTTTCATCCAGCCCACCTCATCTGTTTGGTAACAGGGAGGGAAAGGCACCAGCTCAAATTTAGGGTGACAGTTTAAGCCGTGACCTAATGCATTAATGTATACATTCAGTTTTTCTCAGAAAACCTAAACTTATAGGCCTCTGAATCCCTCAGGACCTATGGGCCTCAAACTCAGAGATCAGCTTCCTTTAAAGAGAACACAACACATGACATTTCAGACACCACAAGAGATAAAGGTCAGCCTATTGAGTGGTGATTTGTGCAGGATTTGAAGGCTGTGAATGACGCTGTAATTGCTCGATCACCCATTGTTCCCAACCCGTACACGTTGCTTTCCCAAATTCCGCCTGATGCAGAGTGGTTTTCGGTTGTAGATTTATCCAATGCTTTTTTTTAAACGTTCCTGTCCACAAGGACAGCCAGTACTGGTTTGCTTTTAACTTTGAAAACAAGGCCTACACATTCAGACGCCTTTGTCGAGGCTACTGTGAGCCTACTTCTCTGCTAAACTTGACCCAGTGGCAGCTGGCCCTCCACAAAGCTTGTGTGCAGTGGCCGCCTGTGAAAAAGCAGTTCTTGCCTCACGTGACATCGTAGGCTACTCTGACTTGACACTTCTTGTTACTCATGCTGTGTCTCTCATTCTCACAGAACAGAAGACCTCACATCTTTCTGCTGCTAGCTGTTCTTCTTGATATGCCCAACATCACAGTGAAACGCTGTTCAACCTTGAATCCAGCCACGCTTCTCCCGCTTCCAGATGACGGGTGGAGAACACAACTGTGTTGCTGAACTACAAGTCCAGTGTTCACCACAACCTGACCTTTCTGATGAACTATGACTTGATTCTGTATGTAAATGGGTCCGCCTCACGTGAACCCGGTCTCTGGTACTAACTTTGTTGGTTTTTCTGTCTATTCTGATAGTGACATTCTCTTCTCTGGTCCTTTTCCTCATCACCTCTCAGCCCAGGCAGCAGAACTCATTGTGCTCACTGAAAGCATGCAAATTGGCTACTGGTAAAACACTCACAGTTTACAAAGACTCCGGATATGCATTTGGTTTCACTCATGATTTTGGTGCTCTCTGCAGGCACAGGTAATTTTTGGTTGTTCACCATGGCCTCACCATTAGAAGGTAAATCTCACTGCTTAGTGATGGTCAACATGTGGTCAAAATGGGTTGAAGCCTTTCCTGCTTCAAAACAAACTGCAAGTGTAGTCACCAAAGCACTGTTACAAGACATCATTCCACAATGGGGGATTCCTAGCAGAATCTAAAGTGACAAAGCTGTCAAACAACTCAGCTCTCATCTAGGAATGGATGTGCGAACACACTGTGCATATCATCCAGCCAGTGGCGGAGCTTTGGAACGAGAAAATGCACACTCAAAACGAAGCTCGCAAAGTGCTGTGAAGACAGAGGTCTCACATGGACAAAGGTCCTGCCTCTGGCGCTGATGTATATGAGGATGAGAAAACGAACCAGGTCTAACCTTTCACCTTATGAGATTCTTTTTGCAACTCCTCCCCACATTGGTGCGGGTCTTTCACCCTCTCCACTTCCCGCCACAGACTTGTGTGATATGCATGATATGTTGTCCTATTGTTCTAACCTGACTAATGCTCTTTCAGACATCAGGAAACAGGTGACATCTTCCCTTCCTCATCCAGTGACTGAACCACTTCACGACCCCCGTCCAGGCGACTTCGTGGTGGTCAAAGACTTTCGGAGAAAGAACTGGCGCTCACTCAGGTGGCAAGGCCCCTACCAGGTGCTACTCACAACCCACACTGCAGTGCTGAGAGAGCCACCTGGATCCACACTAACCATTGCAAAGGAGTACTGGCTCCATCTGAACAGCTGACGCCTCCAGCTGAAACCACACACACTGATACTCCCACAGGTTGAGAATCACAGAGAGTGTCGTGTGATTAGCACATGAGCGTTCTGCCACAACAGTTGTCTCTTATGTTTCCTGTTTACCTGACTGTATAAAACCTTCTTCTTTCCCTATTCGGAGTTGTTCCACTCTGAGCATTCATGCTAAGTGTGAAACCCTCTGCAGAGCTTTCTATTAAATGACCTAAAGACAACTGTCTGAGAAACTCTTTATTTTACATCTCAAGATAAATTTCCACCACAAGTGTAACCACCTACTGTAAATACAAGTAGTAGTAGTTGTGAAATTACAAGTGCAATAAGTACAAACATTTTTTTTTTACATAAAGATTAATTGACGTTTGGAAAGAATTCAATCCTAAGGGAAGACTATACATTTTTCTCAGCACCTCATCAAATATACTCCAGGATAGATAATTTTTTCATGTTCAGTTAGGACAGTTATAGGATCGAAAATTGTGAAATTGGAGTGAGAGACATATCGGACCATAGTCCTGTATATATGACTCTGGCTATGTCAAGAGAACAAAAATCAACACTTTGGAGGCTAAATATAAATGTATTAAAAGGACAAATGAAGGAAGAGTTTATTAAAGAAATTCAGTTATATGTGAGGGAGAATGATAATGGTGAGGTGTCTCTCTCGGTGCTGTGGGACGCGTGTAAAGCTGTGATTAGAGGACAACGAATTGCTAAATCAACATACTTGAAAAGGCAAACACAGGAAAAACTCAATAAATTAGAATCAGAGCTTAAAAAATTGGAAAAAGAACATAAAAAAAATGTGGACGAGCGAATAAACCAAAATATCAAAAGAGTTAGAACAGAGGTAAATGACATCTCAGGACAAGAGATTCAAAAAAAGCTGTTGTACATGAAACAGCGATACTATGACGTGGGAAGTAAATCTACAAAATTGCTGGGCTACAGATTAAAAAGGCATAGGGGCTCAGCTACAAATCTACCAAAATATAAGACAGAAGAGATACATACATGTTTTGAAACATATTATAAGAATCTATATTCCCAACCAAAAATAAATAATAAACATCAGATAGCCACATGGCTGGATTCCTTAAATTTACACAGGGTGGCAGAGGACCAGAATTCAGCTCTGATAAAGGAAATCACAGCAGAAGAAATAAAATGATAAAAAAATAAAATGAAATACTTGTTCTACTACTACTACTACTACTACTTATGGTGAGTATACTGATGACATGATGCTATTGTGATTGTTAATAACAGTATGTAACAATAATACTATATAATGATAATATTTATAATAATATAGTAGAAATATGTGTTGTGCTTCTGCTGCTGCTTCATTGGAAAAAAAAACATTCAGCCACTCGGCCCTGTCCAAGATGAAACACTAAAACACTTGACTTCGGCTAACAATAGTCTTTGGCTTCCACTGACTGCATTTCCATTGGATTTGCAATCAAAATCACTGCTTTTTAATGCTTTGTGAGTGTGGGAATCATGGGGATTGTGACTTGATCAGGTGGGTGCAATGGTTTTTTTTGTCCACCAGATGGAGGTCATTGACCACTGATCACAACAGTTTTTTCAAGCTTCAACATCTTGAATCAACTTTATCAGTCTTCAAGTCAAGTCAACTTGTCACTTACAGAGGAAATACAGAGAATTGAAATAGTGTTTCCCTCTTCCCGCACATGATTTATTATTATTATTATTATTATTATTATTATCATTGTTATTATCATTACTATTACTATTATTTATCCAATTTAATTTAAATCAATTGAAACAATTCCTAAAAAAGTTAGACATTTTTTTAAACAAAATCACTTTCCTCACCTCTCTTCCCTCATGAAAGTGAGGGAATAGGGGGAGGCAGAGTTCACAGCCCGAACAGGCGGGGGAGGGCTTAGCCCGGCCGGCTTCTCTCCCTGACTCTGCGCCCCTTATTATATGAATGGTATAAAAAAATATGAAAAGGAGGATTCTAAACCAAATCACTTTTATGAATACTTTTTTTTTTTAAATAAACGAATGAATTAATAAGGAGATATTTTAAATTTTATTCCTAATTCTATTTTACAACTCAAACTACATTATAAACAATATTTTACATACAACAACAAGTTTTAAACTTGTACAAAATAACGTTTTCCTCTGATTGCCTCCACTACTCCCAAAGGATCATGGGAGTTGATTAAATAATGAATTTTTCTCCATTCATTTCCCTTATATCAACCACCAATCCTCAAAAAAAGTTGGAATCATAAACAAATTACTATCCCAATAAGGATTTCCCTAAAATTAAAAAAAATATTTTAAAACATACTCAGAAATTTCAATTACTTATGAATTTTTTACAACTTTAAAATAATTTTTTCTCCTTAAAATACACATCCCACTCTCAAACAATGAGAATTAAACTTTACAAATATATTTTATCCACTAATTAACCAAAAAATGGTAAATACACTGAGATTCTCAGACGTTTTGTTTTAACCACGATAAATAGGAACACGTGTGAGCAAGACTTCCCCCCAAAATACATTACAAAACACAATAGAATGAAATACCACAATAAAATGAAATACTTGTTCTACTACTACTACTACTACTACTTATGGTGAGTATACTGATGACATGATGCTATTGTGATTGTTAATAACAGTATGTAACAATAATACTATATAATGATAATATTTATAATAATATAGTAGAAATATGTGTTGTGCTTCTGCTGCTGCTTCATTGGAAAAAAAACATTCAGCCACTCGGCCCTGTCCAAGATGAAACACTAAAACACTTGACTTCGGCTAACAATAGTCTTTGGCTTCCACTGACTGCATTTCCATTGGATTTGCCCTCAAAATCACTGCTTTTTAATGCTTTGTGAGTATGGGAAACATGGGGATTGTGACTTGATCAGGTGGGTGCAATGGTTTTTTTTGTCCACCAGATGGAGGTCATTGACCACTGATCACAACAGTTTTTTCAAGCTTCAACATCTTGAATCAACTTTATCAGTCTTCAAGTCAAGTCAACTTGTCACTTATCAATAATGCCATGTGTGCAGGAAATACAGAGAATTGAAATAGTGTTTCCCTCTTCCCGCACATTATTTTTTATTATTATTATTATTATTATCATTGTTATTATCATTACTATTACTATTATTTATCCAATTTAATTTAAATCAATTGAAACAATTCCTAAAAAAGTTAGACATTTTTTTAAACAAAATCACTTTCCTCACCTCTCTTCCCTCATGAAAGTGAGGGAGTAGGGGGAGGCAGAGTTCACAGCCAGAACAGGCGGGGGAGGGCTTAGCCCGGCCGGCTTCTCTCCCTGACTCTGCGCCCCTTATTATATGAATGGTATAAAAAAATATGAAAAGGAGGATTCTAAACCAAATCACTTTTATGAATGCTTTTTTTTTTTAAATAAACGAATGAATTAATAAGGAGATATTTTAAATTTTATTCCTAATTCTATTTTACAACTCAAACTACATTATAAACAATATTTTACATACAACAACAAGTTTTAAACTTGTACAAAATAACGTTTTCCTCTGATTGGCTCCACTACTCCCAAAGGATCATGGGAGTTGATTAAATAAAGAATTTTTCTCCATTCATTTCCCTTATATCAACCACCAATCCTCAAAAAAAGTTGGAATCATAAACAAATTACTATCCCAATAAGGATTTCCCTAAAATTAAAAAAATATTTTCAAACATACTCAGAAATTTCAATTACTTATGAATTTTTTACAACTTTAAAATATTTTTTTCTCCTTAAAATACACATCCCACTCTCAAACAATGAGAATTAAACATTACAAATATATTTTATCCACTAATTAACCAAAAAATGGTAAATACACTGAGATTCTCAGACGTTTTGTTTTAACCACGATAAATAGGAACACGTGTGAGCAAGACTTCCCCCCAAAATACATTATAAAACACAATAGAATGAAATACCACAATAAAATGAAATACTTGTTCTACTACTACTACTACTTATGGTGAGTATACTGATGACATGATGCTATTGTGATTGATAATAACAGTATGTAACAATAATACTATATAATGATAATATTTATAATAATATAGTAGAAATATGTGTTGTGCTTCTGCTGCTGCTTCATTGGAAAAAAAAACTTTCAGCCACTCGGCTCTGTCCAAGATGAAACACTAAAACACTTGACTTCGGCTAACAATAGTCTTTGGCTTCCACTGACTGCATTTCCATTGGATTTGCACTCAAAATCACTGCTTTTTAATGCTTTGTGAGTGTGGGAATCATGGGGATTGTGACTTGATCAGGTGGGTGCAATGGTTTTTTTTGTCCACCAGATGGAGGTCATTGACCACTGATCACAACAGTTTTTTCAAGCTTCAACATCTTGAATCAACTTTATCAGTCTTCAAGTCAAGTCAACTTGTCACTTATCAATAATGTCATGTGTGCAGGAAATACAGAGAATTGAAATAGTGTTTCCCTCTTCCCGCACATTATTTTTTATTATTATTATTATCATTGTTATTATCATTACTATTACTATTATTTATCCAATTTAATTTAAATCAATTGAAACAATTCCTAAAAAAGTTAGACATTTTTTTAAACAAAATCACTTTCCTCACCTCTCTTCCCTCATGAAAGTGAGGGAGTAGGGGGAGGCAGAGTTCACAGCCAGAACAGGCGGGGGAGGGCTTAGCCCGGCCGGCTTCTCTCCCTGACTCTGCGCCCATTATTATATGAATGGTATAAAAAAATATGAAAAGGAGGATTCTAAACCAAATCACTTTTATGAATGCTTTTTTTTTTTAAATAAACGAATGAATTAATAAGGAGATATTTTAAATTTTATTCCTAATTCTATTTTACAACTCAAACTACATTATAAACAATATTTTACATACAACAACAAGTTTTAAACTTGTACAAAATAACGTTTTCCTCTGATTGGCTCCACTACTCCCAAAGGATCATGGGAGTTGATTAAATAAATAATTTTTCTCCATTCATTTCCCTTATATCAACCACCAATCCTCAAAAAAAGTTGGAATCATAAACAAATTACTATCCCAATAAGGATTTCCCTAAAATTAAAAAAAATATTTTCAAACATACTCAGAAATTTCAATTACTTATGAATTTTTTACAACTTTAAAATAATTTTTTCTCCTTAAAATACACATCCCACTCTCAAACAATGATAATTAAACTTTACAAATATATTTTATCCACTAATTAACCAAAAAATGGTAAATACACTGAGATTCTCAGACATTTTGTTTTAACCACGATAAATAGGAACACGTGTGAGCAAGACTTCCCCCCAAAATACATTACAAAACACAATAGAATGAAATACCACAATAAAATGAAATACTTGTTCTACTACTACTACTACTACTACTACTACTACTACTACTTATGGTGAGTATACTGATGACATGATGCTATTGCTATTTATAATAATATAGTAGAAATATGTGTTGTGCTTCTGCTGCTGCTTCATTGGAAAAAAAAACATTCAGCCACTCGGCCCTGTCCAAGATGAAACACTAAAACACTTGACTTCGGCTAACAATAGTCTTTGGCTTCCACTGACTGCATTTCCATTGGATTTGCACTCAAAATCACTGCTTTTTAATGCTTTGTGAGTATGGGAAACATGGGGATTGTGACTTGATCAGGTGGGTGCAATGGTTTTTTTTGTCCACCAGATGGAGGTCATTGACCACTGATCACAACAGTTTTTTCAAGCTTCAACATCTTGAATCAACTTTATCAGTGTTCAAGTCAAGTCAACTTTATGATCAATAATGCCATATGTGCAGGACATACAGAGAATTGAAATAGTGTTTCCCTCTTATCCCCGGTGATAACAAGAGTATAAATATTTCAGATATGGCGGGATGAACCAAATGAACGGTATAAATAGAAACAGAATTATCAGTGGAATATCAATAGAAATATGGCAATGTGAACAGAATTACAGTATACATATAAATGAGATGCTCTCCAAAAAAAATCCACCACTACAAACGTGCTCCTAACACTATTCTGGAGGAACGATTTGGACTTCCACACTTTTTCACTCCTGACCGTCCCCTATCATTATTATTTTCATTTATTGTTCACTTCATTTGTTGTTGTTGTTGCTGCTGCTGTTGCTGCTTTTTGGTGTGATGTTTTAAATCCATGTTTTATTTTGCTACACAGGACAACGCCTTGAATACATCGATTTTATTGCATTAAAATACAATACATAATACAATCAAATGAAATACGACAATAGAATGAAATACAACAATAGAATGAAATACAACAATAGAATGAAATACTTGTACTTCTACTACTACTACTAATGGTAACCGTACTGATGACATGATGGTCGTGTGTTTGTTAACAACAGTATGTAATAATGTAATAATAACAACACACTTTGGATCTCTCTGTGTGTATGTAATTATAATAACACTATATAATAATCATATTTATAATAATATAGTAGTAATATGGGTCTGTTGTACTGCTGCTACTGCTGCTACATTCACTACTGACCGTCCCATTCGCTTATAATGAAGAGTGTTTTTCCCTGAATATCTCAGGGACCGAAGGTCGTAGCTGCCGGCCACTGCCACCAACGGAAAGAGCACCCCTGAAAATGGGGGGGTAGCCAAAGTCCTGAGTCTCTGGCACCCCGGAAAATAGCGTGTCCACGGAGCCGGACGCGGACACGCTTGGCTATTATCCCCTTACCTAACCCTAACCCCTAACCCTAACCCTAACCCTAACCCACCCACAGACACACACACACACACTCATTTATTTATTTTAATAAATATCAATAACTATGTCATTGACGTGTCTTTTTTCTCCCATGTCCCTCTCTCTCTTTCTCTCTCTCATTGCAGGCATCTCTGACTCCAGAACTGAAGGAGTTATTATTATCTGACTTATCATCATTATTATTATTATTATTAACAACAATACTTAATTAATTATTATATGAATTGTTGCTGCTATCATTAATAATCAATAACTTCTTTACACTGTTATTGTTTAAATTTTAACTAGTCAGAGCTGATACCTGATGTTGCTCAAGTGTTCCGGTCTCTCTCGCCTCCCCCTCACCACTGTTTCTCTGCTCTCCCCAACCAGTAGAGGCAGATGACCATCCACATTGAACCTGGTTCTGCTAGAGGTGTCTCCCTGTAAGTGAGGTAGTTTTTACTCTTCACAGTTGCCAAAGTGCTTGCTGATTGTGGGAACTGTTAGGTTTCTCTATATTAAGCAAGATTTTAAGGTCTTGACCTTCTATGTAAAGTTCCTTGAGATAATATATATTATCATTTGGCGCTATACAAATAAAATTGAATTGAATTGAATAGGTGATGGGAAAATAATAACAATAATTAATTGAGCAGTAGTATCGCAATATATTCAGTAAACTGTACAAAAATAATAATATGTTTTTTCTTCTTTCATGAACATATTTTCCACTTCATATTATGCACACATAAAATTAACAAAACATTCATAGCATCTGTAAACAATACTATATAACAACACTCAAGCATACTATCTATATAACAACAGATCTGAACTGTGTTTGTTCTCAAGTGGGTTGTTTTATACATTTTTAATAACGTTATACGGATCACATTATAGCGTGACATGTTTCTGGTTAAGATTAAAAGTATGCTGACAGAAATTTCATGCGTGCCCCTTTAAGGGACTAGTGACACTACACGCAGGGCCTGCGTGATGCTGCAGCAGAGACCTGAGGGAGAGAGCAGAGGAGAAAATGGAGAAAAACGAGCTGCGATTAATAAGCAGAAAAAGAGTGAAAAAAGTTGATTTAGCAGTTGAAAAATATAACTTACCTGGTCGGGATCTGACGGGGATTTTATGAGAACTAAGTCACACTGGTTTTGGTGAGTTTTGTTTTTATTTTCTTGCAATTTTGCTGCGTTGTACCTTTTTAGCGGAAAGCTAATGCTAAAAACGTAGCTATTCACAAGGAAATGCTCCGTCATAACCTGTTTATCAGTAAATTTTTTGGGTTTATGAAGACTGTGAATGTTACAAAAGTGTCTGTAAGCTGTATAAATGAAAGGTATGCGCTGTAGTTTGTGTGGGAGACGGAGCCGTGAGTTGAAAGAGACCGCTCCGCTGCCATTTTGAGACGAAAAAACACCGTAGCAGTAACGTTACAACTCAGAAACTGTGAAACATTTATTTGTGTGATTTGAGGACTTAAAAAGAGATTATTTGTGTTTATGACCTGTTACACAGGTCAGGTTTTTTGCTCGGTTTGAAGCTGGGTCGGAGCAAGGACTGTGCACACACAGACGGGATTCAAGATGGCGAGCCAGACCCAGACCTTCACCTTCAACTCATCTACTCCTTCGCGCTAGTGAGGAAATCTTCGGCTCATGGTGACTCGCTGCCAGAGTGGTAGGAGTATCAGGAACTAGTTTGAACTGAACTGATTGATTTATTATTATTTTCGGACTAAATCGAACTGAAACTTTTCATTGAACCGAACACTTGAACTCATGTTGAACTCGATTCGAAAGTGTCATACTTTTATTTGCATGTTGAGTTCATATTTTCTGAGTGTGATTGGAAATGATTGTGGTCCACTTTGATTTGATTGTGTAACTGAAGGTATTCTCTTACATTTAAAAGAAAGGGAAAAAAGATTTAACTCAGGAGGAAAAATTCTAAAAATAGATGCAACCTAGGAGAAAAAAGACTGGTTTAACTTAACTTAGATTAGCTTTACTGAAATAAACTAGGAGAACTAAAGAACGAAAGGAAAGAGTGAAATACTCTTTTCAATTATACTTGCCTTAGTATTAGGAACCTGCAGGGTATTTGTTTTGTTTTCTGTACTGTATTTTATATGTGTGTTTTGCATTCAGTAAATTGCCGGCCTTTTGTACTTAGAGCAACGGTCTCTGGTGTGATTATTCTTGCTTCCCACTCCTTAGAACCTAGAACTGGTCCAGTGGCGCAGTAAGTGGGGTGATACCGGTGCTACAAATTCAATTCAATTTTATTTGTATAGCGCCAAATGATAATATACATTATCTCAAGGAGCTTTACATAGAAGGTCAAGACATTAAAATATTGTTTAATATAGAGAAACGTAACAGTTCCCACAATGAGCAAGCACTTTGGTGACTGTGAAGAGTAAAAACTCCCTCACTTACAGGGAGAAACCTCTAGCAGAACCAGGTTCAATGTGGACGGTCATCTGCCTCTACTGGTTGGGGTGAGCAGAGAAAAATGGGGAGAGAAGAGAAACAGTGGGGAGGGGGAGGCGAGAGACCGGAACACTTGAGCACCATCAGGTATCAGCTCTGACTAGTTAAAATGTAAACGATAACAGTGTAAAGAAGTTATTGATTATTAATGATAGCAGCAACAATTCATATAATAATTAATTAAGTATTGTTGTTAATAATAATAATGATAATAATAATAATAATAGTTGTTCTCCTTCAGTTCTGGAGTCAGAGATACCTGCAATGAGAGAGAGAAAGAGAGAGAGGGACACGTCAGTAACATAGTTATTGACATTTATTAAAGTGTTAAATTAAACAGTCGGATTCCCCTGGTCCGCACCAGTTCTAAGTCAGCTGCTAGGCGCCAGCCGAGGCACACCGCCGGATACAGCTGGACGGCCACGAGCGAGGCCTCCTGACTGTGTGATGATCTCACGGCAGCTTTAAGAACTGCCACTCCCACATTTATTTAAACCCTCTCACTGCTCTGACTTCTGTGGTGGCGGTTGATATTGCCTTGCTCAGACTCCGAGGCTTTAACGCTCCTCTCTTTGCGATTCAAATGGCTGTCACATGTCAGACTGCTAACTTATTCTTAAGGTCAATTTCTGTCATAGGTCTTGTGCCGTCAGCTCGTCTGTTGATGTGTAATCTGTGTCGGTCAAATAATAATGTTATAAAGTTCATTCTTTAATATAAAAAATAAGTTCGTGAGGGAAAAAAGGAAATCGCGCCAGGGTGGAGGGTTCGTGGGGAATATTCTCATTTACATATTGACATAGATTTGGTCGATGTACAACCGAGTGCTGGGGTCCTTTTCTCTGGCTACCTACATGAAGGAGTTCCTCAAGGAGCACCAATAAAACAGGCCTAACCTCACACAGTGGCTTCTTATGACCTCAATATCTGAAATAGTTAAGACCTGTGTTGGATCAGTAAAATGATTCTTGCCACGTAACACACATTCATTCTTCCTGAAAAGATTGAACCCCTACGGTTACCAGGAATGTCTTAATCACATCTGTGTTTCTTAGAATTCCACATTTTGTACAAAATGTAAACTTTCACAAAAGCATCTGCAGCCCCTTTGCGATGAAACCGAAAATTAAAGCTCCAGTGATTTCACGACATGAGATGACGGAAGTTTTTAACTGTTATTATAATTTCACTTTCGAGAGAAGTGGAGAAGTGCTCTGTGGATGATGGGAGTTTCCCCAGCAGTCTAGACCTATAGCAGCTTAAGGGATGGTTCAGGACTCACCTGATCCAGCCAGGCTTTATCAAAAAGGAATGTTTTAAGTTTAACCTTAAATGCACAGAAGGTGTCTGCCTGGTAGCTGAATGCTCTACCTCATGTTCTACTCTTACAGACTCTTGGAACCACACGAGAGCCTGTGTTTTGGGAACGAAAACACCTACTGTCTTCACCTACTGTAGATGGTTGAGAGAGAGTCTGAGCCAGGGACAGTAAATATGGTTGAGGTTCCATCAATAAGGTGAGTAATTAAAAATGTGATAGCTTACAATATACTGTGATGTAAACTGTGTTCTGAGAATGTTTTGGAAATCTGTGGGGATTTATGTAGGTAACATTAATTTGACAACCTTTACCATTTCTATTGGGGAGCCAATTTCACGGCTATGCTCAGTATCAAATTCTAAATCCACATTAAAAAATTGGGGGGTAAAAAAAATGAAAAGATGAGGAGGGCAGTTCATTTTCATGTGATTTTTACTATGTTGTAGACTGGTTTGTTTTAAATGTCCCCAGGCAAAATGGAACGTGCGTAACTTGTAGGTACTACAGTACCAGTATAGTGCCTGGAAAAGATAATATTGGTTACATGCATGATGCCTTGAGCTGCAACTGACAAGTAACACAGAAAGTGAGGGCAAACAAATGCACGTAAGAGGCATTGTCATCATCCACAGGGTCTTCTCCTGTGTCTTTTCACTCTGTAATGTGTATACTGATGACTGCCGCAGCTGGCATGACAACAGATTACTTTTCAAATTTGCTGATGACCCTGTGACAGTCAGTCTCCTCCATGCGGATGAGAACAGCCATGGTCCCATTGTGGATTGCGAATCTGTATTGTTGTGACTGCATTTTTACTACTAAATGTGACAAAAACCAAGGACATGAGTTTTAGGCATCAGCCCTCAAACTCTCAGAGTACTATCATCAAGGGGCAGGTGGTAGACTTTGTAAAGAACTACGGTACAAGTACCATGGGATGATTATTAACTATGATCTCTCTGATGACTATGTCCCTGATGATGGCTGTTTGTATTACGGATAGCATGTGGCTGATCCCTTATTCAGTAGAACATGTAGTAACATGTCCATGTTCCATGCTGTTTATTTAAAAATAATGTACTTGTCTTCTTGTACAATGCTCAATGATATAGATGTCCATTCCAGATTTCTGCATCATACCTTGGAATTGTATCCATAATTAATTATGAAAATAAATCCAGTTTATGATTTGTGATATATGACAATTTGATTCTGACTGATCATAATTCAAGGTCAGCTTTAATTTGCCTCAATTCAAGATACCTTAAATTAAGTTTAAAGTTAGAATGTCATTGTGGAAATCCTGAACTAGAATTGTGACTAATGAAGCATTGTGTTAGTTCATGCAGGACACGGAGTCATGTGCTCAGCTATACCGATAGGTTTATGGGTGCTCGTCAGTCACCCACCAATCACAGCCCATTCTCTCACCAAAGCGGTCCCTTTAAATACGACCTCATCCTCACTGATCCCTGCGAAGCTCTAACACTTTTAGCACTGTAATGGAAATTTTACATTCGTGTATGTATAATTGCATAAACAGACATGTATGTGGAGGACTGACCAAATGGTTGACCAAATTGTTCATCTAAAAGGGCAACTTTAAGGTTTACTGTGGTGGCTTAAGAGACTTGAGTTTTATGGCCTCGAGAAACCACAACTTTATGGTATCTCGTATCTCTGATTGGGATCAAACAAGTGGGATCTCACGGGGGGGAGTCATCCACAGAACATGTAAACAAAAGGACAGGATGTCTCCTCCACTGAGTGAAAATACAGAAGGGTAATATATACCTTTGCATGCTTAGTGGGAGGGGGCTGTGAGTTATAAGAACACAGATTCTCCTATGTTCTTTGCTCATTTGTGCATGTCAATCAGGTGATGTGTACTAATGAGTCCATCTGCAGATGGTGAATTAAACTTAAAGAAAGAAGTGTTTGACTTTGTGCTTGTTTCACAGAAACTGCCACCACAGCACCGAGTCCAAACACGGTTGTGGTAAATCATCTTAAACAAAAGTACCTTGCCTGCTACGCCCACTGGGCACTCTGCATATGTCCCCTGTTTTATCTCAGCACACTGCTCGGCTAACCAGGGAACATCCAATGAATGGAGCCTTCAGCGCCAATCATAACTGTGTCCCCATTTGCAACAAATGGGTAAAGCATGACAAAGGGTTCCTGACTGAACTCGGAATTAAATGGTTAATATCTGAAACTATAATAGTTCAACTGAATTGTAGATATCTAATGTCATTTTAATTCTACCATTACCTGTCTTGACATGTACTGTAGATGCTTGAGAGAGTGTCTGAGCCAGGGACAGTAGACATCACTGAGGTTCCATCAATAATGTGAGTATTGAAACACATGATATTTTACAATATACTGTGATGCAGATTCTCAGAAAGTTACAGAAATTTGTGGGGAAAAATTGTTTGCAGATGCTATGAATGTCGTGTTAATTTCTGACACTCAGTTCACATTTATAGAGTTGGCTTGTTTTGTCAAGAAATCATCCATGTAAATTAAAAGAACATGGAACAAATTATTTATCATGTATTGCTATATTTATTTCTTTACCATTTTCACTTTCAGTGTTGCCAGAGGCATTATGTTTTCAGCTTATCCATCCATCTGTCTGTCCCATTCATGTGAAAGCGATATCTCATGAACAACTACATCATGTAAGTCAAAGGTCGAAAGGTCAAGCTCACTTGACTTTGCATTGTTTTGAATACAAAGGAAATATCATTACATGTGGCACAAACATTCACTTGGCCTCAATGATGACTTGAATAGAATTCAGTTGTCAAAGATCAAATGGCAAGGTCACTAGGACCTCACAAAGCACACTTCTTGCCTTGTAAATGCGATACGCGCAGTACCTCAAAGTAATGGTTAATATTTACCAGTGTGTTAGGTGAATGTGTATATGTGCTCAGGAAACAATTTGTAATACGGTCTGTTCGTGTAGCGTGAAGTAATATTGATAATTACATGACGACGATTAAGTTAACATAAGGCACATCAATCTCCTGCAATGCTAACTGTGCGCTGTCTGTGGAATAGTAGTACACCGTGGCTGTGGAAAAACTATGTGACTAGTGTTGTTGCAAGCAGGCTTTTTTAAATTGATTTTTTCAGAAATAATTGCGTTACTGAGTGTACTGTTCTAAATTGTGAGTTGCAATATATTATCAGTATATTAGAAGTAAGCCGAGTTAAAGAATATTTTGTGAAATGCTGTATTTGTTTATCTTACATGCTTATGTTTACTTTATTACTGGTATCCAAAGTTGTTTAATGAATGCAGGTGCTAGGTCACAGATTAGACAGGTTAAATGTCTGTTTGGATGTACATGGTCTATAGTAATATTTCAGTATAGTCTATTGACGTATGTAATATTTCAGTTCTGTAGATATTCAGCAGTAATTGTACACATTGTGGCATTTGTATTTACAGTAGGTGGTTATCCTGATAATGAGTCATAATACACATGATCTGAGAAAAGTATGTGTCCATTTATCGTTCACTCAAA
This sequence comes from Paralichthys olivaceus, assembly GCF_024713975.1. Taxonomy (NCBI): domain Eukaryota; kingdom Metazoa; phylum Chordata; class Actinopteri; order Pleuronectiformes; family Paralichthyidae; genus Paralichthys; species Paralichthys olivaceus. The sequence goes on from NC_091101.1 coordinate 81,147, forward strand.
TACACCCTTTTTCAGGTATTTTACACTAGAAAAACAGCTTCCGGCTACGGCGACCCGAATGTAGTTGTGCTTCCTGGGTCTCAGGGGGAACCTCTACTTAAAACTTGGGGCCCCTGGGTGGTTTTGGGCTCGAACTGAGGTAGGAGGTAGGTGGAAAAAATTTGATCTTTTGACCTGCAACACACAGAGCTTTAATAACACATAGGGAGCCTTCTGGGGTGAGAGGAGAGGCAGTGTGCAAAATGTCAGAGCTCTAGCTGGTCAGGGGCCCAAACTGCGAATCTTTGATATCATCTACATTTGCCACTGCCTGTTTATATCTTTGAATGACTTCTATTTTTGATATTTTATATTTCATGTTGAATGCTGTTTGCACCGGGGATAAGAGGGAAACGCTATTTCAATTCTCTGTATTTCCTGCACATATGTCATTATTGATCATAAAGTTGACTTGACTTGAACACTGATAAAGTTGATTCAAGATGTTGAATCTAGGAAAAACTGTTGTGATCCGTGGTCAATGACCTCCATCTAGTGGACGAAAAAAACCATTGCACCCACTTTATCAAGTCACAATCCCCATTATTCCTACACTCACAAACCATTAAAAAGCAATGATTTCGAGTGCAAATCCAATGGAAATGCAGTCAGTGGAAACCAAAGACTATTGTTAGCAGTAGTCAAGTGTTTTAGTGTTTCATCTTGGACACTGCCTTTGTTATTTGTCTGTAGCCATGTCCAAACTCTTCCACAAAGGGCCGAGTGGCTGAATGTTTTCTTGCCAATTCAAGATTCAACAATTTTTACTGTCAAATACACACAAGAACACACACGTTCCCCTGTGAATTGAAATTCTTGTGCTGTCCTTTCTGGAATACCAGCCGACCAAAATAGACATTCAAATACAATATTTACATCAAATACAATAAGAATATGAAACATGTTTAAGAGTAAGGTGAAAACAAGGGTAATGAGGTGAATAGGGTGAGTATTGTGCAAAACTGAGCAGTGCAAATGTATGCAATGTAAATGTAAACAGTACAATTGGAAATAGTTTAATAATGGAGCTAGCTCTCCTGTGAACCCTGCCTGCAGTGGTAAATGCTCTGCAGAGAGGGCAGTGAGTTCTTGATGATTTTTTCTGCTGTCTTCGCCACTCTCTGCAGGCGTTTGCAGTCCATAGTAGATGTGCTGTCGTACCACACGGTGATGCAGCTGGTCAATATGCTCTCAATGATGCAGCTGTAGAAGTTGCTGAGGATCTTAGGAGTCATCCCAAACTTCCTCAGCCTCCTCAGGAAGTACAGCCGCTGTTGAGCCTTCATGACTAGCTGTGTGGTGTTTAATGTCCAGGTGAGGTCCTCACTGAAGTGGACCCCGAGGTATTTAAAGCTGAAATGAATGAAGCAGCAGCAGCACAACAGACACATATTACTACTATATTATTATTACTTTGGCTACCCCCCCATTTTCAGGGGTGCTCTTTCCGTTGGTGGCAGTGCCCGGCAGCTATGACCTTCGGTCCCTGAGATATTCAGGGAAAACACTCCCCATTATAAGCGAATGGGATGGTCAGTAGTGAAAGTTTCACCAAGTGTGGAGGCCCAAATCGTTCCTCCAGAATAGTGATAGGAGCATGTTTCAGGTCATTTGTAGTCTTGGTGGTGGTGGTTTATAGTGGTGGATTTGTTTTGGAGAGCATCACATTTATATTTGTACTGTAATTCTGTTCATACTACCATAATTATATTCCACTGATAATTCTGTTTATATTTATACTGTTCATTCTGTTCATCCTGCCATATCTGCCATATTTATACTCTTGATATGGTCTAGATTTGACACTGCCTCTGTGTGGCACAAAACAACTGGAAACAGTGGCTCTGCCTGCACAAAAGCACTGGAGATGACGAAAGAAGCTTCGAGCCACTTTGTGAAGAAAGGTTCATCTTCTGAACTAAAGTTGCAATTTTAAGCTTCTCTCGCCATCTCCAATGCTTTTGTGCACGCAAAGCCACTGTTTTCAGCTGTTTTGTGCACACAGAGCCACTTTATGAATAAATCACATGATGACCAGTGGAGAGACCTTGGACCATCATTTCAGACAGTCAGTGAGTGGCATTTAACCATGACGCCTGATCTATTCACCTTGCATGAATGCTTTCAGTTTCAAATTTTCTCCAAATCAGTGTTTTCCTGCCACACGATCATTGTATGTGGTTGATGACTATCTCCATTTTCATATCATGTTGTCAAACCAATCAGATGTTCTCCTGCTTGTAGACTTGCCAGAAATGCTGTGGGCAAAGGACAAATACGATGTGGGCCTCATCAGAAACTGTGACCCAGTTACAATTACCCCAAAATCTGAATATCGACCATGTAAACAATGGTACCCAGTCAGACAGGAAGCTGTGGATAGGATACGCCCTGTTTTTGCATCTCTCCTGCAGGCTGGTGTAATTATCCCCTGCCCTGATTCGCCAGTCCATACTCCACTGTTTCCAGTTAAGAAAATCAGAGTGTTGTATATTGGGGTAGCGATGATGTGAAGATGATGAAGGAATCGCCGATTGACACCGTTTGATTGTTTGAAAGGTTTATTACAAAAAGTTCAGCATCAATACAAGCACTGCAATCTGCCTGGAGAGAGATCTGGGGCCAATGTGAATCTCTTCTCCCTAACAGCTTCAACTCCCCGTTTATATAGGAGAGTTGTTTTTGTGAATCTAAAGAAAACACATCTGGCTTTCATCCAGCCCACCTCATCTGTTTGGTAACAGGGAGGGAAAGGCACCAGCTCAAATTTAGGGTGACAGTTTAAGCCGTGACCTAATGCATTAATGTATACATTCAGTTTTTCTCAGAAAACCTAAACTTATAGGCCTCTGAATCCCTCAGGACCTATGGGCCTCAAACTCAGAGATCAGCTTCCTTTAAAGAGAACACAACACATGACATTTCAGACACCACAAGAGATAAAGGTCAGCCTATTGAGTGGTGATTTGTGCAGGATTTGAAGGCTGTGAATGACGCTGTAATTGCTCGATCACCCATTGTTCCCAACCCGTACACGTTGCTTTCCCAAATTCCGCCTGATGCAGAGTGGTTTTCGGTTGTAGATTTATCCAATGCTTTTTTTTAAACGTTCCTGTCCACAAGGACAGCCAGTACTGGTTTGCTTTTAACTTTGAAAACAAGGCCTACACATTCAGACGCCTTTGTCGAGGCTACTGTGAGCCTACTTCTCTGCTAAACTTGACCCAGTGGCAGCTGGCCCTCCACAAAGCTTGTGTGCAGTGGCCGCCTGTGAAAAAGCAGTTCTTGCCTCACGTGACATCGTAGGCTACTCTGACTTGACACTTCTTGTTACTCATGCTGTGTCTCTCATTCTCACAGAACAGAAGACCTCACATCTTTCTGCTGCTAGCTGTTCTTCTTGATATGCCCAACATCACAGTGAAACGCTGTTCAACCTTGAATCCAGCCACGCTTCTCCCGCTTCCAGATGACGGGTGGAGAACACAACTGTGTTGCTGAACTACAAGTCCAGTGTTCACCACAACCTGACCTTTCTGATGAACTATGACTTGATTCTGTATGTAAATGGGTCCGCCTCACGTGAACCCGGTCTCTGGTACTAACTTTGTTGGTTTTTCTGTCTATTCTGATAGTGACATTCTCTTCTCTGGTCCTTTTCCTCATCACCTCTCAGCCCAGGCAGCAGAACTCATTGTGCTCACTGAAAGCATGCAAATTGGCTACTGGTAAAACACTCACAGTTTACAAAGACTCCGGATATGCATTTGGTTTCACTCATGATTTTGGTGCTCTCTGCAGGCACAGGTAATTTTTGGTTGTTCACCATGGCCTCACCATTAGAAGGTAAATCTCACTGCTTAGTGATGGTCAACATGTGGTCAAAATGGGTTGAAGCCTTTCCTGCTTCAAAACAAACTGCAAGTGTAGTCACCAAAGCACTGTTACAAGACATCATTCCACAATGGGGGATTCCTAGCAGAATCTAAAGTGACAAAGCTGTCAAACAACTCAGCTCTCATCTAGGAATGGATGTGCGAACACACTGTGCATATCATCCAGCCAGTGGCGGAGCTTTGGAACGAGAAAATGCACACTCAAAACGAAGCTCGCAAAGTGCTGTGAAGACAGAGGTCTCACATGGACAAAGGTCCTGCCTCTGGCGCTGATGTATATGAGGATGAGAAAACGAACCAGGTCTAACCTTTCACCTTATGAGATTCTTTTTGCAACTCCTCCCCACATTGGTGCGGGTCTTTCACCCTCTCCACTTCCCGCCACAGACTTGTGTGATATGCATGATATGTTGTCCTATTGTTCTAACCTGACTAATGCTCTTTCAGACATCAGGAAACAGGTGACATCTTCCCTTCCTCATCCAGTGACTGAACCACTTCACGACCCCCGTCCAGGCGACTTCGTGGTGGTCAAAGACTTTCGGAGAAAGAACTGGCGCTCACTCAGGTGGCAAGGCCCCTACCAGGTGCTACTCACAACCCACACTGCAGTGCTGAGAGAGCCACCTGGATCCACACTAACCATTGCAAAGGAGTACTGGCTCCATCTGAACAGCTGACGCCTCCAGCTGAAACCACACACACTGATACTCCCACAGGTTGAGAATCACAGAGAGTGTCGTGTGATTAGCACATGAGCGTTCTGCCACAACAGTTGTCTCTTATGTTTCCTGTTTACCTGACTGTATAAAACCTTCTTCTTTCCCTATTCGGAGTTGTTCCACTCTGAGCATTCATGCTAAGTGTGAAACCCTCTGCAGAGCTTTCTATTAAATGACCTAAAGACAACTGTCTGAGAAACTCTTTATTTTACATCTCAAGATAAATTTCCACCACAAGTGTAACCACCTACTGTAAATACAAGTAGTAGTAGTTGTGAAATTACAAGTGCAATAAGTACAAACATTTTTTTTTTACATAAAGATTAATTGACGTTTGGAAAGAATTCAATCCTAAGGGAAGACTATACATTTTTCTCAGCACCTCATCAAATATACTCCAGGATAGATAATTTTTTCATGTTCAGTTAGGACAGTTATAGGATCGAAAATTGTGAAATTGGAGTGAGAGACATATCGGACCATAGTCCTGTATATATGACTCTGGCTATGTCAAGAGAACAAAAATCAACACTTTGGAGGCTAAATATAAATGTATTAAAAGGACAAATGAAGGAAGAGTTTATTAAAGAAATTCAGTTATATGTGAGGGAGAATGATAATGGTGAGGTGTCTCTCTCGGTGCTGTGGGACGCGTGTAAAGCTGTGATTAGAGGACAACGAATTGCTAAATCAACATACTTGAAAAGGCAAACACAGGAAAAACTCAATAAATTAGAATCAGAGCTTAAAAAATTGGAAAAAGAACATAAAAAAAATGTGGACGAGCGAATAAACCAAAATATCAAAAGAGTTAGAACAGAGGTAAATGACATCTCAGGACAAGAGATTCAAAAAAAGCTGTTGTACATGAAACAGCGATACTATGACGTGGGAAGTAAATCTACAAAATTGCTGGGCTACAGATTAAAAAGGCATAGGGGCTCAGCTACAAATCTACCAAAATATAAGACAGAAGAGATACATACATGTTTTGAAACATATTATAAGAATCTATATTCCCAACCAAAAATAAATAATAAACATCAGATAGCCACATGGCTGGATTCCTTAAATTTACACAGGGTGGCAGAGGACCAGAATTCAGCTCTGATAAAGGAAATCACAGCAGAAGAAATAAAATGATAAAAAAATAAAATGAAATACTTGTTCTACTACTACTACTACTACTACTTATGGTGAGTATACTGATGACATGATGCTATTGTGATTGTTAATAACAGTATGTAACAATAATACTATATAATGATAATATTTATAATAATATAGTAGAAATATGTGTTGTGCTTCTGCTGCTGCTTCATTGGAAAAAAAAACATTCAGCCACTCGGCCCTGTCCAAGATGAAACACTAAAACACTTGACTTCGGCTAACAATAGTCTTTGGCTTCCACTGACTGCATTTCCATTGGATTTGCAATCAAAATCACTGCTTTTTAATGCTTTGTGAGTGTGGGAATCATGGGGATTGTGACTTGATCAGGTGGGTGCAATGGTTTTTTTTGTCCACCAGATGGAGGTCATTGACCACTGATCACAACAGTTTTTTCAAGCTTCAACATCTTGAATCAACTTTATCAGTCTTCAAGTCAAGTCAACTTGTCACTTACAGAGGAAATACAGAGAATTGAAATAGTGTTTCCCTCTTCCCGCACATGATTTATTATTATTATTATTATTATTATTATTATCATTGTTATTATCATTACTATTACTATTATTTATCCAATTTAATTTAAATCAATTGAAACAATTCCTAAAAAAGTTAGACATTTTTTTAAACAAAATCACTTTCCTCACCTCTCTTCCCTCATGAAAGTGAGGGAATAGGGGGAGGCAGAGTTCACAGCCCGAACAGGCGGGGGAGGGCTTAGCCCGGCCGGCTTCTCTCCCTGACTCTGCGCCCCTTATTATATGAATGGTATAAAAAAATATGAAAAGGAGGATTCTAAACCAAATCACTTTTATGAATACTTTTTTTTTTTAAATAAACGAATGAATTAATAAGGAGATATTTTAAATTTTATTCCTAATTCTATTTTACAACTCAAACTACATTATAAACAATATTTTACATACAACAACAAGTTTTAAACTTGTACAAAATAACGTTTTCCTCTGATTGCCTCCACTACTCCCAAAGGATCATGGGAGTTGATTAAATAATGAATTTTTCTCCATTCATTTCCCTTATATCAACCACCAATCCTCAAAAAAAGTTGGAATCATAAACAAATTACTATCCCAATAAGGATTTCCCTAAAATTAAAAAAAATATTTTAAAACATACTCAGAAATTTCAATTACTTATGAATTTTTTACAACTTTAAAATAATTTTTTCTCCTTAAAATACACATCCCACTCTCAAACAATGAGAATTAAACTTTACAAATATATTTTATCCACTAATTAACCAAAAAATGGTAAATACACTGAGATTCTCAGACGTTTTGTTTTAACCACGATAAATAGGAACACGTGTGAGCAAGACTTCCCCCCAAAATACATTACAAAACACAATAGAATGAAATACCACAATAAAATGAAATACTTGTTCTACTACTACTACTACTACTACTACTACTACTTATGGTGAGTATACTGATGACATGATGCTATTGTGATTGTTAATAACAGTATGTAACAATAATACTATATAATGATAATATTTATAATAATATAGTAGAAATATGTGTTGTGCTTCTGCTGCTGCTTCATTGGAAAAAAAACATTCAGCCACTCGGCCCTGTCCAAGATGAAACACTAAAACACTTGACTTCGGCTAACAATAGTCTTTGGCTTCCACTGACTGCATTTCCATTGGATTTGCCCTCAAAATCACTGCTTTTTAATGCTTTGTGAGTATGGGAAACATGGGGATTGTGACTTGATCAGGTGGGTGCAATGGTTTTTTTTGTCCACCAGATGGAGGTCATTGACCACTGATCACAACAGTTTTTTCAAGCTTCAACATCTTGAATCAACTTTATCAGTCTTCAAGTCAAGTCAACTTGTCACTTATCAATAATGCCATGTGTGCAGGAAATACAGAGAATTGAAATAGTGTTTCCCTCTTCCCGCACATTATTTTTTATTATTATTATTATTATTATCATTGTTATTATCATTACTATTACTATTATTTATCCAATTTAATTTAAATCAATTGAAACAATTCCTAAAAAAGTTAGACATTTTTTTAAACAAAATCACTTTCCTCACCTCTCTTCCCTCATGAAAGTGAGGGAGTAGGGGGAGGCAGAGTTCACAGCCAGAACAGGCGGGGGAGGGCTTAGCCCGGCCGGCTTCTCTCCCTGACTCTGCGCCCCTTATTATATGAATGGTATAAAAAAATATGAAAAGGAGGATTCTAAACCAAATCACTTTTATGAATGCTTTTTTTTTTTAAATAAACGAATGAATTAATAAGGAGATATTTTAAATTTTATTCCTAATTCTATTTTACAACTCAAACTACATTATAAACAATATTTTACATACAACAACAAGTTTTAAACTTGTACAAAATAACGTTTTCCTCTGATTGGCTCCACTACTCCCAAAGGATCATGGGAGTTGATTAAATAAAGAATTTTTCTCCATTCATTTCCCTTATATCAACCACCAATCCTCAAAAAAAGTTGGAATCATAAACAAATTACTATCCCAATAAGGATTTCCCTAAAATTAAAAAAATATTTTCAAACATACTCAGAAATTTCAATTACTTATGAATTTTTTACAACTTTAAAATATTTTTTTCTCCTTAAAATACACATCCCACTCTCAAACAATGAGAATTAAACATTACAAATATATTTTATCCACTAATTAACCAAAAAATGGTAAATACACTGAGATTCTCAGACGTTTTGTTTTAACCACGATAAATAGGAACACGTGTGAGCAAGACTTCCCCCCAAAATACATTATAAAACACAATAGAATGAAATACCACAATAAAATGAAATACTTGTTCTACTACTACTACTACTTATGGTGAGTATACTGATGACATGATGCTATTGTGATTGATAATAACAGTATGTAACAATAATACTATATAATGATAATATTTATAATAATATAGTAGAAATATGTGTTGTGCTTCTGCTGCTGCTTCATTGGAAAAAAAAACTTTCAGCCACTCGGCTCTGTCCAAGATGAAACACTAAAACACTTGACTTCGGCTAACAATAGTCTTTGGCTTCCACTGACTGCATTTCCATTGGATTTGCACTCAAAATCACTGCTTTTTAATGCTTTGTGAGTGTGGGAATCATGGGGATTGTGACTTGATCAGGTGGGTGCAATGGTTTTTTTTGTCCACCAGATGGAGGTCATTGACCACTGATCACAACAGTTTTTTCAAGCTTCAACATCTTGAATCAACTTTATCAGTCTTCAAGTCAAGTCAACTTGTCACTTATCAATAATGTCATGTGTGCAGGAAATACAGAGAATTGAAATAGTGTTTCCCTCTTCCCGCACATTATTTTTTATTATTATTATTATCATTGTTATTATCATTACTATTACTATTATTTATCCAATTTAATTTAAATCAATTGAAACAATTCCTAAAAAAGTTAGACATTTTTTTAAACAAAATCACTTTCCTCACCTCTCTTCCCTCATGAAAGTGAGGGAGTAGGGGGAGGCAGAGTTCACAGCCAGAACAGGCGGGGGAGGGCTTAGCCCGGCCGGCTTCTCTCCCTGACTCTGCGCCCATTATTATATGAATGGTATAAAAAAATATGAAAAGGAGGATTCTAAACCAAATCACTTTTATGAATGCTTTTTTTTTTTAAATAAACGAATGAATTAATAAGGAGATATTTTAAATTTTATTCCTAATTCTATTTTACAACTCAAACTACATTATAAACAATATTTTACATACAACAACAAGTTTTAAACTTGTACAAAATAACGTTTTCCTCTGATTGGCTCCACTACTCCCAAAGGATCATGGGAGTTGATTAAATAAATAATTTTTCTCCATTCATTTCCCTTATATCAACCACCAATCCTCAAAAAAAGTTGGAATCATAAACAAATTACTATCCCAATAAGGATTTCCCTAAAATTAAAAAAAATATTTTCAAACATACTCAGAAATTTCAATTACTTATGAATTTTTTACAACTTTAAAATAATTTTTTCTCCTTAAAATACACATCCCACTCTCAAACAATGATAATTAAACTTTACAAATATATTTTATCCACTAATTAACCAAAAAATGGTAAATACACTGAGATTCTCAGACATTTTGTTTTAACCACGATAAATAGGAACACGTGTGAGCAAGACTTCCCCCCAAAATACATTACAAAACACAATAGAATGAAATACCACAATAAAATGAAATACTTGTTCTACTACTACTACTACTACTACTACTACTACTACTACTTATGGTGAGTATACTGATGACATGATGCTATTGCTATTTATAATAATATAGTAGAAATATGTGTTGTGCTTCTGCTGCTGCTTCATTGGAAAAAAAAACATTCAGCCACTCGGCCCTGTCCAAGATGAAACACTAAAACACTTGACTTCGGCTAACAATAGTCTTTGGCTTCCACTGACTGCATTTCCATTGGATTTGCACTCAAAATCACTGCTTTTTAATGCTTTGTGAGTATGGGAAACATGGGGATTGTGACTTGATCAGGTGGGTGCAATGGTTTTTTTTGTCCACCAGATGGAGGTCATTGACCACTGATCACAACAGTTTTTTCAAGCTTCAACATCTTGAATCAACTTTATCAGTGTTCAAGTCAAGTCAACTTTATGATCAATAATGCCATATGTGCAGGACATACAGAGAATTGAAATAGTGTTTCCCTCTTATCCCCGGTGATAACAAGAGTATAAATATTTCAGATATGGCGGGATGAACCAAATGAACGGTATAAATAGAAACAGAATTATCAGTGGAATATCAATAGAAATATGGCAATGTGAACAGAATTACAGTATACATATAAATGAGATGCTCTCCAAAAAAAATCCACCACTACAAACGTGCTCCTAACACTATTCTGGAGGAACGATTTGGACTTCCACACTTTTTCACTCCTGACCGTCCCCTATCATTATTATTTTCATTTATTGTTCACTTCATTTGTTGTTGTTGTTGCTGCTGCTGTTGCTGCTTTTTGGTGTGATGTTTTAAATCCATGTTTTATTTTGCTACACAGGACAACGCCTTGAATACATCGATTTTATTGCATTAAAATACAATACATAATACAATCAAATGAAATACGACAATAGAATGAAATACAACAATAGAATGAAATACAACAATAGAATGAAATACTTGTACTTCTACTACTACTACTAATGGTAACCGTACTGATGACATGATGGTCGTGTGTTTGTTAACAACAGTATGTAATAATGTAATAATAACAACACACTTTGGATCTCTCTGTGTGTATGTAATTATAATAACACTATATAATAATCATATTTATAATAATATAGTAGTAATATGGGTCTGTTGTACTGCTGCTACTGCTGCTACATTCACTACTGACCGTCCCATTCGCTTATAATGAAGAGTGTTTTTCCCTGAATATCTCAGGGACCGAAGGTCGTAGCTGCCGGCCACTGCCACCAACGGAAAGAGCACCCCTGAAAATGGGGGGGTAGCCAAAGTCCTGAGTCTCTGGCACCCCGGAAAATAGCGTGTCCACGGAGCCGGACGCGGACACGCTTGGCTATTATCCCCTTACCTAACCCTAACCCCTAACCCTAACCCTAACCCTAACCCACCCACAGACACACACACACACACTCATTTATTTATTTTAATAAATATCAATAACTATGTCATTGACGTGTCTTTTTTCTCCCATGTCCCTCTCTCTCTTTCTCTCTCTCATTGCAGGCATCTCTGACTCCAGAACTGAAGGAGTTATTATTATCTGACTTATCATCATTATTATTATTATTATTAACAACAATACTTAATTAATTATTATATGAATTGTTGCTGCTATCATTAATAATCAATAACTTCTTTACACTGTTATTGTTTAAATTTTAACTAGTCAGAGCTGATACCTGATGTTGCTCAAGTGTTCCGGTCTCTCTCGCCTCCCCCTCACCACTGTTTCTCTGCTCTCCCCAACCAGTAGAGGCAGATGACCATCCACATTGAACCTGGTTCTGCTAGAGGTGTCTCCCTGTAAGTGAGGTAGTTTTTACTCTTCACAGTTGCCAAAGTGCTTGCTGATTGTGGGAACTGTTAGGTTTCTCTATATTAAGCAAGATTTTAAGGTCTTGACCTTCTATGTAAAGTTCCTTGAGATAATATATATTATCATTTGGCGCTATACAAATAAAATTGAATTGAATTGAATAGGTGATGGGAAAATAATAACAATAATTAATTGAGCAGTAGTATCGCAATATATTCAGTAAACTGTACAAAAATAATAATATGTTTTTTCTTCTTTCATGAACATATTTTCCACTTCATATTATGCACACATAAAATTAACAAAACATTCATAGCATCTGTAAACAATACTATATAACAACACTCAAGCATACTATCTATATAACAACAGATCTGAACTGTGTTTGTTCTCAAGTGGGTTGTTTTATACATTTTTAATAACGTTATACGGATCACATTATAGCGTGACATGTTTCTGGTTAAGATTAAAAGTATGCTGACAGAAATTTCATGCGTGCCCCTTTAAGGGACTAGTGACACTACACGCAGGGCCTGCGTGATGCTGCAGCAGAGACCTGAGGGAGAGAGCAGAGGAGAAAATGGAGAAAAACGAGCTGCGATTAATAAGCAGAAAAAGAGTGAAAAAAGTTGATTTAGCAGTTGAAAAATATAACTTACCTGGTCGGGATCTGACGGGGATTTTATGAGAACTAAGTCACACTGGTTTTGGTGAGTTTTGTTTTTATTTTCTTGCAATTTTGCTGCGTTGTACCTTTTTAGCGGAAAGCTAATGCTAAAAACGTAGCTATTCACAAGGAAATGCTCCGTCATAACCTGTTTATCAGTAAATTTTTTGGGTTTATGAAGACTGTGAATGTTACAAAAGTGTCTGTAAGCTGTATAAATGAAAGGTATGCGCTGTAGTTTGTGTGGGAGACGGAGCCGTGAGTTGAAAGAGACCGCTCCGCTGCCATTTTGAGACGAAAAAACACCGTAGCAGTAACGTTACAACTCAGAAACTGTGAAACATTTATTTGTGTGATTTGAGGACTTAAAAAGAGATTATTTGTGTTTATGACCTGTTACACAGGTCAGGTTTTTTGCTCGGTTTGAAGCTGGGTCGGAGCAAGGACTGTGCACACACAGACGGGATTCAAGATGGCGAGCCAGACCCAGACCTTCACCTTCAACTCATCTACTCCTTCGCGCTAGTGAGGAAATCTTCGGCTCATGGTGACTCGCTGCCAGAGTGGTAGGAGTATCAGGAACTAGTTTGAACTGAACTGATTGATTTATTATTATTTTCGGACTAAATCGAACTGAAACTTTTCATTGAACCGAACACTTGAACTCATGTTGAACTCGATTCGAAAGTGTCATACTTTTATTTGCATGTTGAGTTCATATTTTCTGAGTGTGATTGGAAATGATTGTGGTCCACTTTGATTTGATTGTGTAACTGAAGGTATTCTCTTACATTTAAAAGAAAGGGAAAAAAGATTTAACTCAGGAGGAAAAATTCTAAAAATAGATGCAACCTAGGAGAAAAAAGACTGGTTTAACTTAACTTAGATTAGCTTTACTGAAATAAACTAGGAGAACTAAAGAACGAAAGGAAAGAGTGAAATACTCTTTTCAATTATACTTGCCTTAGTATTAGGAACCTGCAGGGTATTTGTTTTGTTTTCTGTACTGTATTTTATATGTGTGTTTTGCATTCAGTAAATTGCCGGCCTTTTGTACTTAGAGCAACGGTCTCTGGTGTGATTATTCTTGCTTCCCACTCCTTAGAACCTAGAACTGGTCCAGTGGCGCAGTAAGTGGGGTGATACCGGTGCTACAAATTCAATTCAATTTTATTTGTATAGCGCCAAATGATAATATACATTATCTCAAGGAGCTTTACATAGAAGGTCAAGACATTAAAATATTGTTTAATATAGAGAAACGTAACAGTTCCCACAATGAGCAAGCACTTTGGTGACTGTGAAGAGTAAAAACTCCCTCACTTACAGGGAGAAACCTCTAGCAGAACCAGGTTCAATGTGGACGGTCATCTGCCTCTACTGGTTGGGGTGAGCAGAGAAAAATGGGGAGAGAAGAGAAACAGTGGGGAGGGGGAGGCGAGAGACCGGAACACTTGAGCACCATCAGGTATCAGCTCTGACTAGTTAAAATGTAAACGATAACAGTGTAAAGAAGTTATTGATTATTAATGATAGCAGCAACAATTCATATAATAATTAATTAAGTATTGTTGTTAATAATAATAATGATAATAATAATAATAATAGTTGTTCTCCTTCAGTTCTGGAGTCAGAGATACCTGCAATGAGAGAGAGAAAGAGAGAGAGGGACACGTCAGTAACATAGTTATTGACATTTATTAAAGTGTTAAATTAAACAGTCGGATTCCCCTGGTCCGCACCAGTTCTAAGTCAGCTGCTAGGCGCCAGCCGAGGCACACCGCCGGATACAGCTGGACGGCCACGAGCGAGGCCTCCTGACTGTGTGATGATCTCACGGCAGCTTTAAGAACTGCCACTCCCACATTTATTTAAACCCTCTCACTGCTCTGACTTCTGTGGTGGCGGTTGATATTGCCTTGCTCAGACTCCGAGGCTTTAACGCTCCTCTCTTTGCGATTCAAATGGCTGTCACATGTCAGACTGCTAACTTATTCTTAAGGTCAATTTCTGTCATAGGTCTTGTGCCGTCAGCTCGTCTGTTGATGTGTAATCTGTGTCGGTCAAATAATAATGTTATAAAGTTCATTCTTTAATATAAAAAATAAGTTCGTGAGGGAAAAAAGGAAATCGCGCCAGGGTGGAGGGTTCGTGGGGAATATTCTCATTTACATATTGACATAGATTTGGTCGATGTACAACCGAGTGCTGGGGTCCTTTTCTCTGGCTACCTACATGAAGGAGTTCCTCAAGGAGCACCAATAAAACAGGCCTAACCTCACACAGTGGCTTCTTATGACCTCAATATCTGAAATAGTTAAGACCTGTGTTGGATCAGTAAAATGATTCTTGCCACGTAACACACATTCATTCTTCCTGAAAAGATTGAACCCCTACGGTTACCAGGAATGTCTTAATCACATCTGTGTTTCTTAGAATTCCACATTTTGTACAAAATGTAAACTTTCACAAAAGCATCTGCAGCCCCTTTGCGATGAAACCGAAAATTAAAGCTCCAGTGATTTCACGACATGAGATGACGGAAGTTTTTAACTGTTATTATAATTTCACTTTCGAGAGAAGTGGAGAAGTGCTCTGTGGATGATGGGAGTTTCCCCAGCAGTCTAGACCTATAGCAGCTTAAGGGATGGTTCAGGACTCACCTGATCCAGCCAGGCTTTATCAAAAAGGAATGTTTTAAGTTTAACCTTAAATGCACAGAAGGTGTCTGCCTGGTAGCTGAATGCTCTACCTCATGTTCTACTCTTACAGACTCTTGGAACCACACGAGAGCCTGTGTTTTGGGAACGAAAACACCTACTGTCTTCACCTACTGTAGATGGTTGAGAGAGAGTCTGAGCCAGGGACAGTAAATATGGTTGAGGTTCCATCAATAAGGTGAGTAATTAAAAATGTGATAGCTTACAATATACTGTGATGTAAACTGTGTTCTGAGAATGTTTTGGAAATCTGTGGGGATTTATGTAGGTAACATTAATTTGACAACCTTTACCATTTCTATTGGGGAGCCAATTTCACGGCTATGCTCAGTATCAAATTCTAAATCCACATTAAAAAATTGGGGGGTAAAAAAAATGAAAAGATGAGGAGGGCAGTTCATTTTCATGTGATTTTTACTATGTTGTAGACTGGTTTGTTTTAAATGTCCCCAGGCAAAATGGAACGTGCGTAACTTGTAGGTACTACAGTACCAGTATAGTGCCTGGAAAAGATAATATTGGTTACATGCATGATGCCTTGAGCTGCAACTGACAAGTAACACAGAAAGTGAGGGCAAACAAATGCACGTAAGAGGCATTGTCATCATCCACAGGGTCTTCTCCTGTGTCTTTTCACTCTGTAATGTGTATACTGATGACTGCCGCAGCTGGCATGACAACAGATTACTTTTCAAATTTGCTGATGACCCTGTGACAGTCAGTCTCCTCCATGCGGATGAGAACAGCCATGGTCCCATTGTGGATTGCGAATCTGTATTGTTGTGACTGCATTTTTACTACTAAATGTGACAAAAACCAAGGACATGAGTTTTAGGCATCAGCCCTCAAACTCTCAGAGTACTATCATCAAGGGGCAGGTGGTAGACTTTGTAAAGAACTACGGTACAAGTACCATGGGATGATTATTAACTATGATCTCTCTGATGACTATGTCCCTGATGATGGCTGTTTGTATTACGGATAGCATGTGGCTGATCCCTTATTCAGTAGAACATGTAGTAACATGTCCATGTTCCATGCTGTTTATTTAAAAATAATGTACTTGTCTTCTTGTACAATGCTCAATGATATAGATGTCCATTCCAGATTTCTGCATCATACCTTGGAATTGTATCCATAATTAATTATGAAAATAAATCCAGTTTATGATTTGTGATATATGACAATTTGATTCTGACTGATCATAATTCAAGGTCAGCTTTAATTTGCCTCAATTCAAGATACCTTAAATTAAGTTTAAAGTTAGAATGTCATTGTGGAAATCCTGAACTAGAATTGTGACTAATGAAGCATTGTGTTAGTTCATGCAGGACACGGAGTCATGTGCTCAGCTATACCGATAGGTTTATGGGTGCTCGTCAGTCACCCACCAATCACAGCCCATTCTCTCACCAAAGCGGTCCCTTTAAATACGACCTCATCCTCACTGATCCCTGCGAAGCTCTAACACTTTTAGCACTGTAATGGAAATTTTACATTCGTGTATGTATAATTGCATAAACAGACATGTATGTGGAGGACTGACCAAATGGTTGACCAAATTGTTCATCTAAAAGGGCAACTTTAAGGTTTACTGTGGTGGCTTAAGAGACTTGAGTTTTATGGCCTCGAGAAACCACAACTTTATGGTATCTCGTATCTCTGATTGGGATCAAACAAGTGGGATCTCACGGGGGGGAGTCATCCACAGAACATGTAAACAAAAGGACAGGATGTCTCCTCCACTGAGTGAAAATACAGAAGGGTAATATATACCTTTGCATGCTTAGTGGGAGGGGGCTGTGAGTTATAAGAACACAGATTCTCCTATGTTCTTTGCTCATTTGTGCATGTCAATCAGGTGATGTGTACTAATGAGTCCATCTGCAGATGGTGAATTAAACTTAAAGAAAGAAGTGTTTGACTTTGTGCTTGTTTCACAGAAACTGCCACCACAGCACCGAGTCCAAACACGGTTGTGGTAAATCATCTTAAACAAAAGTACCTTGCCTGCTACGCCCACTGGGCACTCTGCATATGTCCCCTGTTTTATCTCAGCACACTGCTCGGCTAACCAGGGAACATCCAATGAATGGAGCCTTCAGCGCCAATCATAACTGTGTCCCCATTTGCAACAAATGGGTAAAGCATGACAAAGGGTTCCTGACTGAACTCGGAATTAAATGGTTAATATCTGAAACTATAATAGTTCAACTGAATTGTAGATATCTAATGTCATTTTAATTCTACCATTACCTGTCTTGACATGTACTGTAGATGCTTGAGAGAGTGTCTGAGCCAGGGACAGTAGACATCACTGAGGTTCCATCAATAATGTGAGTATTGAAACACATGATATTTTACAATATACTGTGATGCAGATTCTCAGAAAGTTACAGAAATTTGTGGGGAAAAATTGTTTGCAGATGCTATGAATGTCGTGTTAATTTCTGACACTCAGTTCACATTTATAGAGTTGGCTTGTTTTGTCAAGAAATCATCCATGTAAATTAAAAGAACATGGAACAAATTATTTATCATGTATTGCTATATTTATTTCTTTACCATTTTCACTTTCAGTGTTGCCAGAGGCATTATGTTTTCAGCTTATCCATCCATCTGTCTGTCCCATTCATGTGAAAGCGATATCTCATGAACAACTACATCATGTAAGTCAAAGGTCGAAAGGTCAAGCTCACTTGACTTTGCATTGTTTTGAATACAAAGGAAATATCATTACATGTGGCACAAACATTCACTTGGCCTCAATGATGACTTGAATAGAATTCAGTTGTCAAAGATCAAATGGCAAGGTCACTAGGACCTCACAAAGCACACTTCTTGCCTTGTAAATGCGATACGCGCAGTACCTCAAAGTAATGGTTAATATTTACCAGTGTGTTAGGTGAATGTGTATATGTGCTCAGGAAACAATTTGTAATACGGTCTGTTCGTGTAGCGTGAAGTAATATTGATAATTACATGACGACGATTAAGTTAACATAAGGCACATCAATCTCCTGCAATGCTAACTGTGCGCTGTCTGTGGAATAGTAGTACACCGTGGCTGTGGAAAAACTATGTGACTAGTGTTGTTGCAAGCAGGCTTTTTTAAATTGATTTTTTCAGAAATAATTGCGTTACTGAGTGTACTGTTCTAAATTGTGAGTTGCAATATATTATCAGTATATTAGAAGTAAGCCGAGTTAAAGAATATTTTGTGAAATGCTGTATTTGTTTATCTTACATGCTTATGTTTACTTTATTACTGGTATCCAAAGTTGTTTAATGAATGCAGGTGCTAGGTCACAGATTAGACAGGTTAAATGTCTGTTTGGATGTACATGGTCTATAGTAATATTTCAGTATAGTCTATTGACGTATGTAATATTTCAGTTCTGTAGATATTCAGCAGTAATTGTACACATTGTGGCATTTGTATTTACAGTAGGTGGTTATCCTGATAATGAGTCATAATACACATGATCTGAGAAAAGTATGTGTCCATTTATCGTTCACTCAAATACACCCTTTTTCAGGTATTTTACACTAGAAAAACAGCTTCCGGCTACGGCGACCCGAATGTAGTTGTGCTTCCTGGGTCTCAGGGGGAACCTCTACTTAAAACTTGGGGCCCCTGGGTGGTTTTGGGCTCGAACTGAGGTAGGAGGTAGGTGGAAAAAATTTGATCTTTTGACCTGCAACACACAGAGCTTTAATAACACATAGGGAGCCTTCTGGGGTGAGAGGAGAGGCAGTGTGCAAAATGTCAGAGCTCTAGCTGGTCAGGGGCCCAAACTGCGAATCTTTGATATCATCTACATTTGCCACTGCCTGTTTATATCTTTGAATGACTTCTATTTTTGATATTTTATATTTCATGTTGAATGCTGTTTGCACCGGGGATAAGAGGGAAACGCTATTTCAATTCTCTGTATTTCCTGCACATATGTCATTATTGATCATAAAGTTGACTTGACTTGAACACTGATAAAGTTGATTCAAGATGTTGAATCTAGGAAAAACTGTTGTGATCCGTGGTCAATGACCTCCATCTAGTGGACGAAAAAAACCATTGCACCCACTTTATCAAGTCACAATCCCCATTATTCCTACACTCACAAACCATTAAAAAGCAATGATTTCGAGTGCAAATCCAATGGAAATGCAGTCAGTGGAAACCAAAGACTATTGTTAGCAGTAGTCAAGTGTTTTAGTGTTTCATCTTGGACACTGCCTTTGTTATTTGTCTGTAGCCATGTCCAAACTCTTCCACAAAGGGCCGAGTGGCTGAATGTTTTCTTGCCAATTCAAGATTCAACAATTTTTACTGTCAAATACACACAAGAACACACACGTTCCCCTGTGAATTGAAATTCTTGTGCTGTCCTTTCTGGAATACCAGCCGACCAAAATAGACATTCAAATACAATATTTACATCAAATACAATAAGAATATGAAACATGTTTAAGAGTAAGGTGAAAACAAGGGTAATGAGGTGAATAGGGTGAGTATTGTGCAAAACTGAGCAGTGCAAATGTATGCAATGTAAATGTAAACAGTACAATTGGAAATAGTTTAATAATGGAGCTAGCTCTCCTGTGAACCCTGCCTGCAGTGGTAAATGCTCTGCAGAGAGGGCAGTGAGTTCTTGATGATTTTTTCTGCTGTCTTCGCCACTCTCTGCAGGCGTTTGCAGTCCATAGTAGATGTGCTGTCGTACCACACGGTGATGCAGCTGGTCAATATGCTCTCAATGATGCAGCTGTAGAAGTTGCTGAGGATCTTAGGAGTCATCCCAAACTTCCTCAGCCTCCTCAGGAAGTACAGCCGCTGTTGAGCCTTCATGACTAGCTGTGTGGTGTTTAATGTCCAGGTGAGGTCCTCACTGAAGTGGACCCCGAGGTATTTAAAGCTGAAATGAATGAAGCAGCAGCAGCACAACAGACACATATTACTACTATATTATTATTACTTTGGCTACCCCCCCATTTTCAGGGGTGCTCTTTCCGTTGGTGGCAGTGCCCGGCAGCTATGACCTTCGGTCCCTGAGATATTCAGGGAAAACACTCCCCATTATAAGCGAATGGGATGGTCAGTAGTGAAAGTTTCACCAAGTGTGGAGGCCCAAATCGTTCCTCCAGAATAGTGATAGGAGCATGTTTCAGGTCATTTGTAGTCTTGGTGGTGGTGGTTTATAGTGGTGGATTTGTTTTGGAGAGCATCACATTTATATTTGTACTGTAATTCTGTTCATACTACCATAATTATATTCCACTGATAATTCTGTTTATATTTATACTGTTCATTCTGTTCATCCTGCCATATCTGCCACATTTATACTCTTGATATGGTCTAGATTTGACACTGCCTCTGTGTGGCACAAAACAACTGGAAACAGTGGCTCTGCCTGCACAAAAGCACTGGAGATGACGAAAGAAGCTTCGAGCCACTTTGTGAAGAAAGGTTCATCTTCTGAACTAAAGTTGCAATTTTAAGCTTCTCTCGCCATCTCCAATGCTTTTGTGCACGCAAAGCCACTGTTTTCAGCTGTTTTGTGCACACAGAGCCACTTTATGAATAAATCACATGATGACCAGTGGAGAGACCTTGGACCATCATTTCAGACAGTCAGTGAGTGGCATTTAACCATGACGCCTGATCTATTCACCTTGCATGAATGCTTTCAGTTTCAAATTTTCTCCAAATCAGTGTTTTCCTGCCACACGATCATTGTATGTGGTTGATGACTATCTCCATTTTCATATCATGTTGTCAAACCAATCAGATGTTCTCCTGCTTGTAGACTTGCCAGAAATGCTGTGGGCAAAGGACAAATACGATGTGGGCCTCATCAGAAACTGTGACCCAGTTACAATTACCCCAAAATCTGAATATCGACCATGTAAACAATGGTACCCAGTCAGACAGGAAGCTGTGGATAGGATACGCCCTGTTTTTGCATCTCTCCTGCAGGCTGGTGTAATTATCCCCTGCCCTGATTCGCCAGTCCATACTCCACTGTTTCCAGTTAAGAAAATCAGAGTGTTGTATATTGGGGTAGCGATGATGTGAAGATGATGAAGGAATCGCCGATTGACACCGTTTGATTGTTTGAAAGGTTTATTACAAAAAGTTCAGCATCAATACAAGCACTGCAATCTGCCTGGAGAGAGATCTGGGGCCAATGTGAATCTCTTCTCCCTAACAGCTTCAACTCCCCGTTTATATAGGAGAGTTGTTTTTGTGAATCTAAAGAAAACACATCTGGCTTTCATCCAGCCCACCTCATCTGTTTGGTAACAGGGAGGGAAAGGCACCAGCTCAAATTTAGGGTGACAGTTTAAGCCGTGACCTAATGCATTAATGTATACATTCAGTTTTTCTCAGAAAACCTAAACTTATAGGCCTCTGAATCCCTCAGGACCTATGGGCCTCAAACTCAGAGATCAGCTTCCTTTAAAGAGAACACAACACATGACATTTCAGACACCACAAGAGATAAAGGTCAGCCTATTGAGTGGTGATTTGTGCAGGATTTGAAGGCTGTGAATGACGCTGTAATTGCTCGATCACCCATTGTTCCCAACCCGTACACGTTGCTTTCCCAAATTCCGCCTGATGCAGAGTGGTTTTCGGTTGTAGATTTATCCAATGCTTTTTTTTAAACGTTCCTGTCCACAAGGACAGCCAGTACTGGTTTGCTTTTAACTTTGAAAACAAGGCCTACACATTCAGACGCCTTTGTCGAGGCTACTGTGAGCCTACTTCTCTGCTAAACTTGACCCAGTGGCAGCTGGCCCTCCACAAAGCTTGTGTGCAGT
The DNA here is from genome assembly GCF_024713975.1 of Paralichthys olivaceus. Taxonomy (NCBI): domain Eukaryota; kingdom Metazoa; phylum Chordata; class Actinopteri; order Pleuronectiformes; family Paralichthyidae; genus Paralichthys; species Paralichthys olivaceus. The sequence continues at coordinate 103,254 of NC_091101.1, forward strand.
GGCCGCCTGTGAAAAAGCAGTTCTTGCCTCACGTGACATCGTAGGCTACTCTGACTTGACACTTCTTGTTACTCATGCTGTGTCTCTCATTCTCACAGAACAGAAGACCTCACATCTTTCTGCTGCTAGCTGTTCTTCTTGATATGCCCAACATCACAGTGAAACGCTGTTCAACCTTGAATCCAGCCACGCTTCTCCCGCTTCCAGATGACGGGTGGAGAACACAACTGTGTTGCTGAACTACAAGTCCAGTGTTCACCACAACCTGACCTTTCTGATGAACTATGACTTGATTCTGTATGTAAATGGGTCCGCCTCACGTGAACCCGGTCTCTGGTACTAACTTTGTTGGTTTTTCTGTCTATTCTGATAGTGACATTCTCTTCTCTGGTCCTTTTCCTCATCACCTCTCAGCCCAGGCAGCAGAACTCATTGTGCTCACTGAAAGCATGCAAATTGGCTACTGGTAAAACACTCACAGTTTACAAAGACTCCGGATATGCATTTGGTTTCACTCATGATTTTGGTGCTCTCTGCAGGCACAGGTAATTTTTGGTTGTTCACCATGGCCTCACCATTAGAAGGTAAATCTCACTGCTTAGTGATGGTCAACATGTGGTCAAAATGGGTTGAAGCCTTTCCTGCTTCAAAACAAACTGCAAGTGTAGTCACCAAAGCACTGTTACAAGACATCATTCCACAATGGGGGATTCCTAGCAGAATCTAAAGTGACAAAGCTGTCAAACAACTCAGCTCTCATCTAGGAATGGATGTGCGAACACACTGTGCATATCATCCAGCCAGTGGCGGAGCTTTGGAACGAGAAAATGCACACTCAAAACGAAGCTCGCAAAGTGCTGTGAAGACAGAGGTCTCACATGGACAAAGGTCCTGCCTCTGGCGCTGATGTATATGAGGATGAGAAAACGAACCAGGTCTAACCTTTCACCTTATGAGATTCTTTTTGCAACTCCTCCCCACATTGGTGCGGGTCTTTCACCCTCTCCACTTCCCGCCACAGACTTGTGTGATATGCATGATATGTTGTCCTATTGTTCTAACCTGACTAATGCTCTTTCAGACATCAGGAAACAGGTGACATCTTCCCTTCCTCATCCAGTGACTGAACCACTTCACGACCCCCGTCCAGGCGACTTCGTGGTGGTCAAAGACTTTCGGAGAAAGAACTGGCGCTCACTCAGGTGGCAAGGCCCCTACCAGGTGCTACTCACAACCCACACTGCAGTGCTGAGAGAGCCACCTGGATCCACACTAACCATTGCAAAGGAGTACTGGCTCCATCTGAACAGCTGACGCCTCCAGCTGAAACCACACACACTGATACTCCCACAGGTTGAGAATCACAGAGAGTGTCGTGTGATTAGCACATGAGCGTTCTGCCACAACAGTTGTCTCTTATGTTTCCTGTTTACCTGACTGTATAAAACCTTCTTCTTTCCCTATTCGGAGTTGTTCCACTCTGAGCATTCATGCTAAGTGTGAAACCCTCTGCAGAGCTTTCTATTAAATGACCTAAAGACAACTGTCTGAGAAACTCTTTATTTTACATCTCAAGATAAATTTCCACCACAAGTGTAACCACCTACTGTAAATACAAGTAGTAGTAGTTGTGAAATTACAAGTGCAATAAGTACAAACATTTTTTTTTTACATAAAGATTAATTGACGTTTGGAAAGAATTCAATCCTAAGGGAAGACTATACATTTTTCTCAGCACCACATCAAATATACTCCAGGATAGATAATTTTTTCATGTTCAGTTAGGACAGTTATAGGATCGAAAATTGTGAAATTGGAGTGAGAGACATATCAGACCATAGTCCTGTATATATGACTCTGGCTATGTCAAGAGAACAAAAATCAACACTTTGGAGGCTAAATATAAATGTATTAAAAGGACAAATGAAGGAAGAGTTTATTAAAGAAATTCAGTTATATGTGAGGGAGAATGATAATGGTGAGGTGTCTCCCTCGGTGCTGTGGGACGCGTGTAAAGCTGTGATTAGAGGACAACGAATTGCTAAATCAACATACTTGAAAAGGCAAACACAGGAAAAACTCAATAAATTAGAATCAGAGCTTAAAAAATTGGAAAAAGAACATAAAAAAAATGTGGACGAGCGAATAAACCAAAAGATCAAAAGAGTTAGAACAGAGGTAAATGACATCTCAGGACAAGAGATTCAAAAAAAGCTGTTGTACATGAAACAGCGATAGTATGACGTGGGAAGTAAATCTACAAAATTGCTGGGCTACAGATTAAAAAGGCATAGGGGCTCAGCTACAAATCTACCAAAATATAAGACAGAAGAGATACATACATGTTTTGAAACATATTATAAGAATCTATATTCCCAACCAAAAATAAATAATAAACATCAGATAGCCACATGGCTGGATTCCTTAAATTTACACAGGGTGGCAGAGGACCAGAATTCAGCTCTGATAAAGGAAATCACAGCAGAAGAAATAAAATGATAAAAAAATAAAATGAAATACTTGTTCTACTACTACTACTACTACTTATGGTGAGTATACTGATGACATGATGCTATTGTGATTGTTAATAACAGTATGTAACAATAATACTATATAATGATAATATTTATAATAATATAGTAGAAATATGTGTTGTGCTTCTGCTGCTGCTTCATTGGAAAAAAAAACATTCAGCCACTCGGCCCTGTCCAAGATGAAACACTAAAACACTTGACTTCGGCTAACAATAGTCTTTGGCTTCCACTGACTGCATTTCCATTGGATTTGCACTCAAAATCACTGCTTTTTAATGCTTTGTGAGTGTGGGAATCATGGGGATTGTGACTTGATCAGGTGGGTGCAATGGTTTTTTTTGTCCACCAGATGGAGGTCATTGACCACTGATCACAACAGTTTTTTCAAGCTTCAACATCTTGAATCAACTTTTATCAGTCTTCAAGTCAAGTCAACTTGTCACTTATCAATAATGTCATGTGTGCAGGAAATACAGAGAATTGAAATAGTGTTTCCCTCTTCCCGCACATGATTTATTATTATTATTATTATTATTATTATTATCATTGTTATTATCATTACTATTACTATTATTTATCCAATTTAATTTAAATCAATTGAAACAATTCCTAAAAAAGTTAGACATTTTTTTAAACAAAATCACTTTCCTCACCTCTCTTCCCTCATGAAAGTGAGGGAATAGGGGGAGGCAGAGTTCACAGCCCGAACAGGCGGGGGAGGGCTTAGCCCGGCCGGCTTCTCTCCCTGACTCTGCGCCCCTTATTATATGAATGGTATAAAAAAATATGAAAAGGAGGATTCTAAACCAAATCACTTTTATGAATACTTTTTTTTTTTAAATAAACGAATGAATTAATAAGGAGATATTTTAAATTTTATTCCTAATTCTATTTTACAACTCAAACTACATTATAAACAATATTTTACATACAACAACAAGTTTTAAACTTGTACAAAATAACGTTTTCCTCTGATTGCCTCCACTACTCCCAAAGGATCATGGGAGTTGATTAAATAATGAATTTTTCTCCATTCATTTCCCTTATATCAACCACCAATCCTCAAAAAAAGTTGGAATCATAAACAAATTACTATCCCAATAAGGATTTCCCTAAAATTAAAAAAAATATTTTAAAACATACTCAGAAATTTCAATTACTTATGAATTTTTTACAACTTTAAAATAATTTTTTCTCCTTAAAATACACATCCCACTCTCAAACAATGAGAATTAAACTTTACAAATATATTTTATCCACTAATTAACCAAAAAATGGTAAATACACTGAGATTCTCAGACGTTTTGTTTTAACCACGATAAATAGGAACACGTGTGAGCAAGACTTCCCCCCAAAATACATTACAAAACACAATAGAATGAAATACCACAATAAAATGAAATACTTGTTCTACTACTACTACTACTACTACTACTTATGGTGAGTATACTGATGACATGATGCTATTGTGATTGTTAATAACAGTATGTAACAATGATACTATATAATGATAATATTTATAATAATATAGTAGAAATATGTGTTGTGCTTCTGCTGCTGCTTCATTGGAAAAAAAACATTCAGCCACTCGGCCCTGTCCAAGATGAAACACTAAAACACTTGACTTCGGCTAACAATAGTCTTTGGCTTCCACTGACTGCATTTCCATTGGATTTGCCCTCAAAATCACTGCTTTTTAATGCTTTGTGAGTATGGGAAACATGGGGATTGTGACTTGATCAGGTGGGTGCAATGGTTTTTTTTGTCCACCAGATGGAGGTCATTGACCACTGATCACAACAGTTTTTTCAAGCTTCAACATCTTGAATCAACTTTATCAGTCTTCAAGTCAAGTCAACTTGTCACTTATCAATAATGCCATGTGTGCAGGAAATACAGAGAATTGAAATAGTGTTTCCCTCTTCCCGCACATTATTTTTTATTATTATTATTATTATTATTATTATTATCATTGTTATTATCATTACTATTACTATTATTTATCCAATTTAATTTAAATCAATTGAAACAATTCCTAAAAAAGTTAGACATTTTTTTAAACAAAATCACTTTCCTCACCTCGCTTCCCTCATGAAAGTGAGGGAGTAGGGGGAGGCAGAGTTCACAGCCCGAACAGGCGGGGGAGGGCTTAGCCCGGCCGGCTTCTCTCCCTGACTCTGCGCCCCTTATTATATGAATGGTATAAAAAAATATGAAAAGGAGGATTCTAAACCAAATCACTTTTATGAATGCTTTTTTTTTTTTAATAAACGAATGAATTAATAAGGAGATATTTTAAATTTTATTCCTAATTCTATTTTACAACTCAAACTACATTATAAACAATATTTTACATACAACAACAAGTTTTAAACTTGTACAAAATAACGTTTTCCTCTGATTGGCTCCACTACTCCCAAAGGATCATGGGAGTTGATTAAATAAAGAATTTTTCTCCATTCATTTCCCTTATATCAACCACCAATCCTCAAAAAAAGTTGGAATCATAAACAAATTACTATCCCAATAAGGATTTCCCTAAAATTAAAAAAAATATTTTCAAACATACTCAGAAATTTCAATTACTTATGAATTTTTTACAACTTTAAAATAATTTTTTCTCCTTAAAATACACATCCCACTCTCAAACAATGAGAATTAAACTTTACAAATATATTTTATCCACTAATTAACCAAAAAATGGTAAATACACTGAGATTCTCAGACGTTTTGTTTTAACCACGATAAATAGGAACACGTGTGAGCAAGACTTCCCCCCCAAAATACATTACAAAACACAATAGAATGAAATACCACAATAAAATGAAATACTTGTTCTACTACTACTACTACTACTACTACTACTTATGGTGAGTATACTGATGACATGATGCTATTGTGATTGTTAATAACAGTATGTAACAATAATACTATATAATGATAATATTTATAATAATATAGTAGAAATATGTGTTGTGCTTCTGCTGCTGCTTCATTGGAAAAAAAAACTTTCAGCCACTTGGCCCTGTCCAAGATGAAACACTAAAACACTTGACTTCGGCTAACAATAGTCTTTGGCTTCCACTGACTGCATTTCCATTGGATTTGCACTCAAAATCACTGCTTTTTAATGCTTTGTGAGTATGGGAATCATGGGGTTTGTGACTTGATCAGGTGGGTGCAATGGTTTTTTTTGTCCACCAGATGGAGGTCATTGACCACTGATCACAACAGTTTTTTCAAGCTTCAACATCTTGAATCAACTTTATCAGTCTTCAAGTCAAGTCAACTTGTCACTTATCAATAATGTCATGTGTGCAGGAAATACAGAGAATTGAAATAGTGTTTCCCTCTTCCCGCACATTATTTTTTATTATTATTATTATTATTATTATTATTATTATCATTGTTATTATCATTACTATTACTATTATTTATCCAATTTAATTTAAATCAATTGAAACAATTCCTAAAAAGTTAGACATTTTTTTAAACAAAATCACTTTCCTCACCTCTCTTCCCTCATGAAAGTGAGGGAGTAGGGGGAGGCAGAGTTCACAGCCCGAACTGGCGGGGGAGGGCTTAGCCCGGCCGGCTTCTCTCCCTGACTCTGCGCCCCTTATTATATGAATGGTATAAAAAAATATGAAAAGGAGGATTCTAAACCAAATCACTTTTATGAATGCTTTTTTTTTTTTAATAAACGAATGAATTAATAAGGAGATATTTTAAATTTTATTCCTAATTCTATTTTACAACTCAAACTACATTATAAACAATATTTTACATACAACAACAAGTTTTAAACTTGTACAAAATAACGTTTTCCTCTGATTGGCTCCACTACTCCCAAAGGATCATGGGAGTTGATTAAATCATGAATTTTTCTCCATTCATTTCCCTTATATCAACCACCAATCCTCAAAAAAAGTTGGAATCATAAACAAATTACTGTCCCAATAAGGATTTCCCTAAAATTAAAAAAAATATTTTCAAACATACTCAGAAATTTCAATTACTTATGAATTTTTTACAACTTTAAAATAATTTTTTCTCCTTAAAATACACATCCCACTCTCAAACAATGAGAATTAAACTTTACAAATATATTTTATCCACTAATTAACCAAAAAATGGTAAATACACTGAGATTCTCAGACGTTTTGTTTTAACCACGATAAATAGGAACACGTGTGAGCAAGACTTCCCCCCCAAAATACATTACAAAACACAATAGAATGAAATACCACAATAAAATGAAATACTTGTTCTACTACTACTACTTATGGTGAGTATACTGATGACATGATGCTATTGTGATTGTTAATAACAGTATGTAACAATAATACTATATAATGATAATATTTATAATAATATAGTAGAAATATGTGTTCTGCTGCTGCTTCATTGGAGAAAAAAAAACATTCAGCCCCTCTGCCCTGTCCAAGATGAAACACTAAAACATTTGACTTCGGCTAACAATAGTCTTTGGCTTCCACTGACTGCATTTCCACTGGATTTGCACTCAAAATAACTGCTTTTTAATGCTTTGTGAGTGTGGGAATCATGGGGATTGTGACTTGATCAGGTGGATGCAATGGTTTTTTTTGTCCACCAGATTGAGGTCATTGACCACTGATCACAACAGTTTTTTCAAGCTTCAACATCTTGAATCAACTTTATCAGTGTTCAAGTCAAGTCAACTTTATGATCAATAATGCCATATGTGCAGGACATACAGAGAATTGAAATAGTGTTTCCCTCTTATCCCCGGTGATAACAAGAGTATAAATATTTCAGATATGGCGAGATGAACCAAATGAACGGTATAAATAGAAACAGAATTATCAGTGGAATATCAATAGAAATATGGCAATGTGAACAGAATTACAGTAAACATATAAATGAGATGCTCTCCAAAAAAAAATCCACCACTACAAACGTGCTCCTAACACTATTCTGGAGGAACAATTTGGACTTCCACACTTTTTCACTCCTGACCGTCCCCTATCATTATTATTTTCATTTATTGTTCACTTCATTTGTTGTTGTTGTTGCTGCTTTTTGGTGTGATGTTTTAAATCCATGTTTTATTTTGCTACACAGGACAACGCCTTGAATACATCGATTTTATTGCATTAATATACAATACATAATACAATCAAATGAAATACGACAATAGAATGAAATACAACAATAGAATGAAATACAACAATAGAATGAAATACAACAATAGAATGAAATACTTGTACTTCTACTACTACTACTAATGGTAACCGTACTGATGACATGATGGTCGTGTGTTTGTTAACAACAGTATGTAATAATGTAATAATAACAACACACTTTGGATCTCTCTGTGTGTATGTAATTATAATAACACTATATAATAATCATATTTATAATAATATAGTAGTAATATGGGTCTGTTGTACTGCTGCTACTGCTGCTACATTCACTACTGACCGTCCCATTCGCTTATAATGGAGAGTGTTTTTCCCTGAATATCTCAGGGACCGAAGGTCGTAGCTGCCGGCCACTGCCACCAATGGAAAGAGCACCCCTGAAAATGGGGGGGTAGCCAAAGTCCTGAGTCTCTGGCACCCCGGAAAATAGCGTGTCCACGGAGCCGGACGCGGACACGCTTGGCTATTATCCCCTTACCTAACCCTAACCCCTAACCCTAACCCTAACCCCTAACCCTAACCCTAACCCTAACCCACCCACAGACACACACACACACTCATTTATTTATTTTAATAAATATCAATAACTATGTCATTGACGTGTCTTTTTTCTCCCATGTCCCTCTCTCTCTTTCTCTCTCTCATTGCAGGCATCTCTGACTCCAGAACTGAAGGAGTTATTATTATCTGACTTATCATCATTATTATTATTATTATTAACAACAATACTTAATTAATTATTATATGAATTGTTGCTGCTATCATTAATAATCAATAACTTCTTTACACTGTTATTGTTTAAATTTTAACTAGTCAGAGCTGATACCTGATGTTGCTCAAGTGTTCCGGTCTCTCTCGCCTCCCCCTCACCACTGTTTCTCTGCTCTCCCCAACCAGTAGAGGCAGATGACCATCCACATTGAACCTGGTTCTGCTAGAGGTGTCTCCCTGTAAGTGAGGTAGTTTTTACTCTTCACAGTTGCCAAAGTGCTTGCTGATTGTGGGAACTGTTAGGTTTCTCTATATTAAGCAAGATTTTAAGGTCTTGACCTTCTATGTAAAGTTCCTTGAGATAATATATATTATCATTTGGCGCTATACAAATAAAATTGAATTGAATTGAATAGGTGATGGGAAAATAATAACAATAATTAATTGAGCAGTAGTATCGCAATATATTCAGTAAACTGTACAAAAATAATAATATGTTTTTTCTTCTTTCATGAACATATTTTCCACTTCATATTATGCACACATAAAATTAACAAAACATTCATAGCATCTGTAAACAATACTATATAACAACACTCAAGCATACTATCTATATAACAACAGATCTGAACTGTGTTTGTTCTCAAGTGGGTTGTTTTATACATTTTTAATAACGTTATACGGATCACATTATAGCGTGACATGTTTCTGGTTAAGATTAAAAGTATGCTGACAGAAATTTCATGCGTGCCCCTTTAAGGGACTAGTGACACTACAGGCAGGGCCTGCGTGATGCTGCAGCAGAGACCTGATGGAGAGAGCAGAGGAGAAAATGGAGAAAAACGAGCTTTAATAAGCAGAAAAAGAGTGAAAAAAGTTGATTTAGCAGTTGAAAAATATAACTTACCTGGTCGGGAACTGACGGGGATTTTATGAGAACTAAGTCACACTGGTTTTGGTGAGTTTTGTTTTTATTTTCTTGCAATTTTGCTGCGTTGTACCTTTTTAGCGGAAAGCTAATGCTAAAAACGTAGCTATTCACAAGGAAATGCTCCGTCATAACCTGTTTATCAGTAAATTTTTTGGGTTTATGAAGACTGTGAATGTTACAAAAGTGTCTGTAAGCTGTATAAATGAAAGGTATGCGCTGTAGTTTGTGTGGGAGACGGAGCCGTGAGTTGAAAGAGACCGCTCCGCTGCCATTTTGAGACGAAAAAACACCGTAGCAGTAACGTTACAAGTCAGAAACTGTGAAACATTTATTTGTGTGATTTGAGGATTTAAAAAGAGATTATTTGTGTTTATGACCTGTTACACAGGTCAGGTTTTTTGCTCGGTTTGAAGCTGGGTCGGAGCAAGGACTGTGCACACACAGACGGGATTCAAGATGGCGAGCCAGACCCAGACCTTCACCTTCAACTCATCTACTCCTTCGCGCTAGTGAGGAAATCTTCGGCTTATGGTGACTCGCCGCCAGAGTGGTAGGAGTATCAGGAACTAGTTTGATCTGAACTGATTGATTTATTATTATTTTCGGACTAAATCGAACTGAAACTTTTCATTGAACCGAACACTTGAACTCATGTTGAACTCGATTCGAAAGTGTCATACTTTTATTTGCATGTTGAGTGTGATTGGAAATGATTGTGGTCCACTTTGATTTGATTATGTAACTGAAGGTATTCTCTTACATTTAAAAGAAAGGGAAAAAAGAGTTAACTCAGGAGGAAAAATTCTAAAAATAGATGCAACCTAGGAGAAAAAAGACTGGTTTAACTTAACTTAGATTAGCTTTACTGAAATAAACTAGGAGAACTAAAGAACGAAAGGAAAGAGTGAAATACTCTTTTCAATTATACTTGCCTTAGTATTAGGAACCTGCAGGGTATTTGTTTTGTTTTCTGTACTGTATTTTATATGTGTGTTTTGCATTCAGTAAATTGCCGGCCTTTTGTACTTAGAGCAACGGTCTCTGGTGTGATTATTCTTGCTTCCCACTCCTTAGAACCTAGAACTGGTCCAGTGGCGCAGTAAGTGGGGTGATACCGGTGCTACAAATTCAATTAAATTTTATTTGTATAGCGCCAAATGATAATATACATTATCTCAAGGAGCTTTACATAGAAGGTCAAGACATTAAAATATTGTTTGATATAGAGAAACCTAACAGTTCCCACAATGAGCAAGCACTTTGGTGACTGTGAAGAGTAAAAACTCCCTCACTTACAGGGAGAAACCTCTAGCAGAACCAGGTTCAATGTGGACGGTCATCTGCCTCTACTGGTTGGGGTGAGCAGAGAAAAATGGGGAGAGAAGAGAAACAGTGGGGAGGGGGAGGCGAGAGACCGGAACACTTGAGCACCATCAGGTATCAGCTCTGACTAGTTAAAATGTAAACGATAACAGTGTAAAGAAGTTATTGATTATTAATGATAGCAGCAACAATTCATATAATAATTAATTAAGTATTGTGGAGAAGTGCTCTGTGGATGATGGGAGTTTCCCCAGCAGTCTAGACCTATAGCAGCTTAAGGGATGGTTCAGGACTCACCTGATCCAGCCAGGCTTTATCAAAAAGGAATGTTTTAAGTTTAACTTTAAATGCACAGAAGGTGTCTGCCTGGTAGCTGAATGCTCTACCTCATGTTCTACTCTTACAGACTCTTGGAACCACACGAGAGCCTGTGTTTTGGGAACGAAAACACCTACTGTCTTCACCTACTGTAGATGGTTGAGAGAGAGTCTGAGCCAGGGACAGTAAATATGGTTGAGGTTCCATCAATAAGGTGAGTAATTAAAAATGTGATACCTTACAATATACTGTGATGTAAACTGTGTTCTGAGAATGTTTTGGAAATCTGTGGGGATTTATGTAGGTAACATTAATTTGACAACCTTTACCATTTCTATTGGGGAGCCAATTTCACGGCTATGCTCAGTATCAAATTCTAAATCCACATTAAAAAATTGGGGGGTAAAAAAAATGAAAAGATGAGGAGGGCAGTTGATTTTCATGTGATTTTTACTATGTTGTAGACTGGTTTGTTTTAAATGTCCCCAGGCAAAATGGAACGTGCGTAACTTGTAGGTACTACAGTACCAGTATAGTGCCTGGAAAAGATAATATTGGTTACATGCATGATGCCTCGAGCTGCAACTGACAAGTAACACAGAAAGTGAGGGTAAACAAATGCACGTAAGAGGCATTGTCATCATCCACAGGGTCTTCTCCTGTGTCTTTTCACTCTGTAATGTGTATACTGATGACTGCCGCAGCTGGCATGACAACAGATTACTTTTCAAATTTGCTGATGACTCTGTGACAGTCAGTCTCCTCCATGCGGATGAGAACAGCCATGGTCCCATTGTGGATTGCGAATCTGTATTGTTGTGACTGCCTTTTTACTACTAAATGTGACAAAAACCAAGGACATGAGTTTTAGGCATCAGCCCTCAAACTCTCAGAGTACTATCATCAAGGGGCAGGTGGTAGACTTTGTAAAGAACTACGGTACAAGTACCATGGGATGATTATTAACTATGATCTCTCTGATGACTATGTCCCTGATGATGGCTGTTTGTATTACGGATAGCATGTGGCTGATCCTTTATTCAGTAGAACATGTAGTAACATGTCCATGTTCCATGCTGTTTATTTAAAAATAATTTACTTGTCTTCTTGTACAATGCTCAATGATATAGATATCCATTCCAGATTTCTGCATCATACCTTGGAATTGTATCCATAATTAATTATGAAAATAAATCCAGTTTATGATTTGTGATATATGACAATTTGATTCTGACTGATCATAATTCAAGGTCAGCTTTAATTTGCCTCAATTCAAGATACCTTAAATTAAGTTTAAAGTTAGAATGTCATTGTGGAAATCCTGAACTAGAATTGTGACTAATGAAGCATTGTGTTAGTTCATGCAGGACACGGAGTCATGTGCTCAGCTATACCGATAGGTTTATGGGTGCTCGTCAGTCACCCACCAATCACAGCCCATTCTCTCACCAAAGCGGTCCCTTTAAATACGACCTCATCCTCACTGATCCCTGCGAAGCTCTAACACTTTTAGCACTGTAATGGAAATTTTACATTCGTGTATGTATAATTGCATAAACAGACATGTATGTGGAGGACTGACCAAATGGTTGATTGTTCATCTAAAAGGGCAACTTTAAGGTTTACTGTGGTGGCTTAAGAGACTTGAGTTTAATGGCCTCGAGAAACCACAACTTTATGGTATCTCGTATCTCTGATTGGGATCAAACAACTGGGATCTCACAGGGGGGGAGTCATCCACAGAACATGTAAACAAAAGGACAGGATGTCTCCTCCACTGAGTGAAAATACAGAAGGGTAATATATACCTTTGCATGCTTAGTGGGAGGGGGCTGTGAGTTATAAGAACACAGATTCTCCTATGTTCTTTGCTCATTTGTGCATGTCAATCAGGTGATGTGTACTAATGAGTCCATCTGCAGATGGTGAATTAAACTTAAAAAAAGAAGTGTTTGACTTTGTGCTTGTTTCACAGAAACTGCCACCACAGCACCGAGTCCAAACACGGTTGTGGTAAATCATCTTAAACAAAAGTACCTTGCCTGCTACGCCCACTGGGCGCTCTGCATATGTCCCCTGTTTTATCTCAGCCTACTGCTCGGCTAACCAGGGAACATCCAAAGAATGGAGCCTTCAGCGCCAATCATAACTGTGTCCCCATTTGCAACAAATGGGTAAAGCATGACAAAGGGTTCCTGACTGAACTCGGAATTAAATGGTTAATATCTGAAACTATAATAGTTCAACTGAATTGTAGATATCTAATGTCATTTTAATTCTACCATTACCTGTCTTGACATGTACTGTAGATGCTTGAGAGAGTGTCTGAGCCAGGGACAGTAGACATCACTGAGGTTCCATCAATAATGTGAGTATTGAAACACATGATATTTTACAATATACTGTGATGCAGATTCTCAGAAAGTTACAGAAATTTGTGGGGAAAAATTGTTTGCAGATGCTATGAATGTCGTGTTAATTTCTGACACTCAGTTCACATTTATAGAGTTGGCTTGTTTTGTCAAGAAATCATCCATGTAAATTAAAAGAACATGGAACAAATTATTTATCATGTATTGCTATATTTATTTCTTTACCATTTTCACTTTCAGTGTGGCCAGAGGCATTATGTTTTCAGCTTATCCATCCATCTGTCTGTCCCATTCATGTGAAAGCGATATCTCATGAACAACTACATCATGTAAGTCAAAGGTCGAAAGGTCAAGCTCACTTGACTTTGCATTGTTTTGAATACAAAGGAAATATCATTACATGTGGCACAAACATTCACTTGGCCTCAATGATGACTTGAATAGAATTCAGTTGTCAAAGATCAAATGGCAAGGTCACTAGGACCTCACAAAGCACACTTCTTGCCTTGTAAATGCGATACGCGCAGTACCTCAAAGTAATGGTTAATATTTACCAGTGTGTTAGGTGAATGTGTATATGTGCTCAGGAAACAATTTGTAATACGGTCTGTTCATGTAGCGTGAAGTAATATTGATAATTACATGACGACGATTAAGTTAACATAAGGCACATCAATCTCCTGCAATGCTAACTGTGCGCTGTCTGTGGAATAGTAGTACACCGTGGCTGTGGAAAAACTATGTGACTAGTGTTGTTGCAAGCAGTCTATTTTAAATTGATTTTTTCAGAAATAATTGCGTTACTGAGTGTACTGTTCTAAATTGTGAGTTGCAATATATTATCAGTATATTAGAAGTAAGCCGAGTTAAAGAATATTTTGTGAAATGCTATATTTGTTTATCTTACATGCTTATGTTTACTTTATTACTGGTATCCAAAGTTGTTTAATGAATGCAGGTGCTAGGTCACAGATTAGACATGTTAAATGTCTGTTTGGATGTACATTGTCTATAGTAATATTTCAGTATAGTCTATTGACGTATGTAATATTTCAGTTCTGTAGATATTCAGCAGTAATTGTACACATTGTGGCATTTGTATTTACAGTAGGTGGTTACCCTGATAATGAGTCATAATACACATGATCTGAGAAAAGTATGTGTCCATTTATCGTTCATTCAAATACTCCCTTTTTCAGGTATTTTACACTAGAAAAACAGCTTCCGGCTATGGCGACCTGAATGTAGTTGTGCTTCCTGGGTCCCAGGGGGAACCTCTACTTAAAACTTGGGGCCCCTGGGTGGTTTTGGGCTCGAACTGAGGTAGGAGGTAGGTGGAAAAAATTTGATCTTTTGACCTGCAACACCCAGAGCTTTAATAACACATAGGGAGCCTTCTGGGGTGAGAGGAGAGGCAGTGTGCAAAATGTCAGAGCTCTAGCTGGTCAGGGGCCCAAACTGCGAATCTTTGATATCATCTACATTTGCCACTGCCTGTTTATATCTTTGAATGACTTCTATTTTTGATATTTTATATTTCATGTTGAATGCTGTTTGCACCGGGGATAAGAGGGAAACGCTATTTCAATTCTCTGTATTTCCTGCACATATGTCATTATTGATCATAAAGTTGACTTGACTTGAACACTGATAAAGTTGATTCAAGATGTTGAATCTAGGAAAAACTGTTGTGATCCGTGGTCAATGACCTCCATCTAGTGGACGAAAAAAACCATTGCACCCACTTTATCAAGTCACAATCCCCATTATTCCTACACTCACAAACCATTAAAAAGCAATGATTTCGAGTGCAAATCCAATGGAAATGCAGTCAGTGGAAACCAAAGACTATTGTTAGCAGTAGTCAAGTGTTTTAGTGTTTCATCTTGGACACTGCCTTTGTTATTTGTCTGTAGCCATGTCCAAACTCTTCCACAAAGGGCCGAGTGGCTGAATGTTTTCTTGCCAATTCAAGATTCAACAATTTTTACTGTCAAATACACACAAGAACACACACGTTCCCCTGTGAATTGAAATTCTTGTGCTGTCCTTTCTGGAATACCAGGGGACCAAAATTGACATTCAAATACAATATTTACATCAAATACAATGAGAATATGAAACATGTTTAAGAGTAAGGTGAAAACAAGGGTAATGAGGTGAGTAGGGTGAGTATTGTGCAAAACTGAGCAGTGCAAATGTATGCAATGTAAATGTAAACAGTACAATTGGAAATAGTTTAATAATGGAGCTAGCTCTCCTGTGAACCCTGCCTGCGGTGGTAAATGCTCTGCAGAGAGGGCAGTGAGTTCTTGATGATTTTTTCTGCTGTCTTCGCCACTCTCTGCAGGCGTTTGCGGTCCATAGTAGATGTGCTGTCGTACCACACGGTGATGCAGCTGGTCAATATGCTCTCAATGATGCAGCTGTAGAAGTTGCTGAGGATCTTAGGAGTCATCCCAAACTTCCTCAGCCTCCTCAGGAAGTACAGCCGCTGTTGAGCCTTCATGACTAGCTGTGTGGTGTTTAATGTCCAGGTGAGGTCCTCACTGAAGTGGACCCCGAGGTATTTAAAGCTGAAATGAATGAAGCAGCAGCAGCACAACAGACACATATTACTACTATATTATTATTACTTTGGCTACCCCCCCATTTTCAGGGGTGCTCTTTCCGTTGGTGGCAGTGCCCGGCAGCTATGACCTTCGGTCCCTGAGATATTCAGGGAAAACACTCCCCATTATAAGCGAATGGGATGGTCAGTAGTGAAAGTTTCACCAAGTGTGGAGGCCCAAATCGTTCCTCCAGAATAGTGATAGGAGCATGTTTCAGGTCATTTGTAGTCTTGGTGGTGGTGGTTTATAGTGGTGGATTTGTTTTGGAGAGCATCACATTTATATTTGTACTGTAATTCTGTTCATACTACCATAATTATATTCCACTGATAATTCTGTTTATATTTATACTGTTCATTCTGTTCATCCTGCCATATCTGCCATATTTATACTCTTGATATGGTCTAGATTTGACACTGCCTCTGTGTGGCACAAAACAACTGGAAACAGTGGCTCTGCCTGCACAAAAGCACTGGAGATGACGAAAGAAGCTTCGAGCCACTTTGTGAAGAAAGGTTCATCTTCTGAACTAAAGTTGCAATTTTAAGCTTCTCTCGCCATCTCCAATGCTTTTGTGCACGCAAAGCCACTGTTTTCAGCTGTTTTGTGCACACAGAGCCACTTTATGAATAAATAACATTATTGATGACCAGTGGAGAGACCTTGGACCATCATTTCAGACAGTCAGTGACTGGCATTTAACCATGACGCCTGATCTATTCACCTTGCATGAATGCTTTCAGTTTCAAATTTTCTCCAAATCAGTGTTTTCCTGCCACACGATCATTGTATGTGGTTGATGACTATCTCCATTTTCATATCATGTTGTCAAACCAATCAGATGTTCTCCTGCTTGTAGACTTGCCAGAAATGCTGTGGGCAAAGGACAAATACGATGTGGGCCTCATCAGAAACTGTGACCCAGTTACAATTACCCCAAAATCTGAATATCGACCATGTAAACAATGGTACCCAGTCAGACAGGAAGCTGTGGATAGGATACGCCCTGTTTTTGCATCTCTCCTGCAGGCTGGTGTAATTATCCCCTGCCCTGATTCGCCAGTCCATACTCCACTGTTTCCAGTTAAGAAAATCAGAGTGTTGTATATTGAGGTAGCGATGATGTGAAGATGATGAAGGAATCGCCGATTGACACCGTTTGATTGTTTGAAAGGTTTATTACAAAAAGTTCAGCATCAATACAAGCACTGCAATCTGCCTGGAGAGAGATCTGGGGCCAATGTGAATCTCTTCTCCCTAACAGCTTCAACTCCCCGTTTATATAGGAGAGTTGTTTTTGTGAATCTAAAGAAAACACATCTGGCTTTCATCCAGCCCACCTCATCTGTTTGGTAACAGGGAGGGAAAGGCACCAGCTCAAATTTAGGGTGACAGTTTAAGCCGTGACCTAATGCATTAATGTATACATTCAGTTTTTCTCAGAAAACCTAAACTTATAGGCCTCTGAATTCCTCAGGACCTATGGGCCTCAAACTCAGAGATCAGCTTCCTTTAAAGAGAACACAACACATGACATTTCAGACACCACAAGAGATAAAGGTCAGCCTATTGAGTGGTGATTTGTGCAGGATTTGAAGGCTGTGAATGACGCTGTAATTGCTCGATCACCCATTGTTCCCAACCCGTACACGTTGCTTTCCCAAATTCCGCCTGATGCAGAGTGGTTTTCGGTTGTAGATTTATCCAATGCTTTTTTTTAAACGTTCCTGTCCACAAGGACAGCCAGTACTGGTTTGCTTTTAACTTTGAAAACAAGGCCTACACATTCAGACGCCTTTGTCGAGGCTACTGTGAGCCTACTTCTCTGCTAAACTTGACCCAGTGGCAGCTGGCCCTCCACAAAGCTTGTGTGCAGTGGCCGCCTGTGAAAAAGCAGTTCTTGCCTCACGTGACATCGTAGGCTACTCTGACTTGACACTTCTTGTTACTCATGCTGTGTCTCTCATTCTCACAGAACAGAAGACCTCACATCTTTCTGCTGCTAGCTGTTCTTCTTGATATGCCCAACATCACAGTGAAACGCTGTTCAACCTTGAATCCAGCCACGCTTCTCCCGCTTCCAGATGACGGGTGGAGAACACAACTGTGTTGCTGAACTACAAGTCCAGTGTTCACCACAACCTGACCTTTCTGATGAACTATGACTTGATTCTGTATGTAAATGGGTCCGCCTCACGTGAACCCGGTCTCTGGTACTAACTTTGTTGGTTTTTCTGTCTATTCTGATAGTGACATTCTCTTCTCTGGTCCTTTTCCTCATCACCTCTCAGCCCAGGCAGCAGAACTCATTGTGCTCACTGAAAGCATGCAAATTGGCTACTGGTAAAACACTCACAGTTTACAAAGACTCCGGATATGCATTTGGTTTCACTCATGATTTTGGTGCTCTCTGCAGGCACAGGTAATTTTTGGTTGTTCACCATGGCCTCACCATTAGAAGGTAAATCTCACTGCTTAGTGATGGTCAACATGTGGTCAAAATGGGTTGAAGCCTTTCCTGCTTCAAAACAAACTGCAAGTGTAGTCACCAAAGCACTGTTACAAGACATCATTCCACAATGGGGGATTCCTAGCAGAATCTAAAGTGACAAAGCTGTCAAACAACTCAGCTCTCATCTAGGAATGGATGTGCGAACACACTGTGCATATCATCCAGCCAGTGGCGGAGCTTTGGAACGAGAAAATGCACACTCAAAACGAAGCTCGCAAAGTGCTGTGAAGACAGAGGTCTCACATGGACAAAGGTCCTGCCTCTGGCGCTGATGTATATGAGGATGAGAAAACGAACCAGGTCTAACCTTTCACCTTATGAGATTCTTTTTGCAACTCCTCCCCACATTGGTGCGGGTCTTTCACCCTCTCCACTTCCCGCCACAGACTTGTGTGATATGCATGATATGTTGTCCTATTGTTCTAACCTGACTAATGCTCTTTCAGACATCAGGAAACAGGTGACATCTTCCCTTCCTCATCCAGTGACTGAACCACTTCACGACCCCCGTCCAGGCGACTTCGTGGTGGTCAAAGACTTTCGGAGAAAGAACTGGCGCTCACTCAGGTGGCAAGGCCCCTACCAGGTGCTACTCACAACCCACACTGCAGTGCTGAGAGAGCCACCTGGATCCACACTAACCATTGCAAAGGAGTACTGGCTCCATCTGAACAGCTGACGCCTCCAGCTGAAACCACACACACTGATACTCCCACAGGTTGAGAATCACAGAGAGTGTCGTGTGATTAGCACATGAGCGTTCTGCCACAACAGTTGTCTCTTATGTTTCCTGTTTACCTGACTGTATAAAACCTTCTTCTTTCCCTATTCGGAGTTGTTCCACTCTGAGCATTCATGCTAAGTGTGAAACCCTCTGCAGAGCTTTCTATTAAATGACCTAAAGACAACTGTCTGAGAAACTCTTTATTTTACATCTCAAGATAAATTTCCACCACAAGTGTAACCACCTACTGTAAATACAAATGCCACAATGTGAAATTACAAGTGCAATAAGTACAAACATTTTTTTTTTACATAAAGAGTAATTGACGTTTGGAAAGAATTCAATCCTAAGGGAAGACTATACATTTTTCTCAGCACCACATCAAATATAATCCAGGATAGATAATTTTTTCATGTTCAGTTAGGACAGTTATAGGATCGAAAATTGTGAAATTGGAGTGAGAGACATATCAGACCATAGTCCTGTATATATGACTCTGGCTATGTCAAGAGAACAAAAATCAACACTTTGGAGGCTAAATATAAATGTATTAAAAGGACAAATGAAGGAAGAGTTTATTAAAGAAATTCAGTTATATGTGAGGGAGAATGATAATGGTGAGGTGTCTCTCTCGGTGCTGTGGGACGCGTGTAAAGCTGTGATTAGAGGACAACGAATTGCTAAATCAACATACTTGAAAAGGCAAACACAGGAAAAACTCAATAAATTAGAATCAGAGCTTAAAAAATTGGAAAAAGAACATAAAAAAATGTGGACGAGCGAATAAACCAAAATATCAAAAGAGTTAGAACAGAGGTAAATGACATCTCAGGACAAGAGATTCAAAAAAAGCTGTTGTACATGAAACAGCGATACTATGACGTGGGAAGTAAATCTACAAAATTGCTGGGCTACAGATTAAAAAGGCATAGGGGCTCAGCTACAAATCTACCAAAATATAAGACAGAAGAGATACATACATGTTTTGAAACATATTATAAGAATCTATATTCCCAACCAAAAATAAATAATAAACATCAGATAGCCACATGGCTGGATTCCTTAAATTTACACAGGGTGGCAGAGGACCAGAATTCAGCTCTGATAAAGGAAATCACAGCAGAAGAAATAAAATGATAAAAAAATAAAATGAAATACTTGTTCTACTACTACTACTACTACTACTACTTATGGTGAGTATACTGATGACATGATGCTATTGTGATTGTTAATAACAGTATGTAACAATAATACTATATAATGATAATATTTATAATAATATAGTAGAAATATGTGTTGTGCTTCTGCTGCTGCTTCATTGGAAAAAAAACATTCAGCCACTCGGCCCTGTCCAAGATGAAACACTAAAACACTTGACTTCGGCTAACAATAGTCTTTGGCTTCCACTGACTGCATTTCCATTGGATTTGCCCTCAAAATCACTGCTTTTTAATGCTTTGTGAGTATGGGAAACATGGGGATTGTGACTTGATCAGGTGGGTGCAATGGTTTTTTTTGTCCACCAGATGGAGGTCATTGACCACTGATCACAACAGTTTTTTCAAGCTTCAACATCTTGAATCAACTTTATCAGTCTTCAAGTCAAGTCAACTTGTCACTTATCAATAATGCCATGTGTGCAGGAAATACAGAGAATTGAAATAGTGTTTCCCTCTTCCCGCACATTATTTTTTATTATTATTATTATTATTATTATTATTATTATTATCATTGTTATTATCATTACTATTACTATTATTTATCCAATTTAATTTAAATCAATTGAAACAATTCCTAAAAAAGTTAGACATTTTTTTAAACAAAATCACTTTCCTCACCTCGCTTCCCTCATGAAAGTGAGGGAGTAGGGGGAGGCAGAGTTCACAGCCCGAACAGGCGGGGGAGGGCTTAGCCCGGCCGGCTTCTCTCCCTGACTCTGCGCCCCTTATTATATGAATGGTATAAAAAAATATGAAAAGGAGGATTCTAAACCAAATCACTTTTATGAATGCTTTTTTTTTTTTAATAAACGAATGAATTAATAAGGAGATATTTTGAATTTTATTCCTAATTCTATTTTACAACTCAAACTACATTATAAACAATATTTTACATACAACAACAAGTTTTAAACTTGTACAAAATAACGTTTTCCTCTGATTGGCTCCACTACTCCCAAAGGATCATGGGAGTTGATTAAATAAAGAATTTTTCTCCATTCATTTCCCTTATATCAACCACCAATCCTCAAAAAAAGTTGGAATCATAAACAAATTACTATCCCAATAAGGATTTCCCTAAAATTAAAAAAAATATTTTCAAACATACTCAGAAATTTCAATTACTTATGAATTTTTTACAACTTTAAAATAATTTTTTCTCCTTAAAATACACATCCCACTCTCAAACAATGAGAATTAAACTTTACAAATATATTTTATCCACTAATTAACCAAAAAATGGTAAATACACTGAGATTCTCAGACGTTTTGTTTTAACCACGATAAATAGGAACGCGTGTGAGCAAGACTTCCCCCCCAAAATACATTACAAAACACAATAGAATGAAATACCACAATAAAATGAAATACTTGTTCTACTACTACTACTACTACTACTACTACTTATGGTGAGTATACTGATGACATGATGCTATTGTGATTGTTAATAACAGTATGTAACAATAATACTATATAATGATAATATTTATAATAATATAGTAGAAATATGTGTTGTGCTTCTGCTGCTGCTTCATTGGAAAAAAAAACTTTCAGCCACTCGGCCCTGTCCAAGATGAAACACTAAAACACTTGACTTCGGCTAACAATAGTCTTTGGCTTCCACTGACTGCATTTCCATTGGATTTGCACTCAAAATCACTGCTTTTTAATGCTTTGTGAGTGTGGGAATCATGGGGTTTGTGACTTGATCAGGTGGGTGCAATGGTTTTTTTTGTCCACCAGATGGAGGTCATTGACCACTGATCACAACAGTTTTTTCAAGCTTCAACATCTTGAATCAACTTTATCAGTCTTCAAGTCAAGTCAACTTGTCACTTATCAATAATGTCATGTGTGCAGGAAATACAGAGAATTGAAATAGTGTTTCCCTCTTCCCGCACATTATTTTTTATTATTATTATTATTATTATTATTATTATTATTATCATTGTTATTATCATTACTATTACTATTATTTATCCAATTTAATTTAAATCAATTGAAACAATTCCTAAAAAAGTTAGACATTTTTTTAAACAAAATCACTTTCCTCACCTCTCTTCCCTCATGAAAGTGAGGGAGTAGGGGGAGGCAGAGTTCACAGCCCGAACTGGCGGGGGAGGGCTTAGCCCGGCCGGCTTCTCTCCCTGACTCTGCGCCCCTTATTATATGAATGGTATAAAAAAATATGAAAAGGAGGATTCTAAACCAAATCACTTTTATGAATGCTTTTTTTTTTTTAATAAACGAATGAATTAATAAGGAGATATTTTAAATTTTATTCCTAATTCTATTTTACAACTCAAACTACATTATAAACAATATTTTACATACAACAACAAGTTTTAAACTTGTACAAAATAACGTTTTCCTCTGATTGGCTCTACTACTCCCAAAGGATCATGGGAGTTGATTAAATCATGAATTTTTCTCCATTCATTTCCCTTATATCAACCACCAATCCTCAAAAAAAGTTGGAATCATAAACAAATTACTGTCCCAATAAGGATTTCCCTAAAATTAAAAAAAATATTTTCAAACATACTCAGAAATTTCAATTACTTATGAATTTTTTACAACTTTAAAATAATTTTTTCTCCTTAAAATACACATCCCACTCTCAAACAATGAGAATTAAACTTTACAAATATATTTTATCCACTAATTAACCAAAAAATGGTAAATACACTGAGATTCTCAGACGTTTTGTTTTAACCACGATAAATAGGAACACGTGTGAGCAAGACTTCCCCCCCAAAATACATTACAAAACACAATAGAATGAAATACCACAATAAAATGAAATACTTGTTCTACTACTACTACTTATGGTGAGTATACTGATGACATGATGCTATTGTGATTGTTAATAACAGTATGTAACAATAATACTATATAATGATAATATTTATAATAATATAGTAGAAATATGTGTTGTGCTGCTGCTTCATTGGAGAAAAAAAAACATTCAGCCCCTCTGCCCTGTCCAAGATGAAACACTAAAACATTTGACTTCGGCTAACAATAGTCTTTGGCTTCCACTGACTGCATTTCCACTGGATTTGCACTCAAAATAACTGCTTTTTAATGCTTTGTGAGTGTGGGAATCATGGGGATTGTGACTTGATCAGGTGGATGCAATGGTTTTTTTTGTCCACCAGATTGAGGTCATTGACCACTGATCACAACAGTTTTTTCAAGCTTCAACATCTTGAATCAACTTTATCAGTGTTCAAGTCAAGTCAACTTTATGATCAATAATGCCATATGTGCAGGACATACAGAGAATTGAAATAGTGTTTCCCTCTTATCCCCGGTGATAACAAGAGTATAAATATTTCAGATATGGCGAGATGAACCAAATGAACGGTATAAATAGAAACAGAATTATCAGTGGAATATCAATAGAAATATGGCAATGTGAACAGAATTACAGTAAACATATAAATGAGATGCTCTCCAAAAAAAAATCCACCACTACAAACGTGCTCCTAACACTATTCTGGAGGAACAATTTGGACTTCCACACTTTTTCACTCCTGACCGTCCCCTATCATTATTATTTTCATTTATTGTTCACTTCATTTGTTGTTGTTGTTGCTGCTTTTTGGTGTGATGTTTTAAATCCATGTTTTATTTTGCTACACAGGACAACGCCTTGAATACATCGATTTTATTGCATTAATATACAATACATAATACAATCAAATGAAATACGACAATAGAATGAAATACAACAATAGAATGAAATACAACAATAGAATGAAATACTTGTACTTCTACTACTACTACTAATGGTAACCGTACTGATGACATGATGGTCGTGTGTTTGTTAACAACAGTATGTAATAATGTAATAATAACAACACACTTTGGATCTCTCTGTGTGTATGTAATTATAATAACACTATATAATAATCATATTTATAATAATATAGTAGTAATATGGGTCTGTTGTACTGCTGCTACTGCTGCTACATTCACTACTGACCGTCCCATTCGCTTATAATGGAGAGTGTTTTTCCCTGAATATCTCAGGGACCGAAGGTCGTAGCTGCCGGCCACTGCCACCAATGGAAAGAGCACCCCTGAAAATGGGGGGGTAGCCAAAGTCCTGAGTCTCTGGCACCCCGGAAAATAGCGTGTCCACGGAGCCGGACGCGGACACGCTTGGCTATTATCCCCTTACCTAACCCTAACCCCTAACCCTAACCCTAACCCTAACCCACCCACAGACACACACACACACTCATTTATTTATTTTAATAAATATCAATAACTATGTCATTGACGTGTCTTTTTTCTCCCATGTCCCTCTCTCTCTTTCTCTCTCTCATTGCAGGCATCTCTGACTCCAGAACTGAAGGAGTTATTATTATCTGACTTATCATCATCATTATTATTATTATTAACAACAATACTTAATTAATTATTATATGAATTGTTGCTGCTATCATTAATAATCAATAACTTCTTTACACTGTTATTGTTTAAATTTTAACTAGTCAGAGCTGATACCTGATGTTGCTCAAGTGTTCCGGTCTCTCTCGCCTCCCCCTCACCACTGTTTCTCTGCTCTCCCCAACCAGTAGAGGCAGATGACCATCCACATTGAACCTGGTTCTGCTAGAGGTGTCTCCCTGTAAGTGAGGTAGTTTTTACTCTTCACAGTTGCCAAAGTGCTTGCTCATTGTGGGAACTGTTAGGTTTCTCTATATTAAGCAAGATTTTAAGGTCTTGACCTTCTATGTAAAGTTCCTTGAGATAATATATATTATCATTTGGCGCTATACAAATAAAATTGAATTGAATTGAATAGGTGATGGGAAAATAATAACAATAATTAATTGAGCAGTAGTATCGCAATATATTCAGTAAACTGTACAAAAATAATAATATGTTTTTTCTTCTTTCATGAACATATTTTCCACTTCATATTATGCACACATAAAATTAACAAAACATTCATAGCATCTGTAAACAATACTATATAACAACACTCAAGCATACTATCTATATAACAACAGATCTGAACTGTGTTTGTTCTCAAGTGGGTTGTTTTATACATTTTTAATAACGTTATACGGATCACATTATAGCGTGACATGTTTCTGGTTAAGATTAAAAGTATGCTGACAGAAATTTCATGCGTGCCCCTTTAAGGGACTAGTGACACTACACGCAGGGCCTGCGTGATGCTGCAGCAGAGACCTGAGGGAGAGAGCAGAGGAGAAAATGGAGAAAAACGAGCTGCGATTAATAAGCAGAAAAAGAGTGAAAAAAGTTGATTTAGCAGTTGAAAAATATAACTTACCTGGTCGGGATCTGACGGGGATTTTATGAGAACTAAGTCACACTGGTTTTGGTGAGTTTTGTTTTTATTTTCTTGCAATTTTGCTGCGTTGTACCTTTTTAGCGGAAAGCTAATGCTAAAAACGTAGCTATTCACAAGGAAATGCTCCGTCATAACCTGTTTATCAGTAAATTTTTTGGGTTTATGAAGACTGTGAATGTTACAAAAGTGTCTGTAAGCTGTATAAATGAAAGGTATGCGCTGTAGTTTGTGTGGGAGACGGAGCCGTGAGTTGAAAGAGACCGCTCCGCTGCCATTTTGAGACGAAAAAACACCGTAGCAGTAACGTTACAAGTCAGAAACTGTGAAACATTTATTTGTGTGATTTGAGGATTTAAAAAGAGATTATTTGTGTTTATGACCTGTTACACAGGTCAGGTTTTTTGCTCGGTTTGAAGCTGGGTCGGAGCAAGGACTGTGCACACACAGACGGGATTCAAGATGGCGAGCCAGACCCAGACCTTCACCTTCAACTCATCTACTCCTTCGCGCTAGTGAGGAAATCTTCGGCTTATGGTGACTCGCCGCCAGAGTGGTAGGAGTATCAGGAACTAGTTTGATCTGAACTGATTGATTTATTATTATTTTCGGACTAAATCGAACTGAAACTTTTCATTGAACCGAACACTTGAACTCATGTTGAACTCGATTCGAAAGTGTCATACTTTTATTTGCATGTTGAGTTCATATTTTCTGAGTGTGATTGGAAATGATTGTGGTCCACTTTGATTTGATTATGTAACTGAAGGTATTCTCTTACATTTAAAAGAAAGGGAAAAAAGAGTTAACTCAGGAGGAAAAATTCT
Source organism: Paralichthys olivaceus (assembly GCF_024713975.1). NCBI lineage: Eukaryota > Metazoa > Chordata > Actinopteri > Pleuronectiformes > Paralichthyidae > Paralichthys > Paralichthys olivaceus. The sequence goes on from NC_091101.1 coordinate 129,856, forward strand.
AAAAATAGATGCAACCTAGGAGAAAAAAGACTGGTTTAACTTAACTTAGATTAGCTTTACTGAAATAAACTAGGAGAACTAAAGAACGAAAGGAAAGAGTGAAATACTCTTTTCAATTATACTTGCCTTAGTATTAGGAACCTGCAGGGTATTTGTTTTGTTTTCTGTACTGTATTTTATATGTGTGTTTTGCATTCAGTAAATTGCCGGCCTTTTGTACTTAGAGCAACGGTCTCTGGTGTGATTATTCTTGCTTCCCACTCCTTAGAACCTAGAACTGGTCCAGTGGCGCAGTAAGTGGGGTGATACCGGTGCTACAAATTCAATTAAATTTTATTTGTATAGCGCCAAATGATAATATACATTATCTCAAGGAGCTTTACATAGAAGGTCAAGACATTAAAATATTGTTTGATATAGAGAAACCTAACAGTTCCCACAATGAGCATGCACTTTGGTGACTGTGAAGAGTAAAAACTCCCTCACTTACAGGGAGAAACCTCTAGCAGAACCAGGTTCAATGTGGACGGTCATCTGCCTCTACTGGTTGGGGTGAGCAGAGAAAAATGGGGAGAGAAGAGAAACAGTGGGGAGGGGGAGGCGAGAGACTGGAACACTTGAGCACCATCAGGTATCAGCTCTGACTAGTTAAAATGTAAACGATAACAGTGTAAAGAAGTTATTGATTATTAATGATACCAGCAACAATTCATATAATAATTAATTAAGTATTGTGGAGAAGTGCTCTGTGGATGATGGGAGTTTCCCCAGCAGTCTAGACCTATAGCAGCTTAAGGGATGGTTCAGGACTCACCTGATCCAGCCAGGCTTTATCAAAAAGGAATGTTTTAAGTTTAACTTTAAATGCACAGAAGGTGTCTGCCTGGTAGCTGAATGCTCTACCTCATGTTCTACTCTTACAGACTCTTGGAACCACACGAGAGCCTGTGTTTTGGGAACGAAAACACCTACTGTCTTCACCTACTGTAGATGGTTGAGAGAGAGTCTGAGCCAGGGACAGTAAATATGGTTGAGGTTCCATCAATAAGGTGAGTAATTAAAAATGTGATACCTTATAATATACTGTGATGTAAACTGTGTTCTGAGAATGTTTTGGAAATCTGTGGGGATTTATGTAGGTAACATTAATTTGACAACCTTTACCATTTCTATTGGGGAGCCAATTTCACGGCTATGCTCAGTATCAAATTCTAAATCCACATTAAAAAATTGGGGGGTAAAAAAAATGAAAAGATGAGGAGGGCAGTTGATTTTCATGTGATTTTTACTATGTTGTAGACTGGTTTGTTTTAAATGTCCCCAGGCAAAATGGAACGTGCGTAACTTGTAGGTACTACAGTACCAGTATAGTGCCTGGAAAAGATAATATTGGTTACATGCATGATGCCTCGAGCTGCAACTGACAAGTAACACAGAAAGTGAGGGTAAACAAATGCACGTAAGAGGCATTGTCATCATCCACAGGGTCTTCTCCTGTGTCTTTTCACTCTGTAATGTGTATACTGATGACTGCCGCAGCTGGCATGACAACAGATTACTTTTCAAATTTGCTGATGACTCTGTGACAGTCAGTCTCCTCCATGCGGATGAGAACAGCCATGGTCCCATTGTGGATTGCGAATCTGTATTGTTGTGACTGCATTTTTACTACTAAATGTGACAAAAACCAAGGACATGAGTTTTAGGCATCAGCCCTCAAACTCTCAGATTACTATCATCAAGGGGCAGGTGGTAGACTTTGTAAAGAACTACGGTACAAGTACCATGGGATGATTATTAACTATGATCTCTCTGATGACTATGTCCCTGATGATGGCTGTTTGTATTATGGATAGCATGTGGCTGATCCTTTATTCAGTAGAACATGTAGTAACATGTCCATGTTCCATGCTGTTTATTTAAAAATAATTTACTTGTCTTCTTGTACAATGCTCAATGATATAGATATCCATTCCAGATTTCTGCATCATACCTTGGAATTGTATCCATAATTAATTATGAAAATAAATCCAGTTTATGATTTGTGATATATGACAATTTGATTCTGACTGATCATAATTCAAGGTCAGCTTTAATTTGCCTCAATTCAAGATACCTTAAATTAAGTTTAAAGTTAGAATGTCATTGTGGAAATCCTGAACTAGAATTGTGACTAATGAAGCATTGTGTTAGTTCATGCAGGACACGGAGTCATGTGCTCAGCTATACCGATAGGTTTATGGGTGCTCGTCAGTCACCCACCAATCACAGCCCATTCTCTCACCAAAGCGGTCCCTTTAAATACGACCTCATCCTCACTGATCCCTGCGAAGCTCTAACACTTTTAGCACTGTAATGGAAATTTTACATTCGTGTATGTATAATTGCATAAACAGACATGTATGTGGAGGACTGACCAAATGGTTGATTGTTCATCTAAAAGGGCAACTTTAAGGTTTACTGTGGTGGCTTAAGAGACTTGAGTTTAATGGCCTCGAGAAACCACAACTTTATGGTATCTCGTATCTCTGATTGGGATCAAACAACTGGGATCTCACAGGGGGGGAGTCATCCACAGAACATGTAAACAAAAGGACAGGATGTCTCCTCCACTGAGTGAAAATACAGAAGGGTAATATATACCTTTGCATGCTTAGTGGGAGGGGGCTGTGAGTTATAAGAACACAGATTCTCCTATGTTCTTTGCTCATTTGTGCATGTCAATCAGGTGATGTGTACTAATGAGTCCATCTGCAGATGGTGAATTAAACTTAAAAAAAGAAGTGTTTGACTTTGTGCTTGTTTCACAGAAACTGCCACCACAGCACCGAGTCCAAACACGGTTGTGGTAAATCATCTTAAACAAAAGTACCTTGCCTGCTACGCCCACTGGGGGCTCTGCATATGTTCCCTGTTTTATCTCAGCACACTGCTCGGCTAACCAGGGAACATCCAAAGAATGGAGCCTTCAGCGCCAATCATAACTGTGTCCCCATTTGCAACAAATGGGTAAATCATGACAAAGGGTTCCTGACTGAACTCGGAATTAAATGGTTAATATCTGAAACTATAATAGTTCAACTGAATTGTAGATATCTAATGTTATTTTAATTCTGCCATTACCTGTCTTGACATGTACTGTAGATGCGTGAGAGTGTCTGAGCCAGGGACAGTAGACATCACTGGAGGTTCCATCAATAAGGTGAGTATTGAAACACATGATATTTTACAATATACTGTGATGCAGATTCTCAGAAAGTTACAGACATTTGTGGGGAAAAATTGTTTACAGATGCTATGAATGTCGTTTTAATTTCTGACACTCAGTTCACATTTATAGAGTTGGCTTGTTTTGTCAAGAAATCATCCATGTAAATTAAAAGAACATGGAACAAATTATTTATCATGTATTGCTATATTTATTTCTTTACCATTTTCACTTTCATTATGGCCAGAGGCATTATGTTTTCAGCTTATCCATCCGTCTGTCCCGTTCATGTGAAAGCGATATCTCATGAACAACTACATTATGTAAGTCAAAGGTCGAAAGGTCAAGCTCACTTGACTTTGCATTGTTTGAATACAAAGGAAATATCATTACATGTGGCACAAACATTCACTTGGCCTCAATGATGACTTGAATAGAATTCAGTTGTCAAAGATCAAATGGCAAGGTCACTAGGACCTCACAAAGCACACTTCTTGCCTTGTAAATGCGATACGCGCAGTACCTCAAAGTAATGGTTAATATTTACCAGTGTGTTAGGTGAATGTGTATATGTGCTCAGGAAACTATTTGTAATAAGGTCTGTTCGTGTAGCGTGAAGTAATATTGATAATTACATGATGACGATTAAGTTAACATAAGGCACATCAATCTCCTGCAATGCTAACTGTGCGCTGTCTGTGGAATAGTAGTACACCGTGGCTGTGGAAAAACTATGTGACTAGTGTTGTTGCAAGCAGGCTATTTTAAATTGATTTTTTCAGAAATATTTGCGTTACTGAGTGAGTGTACTGTTCTAAATTGTGAGTTGCAATATATTATCAGTATATTAGAAGTAAGCCGAGTTAAAGAATATTTTGTGAAATGCTATATTTGTTTATCTTACATGCTTATGTTTACTTTATTACTGGTATCCAAAGTTGTTTAATGAATGCAGGTGCTAGGTCACAGATTAGACATGTTAAATGTCTGTTTGGATGTACATTGTCTATAGTAATATTTCAGTATAGTCTATTGACGTATGTAATATTTCAGTTCTGTAGATATTCAGCAGTAATTGTACACATTGTGGCATTTGTATTTACAGTAGGTGGTTACCCTGATAATGAGTCATAATACACATGATCTGAGAAAAGTATGTGTCCATTTATCGTTCATTCAAATACTCCCTTTTTCAGGTATTTTACACTAGAAAAACAGCTTCCGGCTATGGCGACCCGAATGTAGTTGTGCTTCCTGGGTCCCAGGGGGAACCTCTACTTAAAACTTGGGGCCCCTGGGTGGTTTTGGGCTCGAACTGAGGTAGGAGGTAGGTGGAAAAAATTTGATCTTTTGACCTGCAACACCCAGAGCTTTAATAACACATAGGGAGCCTTCTGGGGTGAGAGGAGAGGCAGTGTGCAAAATGTCAGAGCTCTAGCTGGTCAGGGGCCCAAACTGCGAATCTTTGATATCATCTACATTTTCCACTGCCTGTTTATATCTTTGAATGACTTCTATTTTTGATATTTTATATTTCATGTTGAATGCTGTTTGCACCGGGGATAAGAGGGAAAAGCTATTTCAATTCTCTGTATTTCCTGCACATATGTCATTATTGATCATAAAGTTGACTTGACTTGAACACTGATAAAGTTGATTCAAGATGTTGAATCTTGGAAAAACTGTTGTGATCCGTGGTCAATGACCTCCATCTAGTGGACGGAAAAAACCATTGCACCCACCTAATCAAGTCACAATCCCCATTATTCCTACACTCACAAACCATTGAAAAGCAATGATTTTGAGTGCAAATCCAATGGAAATGCAGTCAGTGGAAACCAAAGACTATCGTTAGCAGAAGTCAAATGTTTTAGTGTTTCATCTTGGACACTGCCTTTGTTATTTGTCTGTAGCCATGTCCAAACTATTCCATAAAGGGCTAAGTGGCTGAATGTTTTCTTGCCAATTCAAGATTCAACACTTTATACTGTCCAATTCACAATTGTGAATTGAAATTCTTGTGCTGTCCTTTCTGGAAAACCAGCCGACCAAAATTGACATTCAAATACAATATTGACATCAAATACAATAAGAATATGAAACATGTTTAAGAGTAAGGTGAAAACAAGGGTAATGAGGTGAATAGATTGAGGATTTTGCAAAACTGAGCAGTGCAAATGTATGCAATGTAAATGTAAACGTTAAAAGTGGAAATAGTTTAATAATGGAGCTAGCTCTCCTGTGAACCCTGCCTGCAGTGGTAAATGTGAGTGAGTTCTTGATGATTTTTTCTGCTGTCTTCACCACTCTCTGCAGGCGTTTGCGGTCCATAATAAATGTGCTGTCGTACCACACGGTGATGCAGCTGGTCAATATGCTCTCAATGATGCAGCTGTAGAAGTTGCTGAGGATCTTAGGAGTCATCCCAAACTTCCTCAGCCTCCTCAGGAAGTACAGCCGCTGTTGAGCCTTCATGACTAGCTGTGTGGCGTTTAATGTCCAGGTGAGGTCGTCACTGAAGTGGACCCCGAGGTATTTAAAGCTGAAATGATTGAAGCAGCAGCAGCAGCAGCACAACTGACACATATTACTACTATATTATTATTACTTTGGCAAACCCCCCCCCCCATTTTCAGGGGTGCTCTTTCTGTCGGTGGCAGTGCCCGGCAGTTATGACCTTCGGTCCCTGAGATATTCAGGGAAAAACACTCCCCATTATAAGCGAATGGGATGGTCAGTAGTGAAAGTTTCACCAAGTGTGGAGGCCCAAATCGTTCCTCCAGAATAGTGTTAGGAGCACGTTTCAGGTTATTTGTAGTCGTGGTGGTGGTTTGTAGTGCTGGATTTTTTTGGGAGAGCATCACATTTATATTAGTACTGTAATTCTGTACATACTGCCATATTTATATTCCACTGATAATTCTGTTTATATTTATACCATTCATTCTGTTCATCCCGCCATTTCTGCCATATTTATACTCTTGATATGGTCTAGATTTGCCACTGCCTATTTATATCTTTGAATGACTTCTATTTTTGATATTTTATATTTCATGTTGAATGCTGTTTGCACCAGGGATAAGAGGGAAACGCTATTTCAATTCTCTGTATGTCCTGCACATATGGCATTATTGATCATAAAGTTAACTTGACTTGAACACTGATAAAGTTGATTCAAGATGTTGAATCTTGGAAAAACTGTTGTGATCCGTGGTCAATGACCTCCATCTATTGGACGGAAAAAACCATTGCACCCACCTAATCAAGTCACAATCCCCATTATTCCTACACTCACAAACCATTAAAAATCAATGATTTTGTGTGCAAATCCAATGGAAAGGCAGTCAGTGGAAACCAAAGACTATCGTTAGCAGAAGTCAAGTGTTTTAGTGTTTCATCTTGGACACTGCCTTTGTTATTTGTCTGTAGCCATGTCCAAACTATTCCATGAAGGGCTGAGTGGCTGAGTGTTTTCTTGCCAATTCAAGATTCAACAATTTTTACTGTCCAATACACACAAGAACACACGTTCCCCTGTGAATTGAAATTCTTGTGCTGTCCTTTCTGGAAAACCAGCCGACCAAAATTGACATTCAAATACAATAAGAATATGAAACATGTTTAAGAGTAAGGTGAAAACAAGGGTAATGTCAATATGCTCTCAATGATGCAGCTGTAGAAGTTGCTGAGGATCTTAGGAGTCATCCCAAACTTCCTCAGCCTCCTCAGGAAGTACAGCCGCTGTTGAGCCTTCATGACTAGCTGTGTGGCGTTTAATGTCCAGGTGAGGTCGTCACTGAAGTGAACCCCGAGGTATTTAAAGCTGAAATGATTGAAGCAGCAGCAGCACAACAGACACATATTACTACTATATTATTATTACTTTGGCTACCCCCACCCCCATTTTCAGGGGTGCTCTTTCTGTTTGTAGTCGTGGTGGTGGTGGTTTTTAGTGGTGGATTTTTTTGGGAGAGCATCACATTTATATTAGTACTGTAATTCTGTTCATCCCGCCATATCTGCCATATTTATACTCTTGATATGGTCTAGATTTGCCACTGCCTATTTATATCTTTGAATGACTTCTATTTTTGATATTTTATATTTCATGTTGAATGCTGTTTGCACCAGGGATAAGAGGGAAACGCTATTTCAATTCTCTGTATGTCCTGCACATATGGCATTATTGATCATAAAGTTAACTTGACTTGAACACTGATAAAGTTGATTCAAGATGTTGAATCTTGGAAAAACTGTTGTGATCCGTGGTCAATGACCTCCATCTATTGGACGGAAAAAACCATTGCACCCACCTAATCAAGTCACAATCCCCATTATTCCTACACTCACAAACCATTAAAAATCAATGATTTTGTGTGCAAATCCAATGGAAATGCAGTCAGTGGAAACCAAAGACTATCGTTAGCAGAAGTCAAGTGTTTTAGTGTTTCATCTTGGACACTGCCTTTGTTATTTGTCTGTAGCCATGTCCAAACTATTCCATAAAGGGCTGATTGGCTGAATGTTTTCTTGCCAATTCAAGATTCAACAATTTTTACTGTCCAATACACACAAGAACACACGTTCCCCTGTGAATTGAAATTCTTGTGCTGTCCTTTCTGGAAAACCAGCCGACCAAAATTGACATTCAAATACAATATTGACATCAAATACAATAAGAATATGAAACATGTTTAAGAGTAAGATGAAAACAAGGGTAATGAGGTGAATAGGGTGAGGATTTTGCAAAACTGAGCAGTGCAAATGTATGCAATGTAAATGTAAACTGTAAAAGTGGAAATAGTTTAATAATGGAGGCAGCTCTCCTGTGAACCCTGCCTGCAGTGGTAAATGTGAATGAGTTCTTGATGATTTTTTCTGCTGTCTTCACCACTCTCTGCAGGCGTTTGCGGTCCATAGTAAATGTGCTGTCGTACCACACGGTGATGCAGCTGGTCAATATGCTCTCAATGATGCAGCTGTAGAAGTTGCTGAGGATCTTAGGAGTCATCCCAAACTTCCTCAGCCTCCTCAGGAAGTACAGCCGCTGTTGAGCCTTCATGACTAGCTGTGTGGCGTTTAATGTCCAGGTGAGGTCGTCACTGAAGTGGACCTCGAGGTATTTAAAGCTGAAATGATTGAAGCAGCAGCCGCAGCACAACAGACACATATTACTACTATATTATTATTACTTTGGCTACCCCCACCCGATTTTCAGGGGTGCTCTTTCTGTTGGTGGCAGTGCCTGGCAGCTATGACCTTCGGTCCCTGAGATATTCAGGGAAAAACACTCCCCATTATAAGCGAATGGGATGGCCAGTAGTGAAAGTTTCACCGAGTGTGGAGGCCCAAATCGTTCCTCCAGAATAGTGTTAGGAGCACGTTTCAGGTTATTTGTAGTCGTGGTGGTGGTGGTTTGTAGTGGTGGATTTTTTTGGGAGAGCATCACATTTATATTAGTACTGTAATTCTGTTCATACTGCCATATTTATATTCCACTGATAATTCTGTTTATATTTATACCATTCATTCTGTTCATCCCGCCATATCTGCCATATTTATACTCTTGATATGGTCTAGATTTGCCACTGCCTGTTTATATCTTTGAATGACTTCTATTTTTGATATTTTATATTTCATGTTGAATGCTGTTTGCACCAGGGATAAGAGGGAAACGCTATTTCAATTCTCTGTATGTCCTGCACATATGGCATTATTGATCATAAAGTTGACTTGACTTGAACACTGATAAAGTTGATTCAAGATGTTGAATCTTGGAAAAACTGTTGTGATCCGTGGTCAATGACCTCCATCTAGTGGACGGAAAAAACCATTGCACCCACCTAATCAAGTCACAATCCCCATTATTCCTACACTCACAAACCATTAAAAAGCAATGATTTTGAGTGCAAATCCAATGGAAATGCAGTCAGTGGAAACCAAAGACTATCGTTAGCAGAAGTCAAGTGTTTTAGTGTTTCATCTTGGACACTGCCTTTGTTATTTGTCTGTAGCCATGTCCAAACTATTCCATAAAGGGCTGAGTGGCTGAATGTTTCTTGCCAATTCAAGATTCAACAATTTTTACTGTCCAATACACACGAGAACACACGTTCCCCTGTGAATTGAAATTCTTGTGCTGTCCTTTCTGGAAAACCAGCCGACCAAAATTGACATTCAAATACAATATTGACATCAGATACAATAAGAATATGAAACATGTTTAAGAGTAAGGTGAAAACAAGGGTAATGAGGTGAATAGGGTGAGGATTTTGCAAAACTGAGCAGTGCAAATGTATGCAATGTAAATGTAAACTGTAAAAGTGGAAATAGTTTAATAATGGAGGCAGCTCTCCTGTGAACCCTGCCTGCAGTGGTAAATGTGAATGAGTTCTTGATGATTTTTTCTGCTGTCTTCACCACTCTCTGCAGGCGTTTGCGGTCCATAGTAAATGTGCTGTCGTACCACACGGTGATGCAGCTGGTCAATATGCTCTCAATGATGCAGCTGTAGAAGTTGCTGAGGATCTTAGGAGTCATCCCAAACTTCCTCTGCCTCCTCAGGAAGTACAGCCGCTGTTGAGCCTTCATGACTAGCTGTGTGGCGTTTAATGTCCAGGTGAGGTCCTCACTGAAGTGGACCCCGAGGTATTTAAAGCTTAAATGATTGAAGCAGCAGCAGCAGCACAACTGACACATATTACTACTATCTCACCAGTTATAGTTAAAGCTGTAAAGTTACCCAGATTAACTTCATTATTTTCATTTAGTCAATCCAAAGAGTAAAGTGGACAGAATGCATTTTGTTGATTCTACAAATTTTAGCAGGGAGATAACACAATTTCTATGCCAAGATAGAAACAACAATAAGGTTTCACAACTAATATTCAGCAATGAGATGGTCATGATCACCCATGGGCATCATGTAAGAAAACCAAAATACAAATACAAAGTAGAAAAGATAAACCATAGTCTTTTACAAATTTGGGTAAATAACCAAGAATTAAGAATAGCCTTGTCCATGCCTACAATATGAAGAGCCACACTGAAGGTAGAGGTAGGATAGTAATCAAAGGAAATATCGTGTTTCAGGGCCATTCTGCACCCATCAATTAAACCTCAAATGAAACCATTTGTTACATTCACAGACTGACATTTCTACAGATAATTACATCTTGATGCCATACAATATAATATGGTTTACGGCAAACAAAAGAGAAGTACTTAAATGTCTCAGAGAAACATTTTCTGAACCATAGACTGTATATAAAGAGGTCTGAACCCAGTTATCTTGCATGGCTTAAGCCTGGCCCCCAGCTTTACTGTGGGGAACCTTGGAGTTACATGAAAACAAGCCTCTGGGACAGCCTTCTTCCACCTACAAAATATGAAAATGAGAAAGATCTCGTCTCAAAGAATGCTGAAAAAGTAGTCCATGCATTTGTTACCTGTCGACCGCTTGGGGAATTCTGTGAAAGAATAAAAATGTTGTGGCTTGTTCAGATGTGTTTTACTCACTGCAGAGTGGGGAGAGACATCACACAAGGCGGTACAATTCTTTCTAATGGTCAACATTCAGAGTTTAGGTTTTGTATCATCACTTAAATGGATAGTTCAACGCAAAAAGAAAATTCACTCATTATCTACTCATCTCTTTGCCGATGGAGGGGTCTCAGTGAAAATAAATGTGAATACAACTCCAGGAACTCCTGGACAGGCTAATTTATTATACAATTATGCTCCAATCATTCACTAAGTCATGTGATAAACACCTTCAGCACCCCTGCTGATGTGGCATATCTGTATGCATTGGGGGTTCAAGTAAATTGAATTCACACTGTGATGTGAGAGCTTGGGAATGGTTTGTATTTATATAGCACCTTTCTAGTCTTGATGATCACTCAAAGCACTTTACAATACAGTTTGCAATTCACCCATTCACACACATATTCATACAGTTTTTTTTTCAATGAAGGGCAATTTGGGGTTCAGCATCTTGCCTAGGTATACTTGCTTGTGTGTCTTGTGTTGCAAGATCCTGCTTTGGCTGGAGCTGGGGGCCATCAGTGAAGTAGAGGTAGCTGGCCACTGCCTCATATAATAATAGCCATGCTCATCCTGCCATTCAGATGAGTTTTGATTTCTGTAGCATTAATTTGATCTTGTTTTGGTCTGGAATTCAGTTCCTGTCAGCCTTATCAGTTGAATTTCTTTTTTGTTTTAGTTCTTTGAAAATTACTTTTTGTTAGAAAAATCTGATCCATCATGTGTCTTCCCTTATTTAGTGCCAGATGACTCTGATGCGCCAAACCAAGTTCTAAATTGCCTGTGAAAATAAAACTGAAAATCTTGTAATTGGTACTGATGTTCAAGGACAAAAGATTATCGGCAAAGTTGGAGCAGCAAAACAAATCAAAAATAAAGAACCTGGGTGTTACTCAGGACTAGATTTTAATCCACACATAAACAATGTCACAAAGATTGCCTTTTATCATTTAAGAAACATTGCAAGAGTAAGACTGTACCTCACTTTGGAAACTGACAAAAAGTTGATGCTTTTATACTTTCTCGCCTGGACTACTGTAATGCACTATATTCAGGATTACCGAAAAAATCCATCGATCGCCTACAGCTTTTGCAAAATTCAGCAGCCATGGTTTTAATGAGAAATAGGAAAAGATTCCATATTACTCTTATTTTAGTGTCTTTACACTGGCTTCTAGCATCACTGCGGATTGATTTTAAAATTATTTTACTTGTTTTTAATTCTCTTAATGGTACAGCACCGTCATACATCTCTGACTGTTTATCGGAATATGTTACGAATCATTCCCTCAGGTCGTCTACATCGGGCTTGCTCAATGTCCCCAAAACAAACTACAGAAGGTTTGGGGAAGCAGCTTTCTCTTGCTATGCTTTCCTATGCTATGCTATCCAAAGGTTTGGAACAAACTCCCACCACACATCAGACATGCTTCTTCTGTTGATAGTTTTAAGAAACAACTCAAGACCTGTTGCTATGATAATACATTTTAGCTGCATTTTATGTATAAATACATGTATTATTATTATTGTTATGGTCTCAGCCAGCCAGGCCATAACAACATGTAATCAGGAAAGCTGTCTCAAAAGCCATCCTCCTGGGAAAGTAGATACAGTAAACACAAAGATCGATGTCATGAAGAAAAGCAGGAACTTGAAAGGTGCATAAAAATATCAAAAGAAATAGAGAAAACAACAACAATTTTCTTCTACAACTCCCAACATGCACTGAACTGTGCCTGTGGCCCCATATTTTTATCATATTACTTCATGTAACTAAAGTCCATTGTTTGTGCTTCCATCTCTCTATCTCTCTCCCTCTCTCTCCAAATTTCACTACTAATAATACCACCATATTATGATTATGATGATGATGATAAACTGTTATTATTAATAATATAATTGCATCTCAATGTATCACTATTCATTATATTTATATTTTTATGACAACAACAGTCTCTCTCTCTCTCTTCTCCCCTCTTATCCACTCATCTCTCCTCTCCTCCATTATTCTCCTCTAGTCAAGGCAGATGGGCGCCCACACTGATTCCAGAAACTTGTTGTCGTCACTCACTCATAGTAAACTCACTTGAATACTATAATAATAATAATAATATTGATACTACTACTAGTAATACACTTTATTCATATAGCACTTTAAAAAACGGAAGTGCTTTGACTGAAAAGCAAGCCAAGTAAATAAAAACTTGAACAAATAAAAGCAGTAATATGACAATCAAATATTAATTTGGTCCAATTTTGAGTGAAAATGGCAGAGCAGATGTTTTGGTTGCAAACCTAACAATGCTCTACTTGGCTCTACTATTGCTCTACTACTTACTTGTATGCAAGTAGAGCTATAATTCATCCTGCACATTGAGGCCTCCATCATGAAATACAATGCACAACAAAAGACATAAAACAGTTTATATTTTGTTACATGTGTAAAACATTACATACAGTACAAAATACTATGAATATACACATATTTCACTTAATAGTAACATGCCATCGCCCAAAGATATCAGTAATCATATCTTCAGTTTTAGAGCATTCCATTACTTCTGACTATACGTGTTGGCAGCTCTGTGCGGTAAACACATTTCCCGTGAGTTTTTATGACAAGTGAAGGCTGCCACAGGTTCTCTTTCATGTTTGGAAGAGGAGGGTAAGATGAGGGGTATTCAGCTGCAACATGAAGCTGCGCAGTATAAGTAGGAAGTATAATTCAGGAAGACTTTCTCATAAACTGTTCCTGGCAAAGGCCGTCCACACAGAGCCCAGTTCTGCCGGATGTTTCTTACACCTGGGAGTTTTTCCTCCCCGCTGTTGCTCATGCTTGCTCGGTGTGGAACAAGTTGGATTTTGTGTTTCTTCTTGGACTTGGACTTTTGTGCAGCACCCTTAGACAACTGCTTGTTGTGATACCGTGCTATATAAATTTGAAATTTGAAATATTCAATTACTCACAAATCTATCTCTCTCTATATATTTCTTCTTATTAATCAGCTGATTTTGGGCATTTTGAATGGCTATTCAGATATTGCCACAATCTCATCCAGCCAGTCGTGCGGTTGTGATCAAATTTTGAAATCCTTTCTCCTCTCTCCGGCAGTCAGTTGTCATTAGTGATCCGCTGTAACTCCCCTTCAACCCAATCTCCTCCGGTTTAATCCGAAGCCATGGTCCAGTCCAGCAGAGTCATTCATAATTATTTCTCCATCAACCCCTCTGATGCCGATGACATCACATAGGGGTCAAAATGCCAAAAGACTTAATTGCATAGAAATAAAAAAAATATTCAACTGTCAAGTTAAAGTCTCTCCTGATTGAACTTTCTAATATCAACCACTTGTTTCCAATCTTATTTCATTGTAGGGCTTCATGCAGCACATTGATTCCCTCTTACACTGACACACACATATTGACAATCAACACATCTGTATGCTTAGACTGCAACCCTCATGTTGCACAGTAGATTCCTCTTGCTCCAACGTGTTTTACAGACACACAGATCACTTCATAATGTTGAGGTAATTATAAAATTAAATATAAAACCATATCATACAAGTGGTAGATGAAGTTACCAGATATTCCATCACAGTGTATCATTCTATGTTATTGTTTCCATCTTTTCAATCCCCCCTCCCTTTCTGCTTCTGTTGTGCAGTGACTTTAGTTTTTTTACGGTCATTTTGTGCCATACAGACTTGCATAGTGAAGATAAGGCTTACAGTGTACCATTCTTAATGCTGTCTTTACTCAGTAGCCATCACATTGTGCAATCATTTACTTCATTGAGATAAGTTGAAGCCAATTGTTGGACTGTAAGTTATACTACTGCAGGAAAAACAAATGCTCATCTTCCTGGAACAATATGTCAACATATAAAATAAATAAGATTTCATCTTTATGACTAATTATATTGACCAGTAATATCCGTTGAAACAAAGTATAATTTAACCCAATAACTATCTGGATGGTTTCTAATTTTTGGAAATGTATAAAACCTGTGATTGTGTAATGTGGGCACATGCCAGTCTTGGTGCCAGAAAATGATGCAAACTAGCTTTGAACTATCAACAAGTACAGTCTTTGTAGCACCCACTAGTGAATGCCACCTCCTGTACAGAGAGGGGCAATCTTGCACATACTCTTCTCAAACACAGTGTGATAAGTGGGATATGAAAAAGTATAAATAACTGTCAAAGAGACAGACAGACAAATAACAACACACTGAGATACACTTCCTTGATGAATCTATGTACACATGATATTTTTTATGATTGAGCGTGCACTCACTTACATACCTGCAGATTGTGGTCATGGCCAGACAAGTACACAGTGACTCTGTATTTCTTCAGCAGGGGCCTCAGTCTGTTGACCAGACAGGATGTTGGTCCGTGATGGCCGATGAACCAGACAGGATAATGACCAGCCACCACAACATAGGCTGATCTGACACATGTCATACATACTGGCACTACAGTTAAAAGGCAACAACAGAACAAAATGTAACTGTATCACATCTTAGAGAACAACCACAGTTCTGTCTCATTTGCTTCTGTTTCTGTATGTTAATTGAGAGTGGCATGATGATGCAGAAATCGTTTGTATTTAGTGCCGTGCAAAAATATTATAATTAATAACATGCATAATACAATCATGCACATAGCAATGACTCCAAACATATAGCCTTATAAAGATTTATCAAGAACTATCTTCACAGATAAGAGAAACAAGTAGCTCTTCACATCATCAAGTTATTTTTTGACAGCATGACGTAACAGAGGAATGTTTTTTGAGCAATGTTGCAGATCATCAAACACATTTTAATATAAGGTAAAGACAATGTGAGTACATCATTGGATTTATTGAAAGGAAAGAGTTCATCTAAATCCCCCATTGAAAGGTAATCCACCCCAAAACCTAAATACTGTTCTATTTGCAATAACTTTAAGTCTTTTACATCCCTGTGGAGGAATTTTTGAACCATTGCCATTGCAGGACTTTTTAAAATCCAGCACATAGGTTTTTGAGCATGTACTGTACATTCATGCTGTACTCTAAAGTCTTGCCACAGCATCATAACCGGGTTCAAGTTGAGAGCTAACATATGGTGTTTGTCCTGATGCCTATGTAAGTACGTGCTCAGGACATTATGTGTTGCTCTACAAATAGTTTGGAGTGTCCAGGCAGTTGTATTGGCAGTTTGCTACTGCATGGCGTGAGTTTGGTTGCTTTGCAGCTTGTTTTTTCGAATTTAACTGTTGCTTGTGGGTATCGTTGTGTTATTGCGAAGTTGTGGTCTCCCTGTTGTTAAAAAAAATCCACTGTGTGTGTGCATGTGTGTGCAGAGGTGATAAAAGCACACACATTCTTTACTCAAGTAGAGGTACAGATACTTGTATTAAAAATAACTTGAGCTGAAGTTTAACCACTGTTTCGGCTTCTTTAACCAAGTAAAAGTATAAAAGTACAGGTTCTGAAATGTACTTTGACTTCTTTAACTGAACTACTCTTACTTCAAATAAAGTAAAAAACAATTCACTTAAACGGAGGGTTAAAGCAAAGATTTTTGAGCATGAAAAACTGTCCACAAGAAAATGAGTACAATGTATTGAATGAAGTATTTTCTTAGATGGTCCAGTGTATAAGACTAAGGAGAAAGTGATCTATTGGCAAGAATTGAATATAAAATAATCCACCAGTGGGCAATTGTCAAAATTGTACAGATTAAACAGAATGGGCCCTGCTAGATTTAAATACTTTATATTTACATCAGGAGTGTGTCCAAACTGGACAAACTAAAGCTTTTGAGTTTTTATGTCAGCTGAAGTTCACCACAGGTTCTACTACCCACCTCTGAGAGTGTTTATGTACATATGATATTCATTAGCGATATTCACTGCCACTAGATGTCGCACTAGCAGCAGTATCTCAAACCATAGCAAATGTGGAGGTAATCCTTTAATTCTCCATTTACTTTAATTAAATCTCAATAGGTATATGTTTATATCAGTGATGTAAGTGTGGATATTTCAGTGGATAAGATGCATGGTGCTAAAAAGGGAACATTTTTATTAAGAGCACCTGCTAAAATGCAAAAATTAGACTTTTTTTCTTTTAATTTTTTCTTTGCCCAAACAACACCGAGCATAATATAAGGAGATTCACTTGGGGGTTGGGGGTTTACAGATAGCAAGTGGCTGATCCCTTATTCAGTAGAACATGTACTTGTACAATGTAACTTGTACAATGCTCAATGATATAGATATCCATTTCAGATTTCTGCTACATACTTTGTAATTTTATCCATAATTAATTATGAAAATAAATCCAGTTTATGATTTGTGATATATGACAATTTGATTCTGACTGATCATAATTCAAGGTCAGCTTTAATTTGCCTCAATTCAAGATACTTTAAATGAGGTTTAAAGTGAGAATGTCATCATAGAAATCCTGAACTTGAATTGTGACTAATGAAGCATTGTGTTAGTTCATGCAGGACACAGAGTCATGTGCTCAGCTACCGATAGGTTTATGGGTGCTCGTCAGTCACCCACCAATCACAGCCCATTCTCT
This sequence comes from Paralichthys olivaceus, assembly GCF_024713975.1. Taxonomy (NCBI): domain Eukaryota; kingdom Metazoa; phylum Chordata; class Actinopteri; order Pleuronectiformes; family Paralichthyidae; genus Paralichthys; species Paralichthys olivaceus. Next base: position 147,194 of record NC_091101.1, read on the forward strand.
CACCAAAGTGGTCTCTTTAAATACGACCTCATCCTCCCGCAAGTTAGCTGAAGTAGCAGAGTAACATTACATTTCTCATATTCTAATACTAGAGCATATTCATGTTATGGTTGTAATGTTTACTGACAGTTGCAGCACTTAGAGAACAGTATTTTTGTTTATTCTTGTGTTTTTATGTTCAAAAAGTTAATCTAACACCAGCAGCAGTAAGAGCCATGTGTAGTTACCCTAACCAGACATTTGAACCCAAAAGGCCCCAAATTTGATCTTTTGACCTGCAACACCCAGAGCTTTTTTTTTTTTTCAATTATCTTTTTTATTGATTCCACATATCAATATTCCATCAATATTTTACATAATGTGTATAATTTTACAACAGTATAAAACATTCCTATACTTCCACCGCAGAGCAGAGACATAATTGGACATGCATTCTCAAGTAAAGTTACAGTAGAGTAAATGTGAAGTAAAATGAACCGCTTTTTCACTCTTGTCCTTATTTTCACACCTCTCCTGCATTGTTCTTTGTCTCCTGATTGGGGTAAACATATCAAATCAATAAATGAACAATAAACAAGTTTGTAGCCTGAACCAAGGGGGTCAACACTCTGCAATACACACTGTCCTTATTGCACAAAGTCTGCTCTCAATGGAGACACAAAATCAATCCAGTTTTCCCAGTAGTTTTTAAAAGTTTATGATTTTAGTCTAGCTGAGAAAGTCAGCTTCTCCATTCTATATATATCGAGCATTACATCTACCCAATCCTCTATTTTTGGTGGATCTTTTTTTAGCCATTTTCTGGTGATGGCCTTTTTAGCCACCACCACCATTATTCGAAATATATATTTAATCTCCTGGTTCTCTTTTCCCAAATATAAAACTTCAAATGAAAGTGGAATTTGCACTTTCAGAATTGTTTCCATACTCTTCTTTAACTCTTGCCAAAAAGGTATAATACAAGGGCATCCCCAAAAGATATGAAAATGGTTGGCCTTATTTTCCCCACACAGTCTCCAACATCGTGTGTCTTGAGATTTCTGGTGTTGGTGTAATAAAGTATCTTACAATGTTCTTCCAACCATATTCTCTCCATGAGAGGAAGCATGTTGTTTTCCACTGTCCTTCATTTACCTTGTCCCATTCCTCCTCTGATAACTGCCACCCAGCCTCTTTTCCCCCCTTTTCTTTTATATATGTCATATTGTTACCCTTTAATCTTTCCACTTCTTTATATAGTTTTGTGATTAGTTTCTTTCCCTGGTCTGAATCATATGCTGAGATGAATAACTTAATGATTCCTGACTCAGGCTCATCTGAATTAAACTTTGTTATAGTTTGCTCCATATAATGCCGCATCTGTAGATATCTGTATAAATCTTGATTGTTTAATCCATACTGATTTTTTAGATCCTGAAAACTTTTGATGTTCTTCTTTTTAAAAGTTCCCAAAATATTTCTGGTCCCGCGTCCCATCTACTGAATCTACTATCTGCTGTGTTTGGTGTGAAGTCTGAATCATATGCGATTCATCTCAATACCTTACTCTGTTCAATCACTTTATTCCTTGATATAATCTCAAGAAATTCCCTCAAGCAGTCCAAGTTACCAGATATAATGAAATTCCCTACTGACAGTCCTAACATATCACATTCACAGTGACGTTACTCTGACTTTTAACTTCGAAGGGAATTACAATCCTTCATCTTTGAATTGAAGTTAATATTTTTACCAAGTTTGATGACATTCCCATGAGCTGATCTTTAGATATCAATTTAAGGAAAAATATTTACATACTTTGTGAGAACACTGTGACATTTGGCTACCAAAATGAAACCCAAATTCATGTGAATGTGAAAGAATTCCCTGAAGGCATTTCAGATATATCACATTTACAAGGCAAGAAGTGAACTTTGTGAGGTCCTAGTGACCTTGCCATTTGATCTTTGACAACTGAATTCTATTCAAGTCATCATTGAGTCGAAATGAATGTTTGTGCCACATGTAATGATATTTCCTTTGGACAATCCTGATAAATTGTATTCAAAACAATGCAAAGTCATGTGAGCTTGACCTTTTGACCTTTGACTAACATAACGTAGTTGTTCATGAGATATCGCATTCATATGAATGGGCAAGACAGATGGATGGACAACCTGAAAACATAATTCCTCTGGCCATACTGAATGTGAAAATGGTAAAGAAAGAAATATAGCAATACATGATAAATAATTTGTTCCATGTTCTTTTATTTTACATGGATGATTTCTTGACAAAACAAGCCAACTCTATAAATGTGAACTGAGTGTCAGAAATTAACATGACATTCATAGCATCTGTAAACAATTTTTCCCCACAAATTTCTGTAACTTTCTGAGAATCTACATCACAGTATATTGTAAAATATCATGTGTTTCAATACTCACCTTATTGATGGAACCTCAGTGATGTCTACTGTCCCTGGCTCAGACACTCTCTCAAACATCTACAGTACATGTCAAGACAGGTAATGGTAGCATTAAAATAACATTAGATATCTACAATTCAGTTGAACTATTATAGTTTCAGATATTAACCATTTAATTCCGAGTTCAGTCAGGAACCCTTTGTTATGATTTACCCATTTGTTGCAAATGGGGACACAGTTATGATTGGCGCTGAAGGCTCCATTCTTTGGATGTTCCCTGGTTAGCCGAGCAGCGTGCTAAGATAAAACAGGGAACATATGCAGAACCCCCCAGTGGGCGTAGCAGGCAAGGTACTTCGGTTAAGATGATTTACCACAACCGTGTTTGTACTCTGTGCTGTGGTGGCAATTTCTGTGAAACAAGCACAAAGTCAAACACTTCTTTCTGTAAGTTTAATTCAGCATCTGCAGATGGACTCATTAGTACACATCACCTGATTGACATGCACAAATGAGCAAAGAACATAGGAGAATCTGTGTTCTTATAACTCACAGCCCCCTCCCACTAAGCATGCAAAGATATATATTACCCTTCTGTAGTTTCACTCAGTGGAGGAGACATCCTGTCCTTTTGTTTACATGTTCTGTGAATGACCCCCCCCCCCCCTGCGAGATCCCAGTTGTTTGATCCCAATCAGAGATACAATGAGATACCATAAAGTTGTGGTTTCTAGAGGCCATAAAACTGTCCTGCATGATACAACATGTACTAGTTCCATGCTGTTTATTTAAAAATAATTTACTTGTCTTCTTGTACAATACTCAATGATATAGATATCCATTCCAGATTTCTGCAACATACTTTGTAATTTTATCCATAATTAATTATGTGAATAAATCCAGTTTATGATTTGTGATATATGACAATTTGATTGTGACTGATCATAATTCAAGGTCAGCTTTAATTTGCCTCAATTTGAGATACCTTAAATTAAGTTTAAAGTGAGAATGTCACTGTGGAAATCCTGAACTTGAATAGCGACTAATGAAGCATTGTGTTAGTTCATGCAGGACACAGAGTCATGTGCTCAGCTACCGATAGGTTCATGGGTGCTCGTCAGTCACTCACCAATCACAGCCCATTCTCTCACCAAAGCGGTCCCTTTAAATACGACCTCATCCTCACTGATCCCTGCTCAGCTATAACACTTTTAGCACTGTAATGGAAATGTTACATTTGTGTATGTATAATTGCATGAGCAGACATGTACTGTATGTCGAGGACTGACCAAGGGCAACTTTAAGGTTTACGATGGTGGCTTAAGAGACTTGAGTTTTATGGCCTTGAGAAACCACAACTTTATGGTATCTCGTTGTATCTCTGATTGGGATCAAACAACTGGGATCTCACAGGGGGGGGGGGTCATCCACAGAACATGTAAACAAAAGGACAGGATGTCTCCTCCACTGAGTGGAACTACAGAAGGGTAATATATACCTGTGCATGCTTAGTGGGAGGGGGCTGTGAGTTATAAGATCACAGATTATCCTATGTTCTTTGCTCATTTGTGCATGTCAATCAGGTGATGTGTACTAATGAGTCCATCTGAATTAAACTTACAGAAAGAAGTGTTTGACTTTCCTCTTGCTCCATCTCCTTTGTTTGACCAAACCATCGGCTCCTCTGTTCAGCAGCGATGCTTGTAATCAAACCAGATCGACCTGTATGCCCAATAGCTGCAGGACGGTGAAAGTGAAGTGGTTTTATTTATCTAATGGCATCCATGTCTTGCTTGTGTGAATAAAGGCAGAGATAAATTTGCTGGCACTGTATGAGGACTGTGTGAGTAGCTGCCCCATATATGCCCAAGCTGTCTACCATCACAGGAATGTGAAACCTGTGTTTGGCTCTTACCAGCTATCTGAGCAGATAAGAAGGTCAACTGGGCACTTGCTGCTGACTGACTCCCAGCAGACCTCAGTTTACACACTGTCTCCTTCCATTAGACAGACAATCCCCATTCCCGCAGCTTGTCAATATTATTCAAAGGTTTATTGTGAAGTTGTTTAATGTTGTAAATAGATATTTAAGAACCCGTGACTTGCCAATTAATTTACATGAAATACTAAGATGACCACATCCTCTCTTAGAGGATGCAGGCTTATGCTCCTGGTAAATATGCCATAAGTAACAAGTTTGCAAAACAGGAAGTGCTGGATGACGCCCAGCCTCACAGGCCTTTGTCTTTGACATTTCCTCAATAGAATGACAGAAGAAATTTTAATATCCTTTTATCTTTCAACAACATAAAAAGAGAGGATGGCACAGTGTTAAATAAACATCTGCCCCCAGCTGGTAAATTTAAAGAGAACAATTAATCCTGATGACTTTGTGAGAATTATGGTGTTAGGTATCGATCTTCACATTTTATCGGAGGTGATCATTTTTGTCAGTGAATAATTACTTAAGAAAGAGTAATTGTTTTCTTATTGTCTTGAACTCTCCCTCAGCTCTCTCTCTTTCCAATTCATGTCCATCACTGTGGTGTAAAGGCAATTTCATTATTAACTGAACATAATAACAAATCCATGTTGCTGTTTAAACTCTGCAATAAATCTGCAGAAAGAGCATGGCCAGTGTAGTTCATTGTGAAACCTTTCATTGAACTTCTCATCTCGGGACAGTAGCTCAGGTTGTCACTGCATATTTACACATTACACTGTGTTACTCAGAGGTGGCAAAGGTACTCACATTCTTTACTAAAGTAGAAATACAGATACTTGAGTAAAAAAAGACTCTGGTAAAAGTAAAAGTACTGATACAACTCCTTAACTCAAGTACAGGCTCTGAAATGTTCTCAAGTATATGAGTAAAAAGTAAAAATTAATTTTTAATATAATGATACACAATGCTTTTTCTAGGATATAGGATAGTTTTCCTCTTTTGGTATCAACCTACACAGAACTGGTACTGAGAAAAAAAATCACTGGACACACATCTAGTTTTGCTGCCAAATTTCAGACAGAATAATAAAGACTACAGGGAATAAATGGATGTGGAATGTGTTCGGGCTGATTAAGTCCCTGCCCTTTGTACACACCACCTGTCACTACCATAGATTGGATGGTTTAGTGAGGTCCTCTGAGGTCCTCTCTGTGTTGATGTGTTTTCTTATGTCGTGTTGTCATCCGTGGAGGTTGAAACAAGTAACGAGCCAGTTTTGAGAATTTAAGGAGTAGATACCTGAAAAATCAACTTAAGTACAGTAATGAAATATTTGTACTTTGTTACTTCCCACCTCTGGTTTTACTCATTTGATAAACTGATAGATGGATGAGACACATTGGCTGTGAAAGGATATTCACTCTAAAGACCATTTGGAGAAACTTTCTAAAGCATTATTCAGATTCAGAAAATAAAAGTAGTCTGCAATTGGTTGATTATAGTAACAGGGACTTAAGGGATGTAAAGTGTCCCAGAAAGAGTTGTTGTTGGATTTGTCTGTACTGTATATTGTGATAAATACCTCTATTGTGTTGAGGGGGAAGCAGAACCCTCAGAACCCAAACACACTTTGGCCCAATGGGCTGCAGTTGAAAAGGACTGCTGAAGATTATACACTGAAAATAAAAGGAAAATAAATCTCAGGTGGATCCAACAGTGTTTGACACCCAGATATACTGTATGGCTGCACCTCCCCCTTACCACCCTTTTTACACTTTGCACTTTTCCGTGTTGAATCTTCATTATAGCCCCTTGATAACATACCTCAAAATTTGAATAGAAGAAGAAAAAGAAAAATTACTTTTATTGTCATGAATACACTCTGTCACACTGTGAATTTCATTTTATTTTCATTTTATTTTATTTTATTTATTTATTTATTTTTTCTTATACAACTTATAGGTCCATTGTCTGTCTGTATATGTTGTTTCCATTGTTGTTGTTTGTTTGCACTATTTGTTGTTTGTTATAAGTTGTGTGTTATATATTACTTGCACATTTGGAGTATGGGGAAACGCAATTTGAATCCTCTGTGACCTGTTCCATTGTTTGGTTGACAATAAAGTTCACTAAGACTAAGACTAAAGAAGCAAGAGCCAAGACCACAGAGCCAAGTGAATGCTTGATTGCTGCACTGAAGTCAGTACTATAAAGGTAAGATTTTTTGGGGGGAGAAATTGAAATAGAATTACATAATTCACCAGGGTCTGGGAGCATTAAGCTTTTCTCTGGTATTTAAATTTAATCTCACCCATCAACACAGATCACTAAACTCTGCTGTTGTTGCTTTTCTTGACAATGTGTGCGTGTGCAGGTATGTGTGCATGTGTTCCTGAAGCTTTATCCTGTGTTAACAGTTGGTGGACTCATTTAGTCATTTGGATTCAGTCCTTCCCTTCAGAGTGTTCCTTGGTATTCAAGCCACGGTGAACTGTAATACAGCCAGGCCCCTCACTGCCAGGGGTGGGGGGGCTTGTGGGACTAGGAGGATAATGGGGCAGGGGGAGGAGCTCTGGCAAAGTGCCACATGTGCCAACTCCATGGGAAGAAAAACTGCCGTCTACATTAAACAACCACTGTCTCTGCTTTGAAATTTGCTACAAATCATTGACAGTCCTTCCTAATCATCTCACAAAGCTATAGTGTTGTACATGCATTCCAACCTTCCTGCTGATAGTTTCACTTGATTTAATCTGCATGTGAAACTGAATTTGCAGAGATTTTATTACAGTTACATTGTTGAACAGGTTACCGTGTGTGGTGAAGTAATGTAGTAGTAAGACTGATTTGAAAAGGCAGGCCACCCTGTACATATGAGAGCAAAAACAAACAACAGAGGGCTTCCCTATCAGTAACATGGAATATTAACTGTGGTTAACACAGTATAAACCTCTCTATTAACATACCACAGTCCAAACTCACTCTCAGTGTCTCTGTATGTCTGCAAGCATATAACTCTAAACCACTCAGTCTATGAATAGACCTCCAGATCACCCACTTGAGCTCTTAGTGGAAGTCCTGACTAATGTCCTCTGCAGAGACATGATGATGCCATCAACCTGGTCAGAGCTTGTAAGCTTCTAGAATATTTAGGTTCTCTCACGCTGTAGTAAGGGATGTATGGTCAACATACCATCGGGAAGCATGTCATCCATTCCATTCCCACTATGACGACACTGAACCTACTATACCTCTCGGTTTGAGTCACATTACCAACATCTTTGTGTCTGTTGAACATTGACCAACCAAATTAAAAATTTTATAAATCTGTCATGAAACATATTCACCACCTGTTACATCTTTTTAAAACTTCTTGTGGTAATTAAAATAATAAGCAAATATATAAATATTGAGCCAAATGAAAAACTCATTTTGAGATAAATAAGTCTAATGAATTATTTTGCATACAATAAATACTGGGGGGAAACTATTGTGTTGTTTATCACAAACCACCTTTTTTTTTAAAAACCTGGATTTGTTTTTTTAAACAGTGGAATATAATAGCATCTGATATGTTCCTGGTCGAATTCAAGTGTAATAGTTTTGTCAACTTGGAAAATACATATGATTGAATTATTAACACTTGGAAACTTAATTCAATCACAAGATTGAATCATGTTATTGAACATTACACCGCAACAGTGTCACTAAAAATAACAAGTCAACCATTACAAGGTTGCAATATGTAAGTTTTTGCATGTGCCTGATTATTTGATCTCTTTTGTCTGTGAGGGTTGTAGAGCAGCGTGGAATGAATGTTGAACTGTTGAATACTGAAGAAGAGTTCAGGTGTTGGTAGCAGAAATATTCACAGAAACCACTGCGACTCAGGTGGACTATTGTTTAACGTTGGCCTATAAACTGTCTCTCACCTTCACAGAACAAGAAAACTTGTTATATCAGGCCTTTTGTGTTGAGGTAATAGAAGCCCTTGATTTGGAGCATGCATTGTAATTTGAGGACTTTGTTGCAACAATGGTTTTTCTGAAATCAGCCTCAGTTACTTACTTGGAATTTGTTACAGATGTTCCATGTTTCTTTCTTTCACTTGATTTCAAAGAATCTGCCAGGTGAAGTGAGAGAATGAATGAATGAATAGAGCTGATTTCATAGCTGTGATTGGTTGGTGTCCAATAATTATATGCTGACTGACCAAAACGCCGATATAATAATAACAACAACAATAGCAACAACAACAACAATAATAATAACAACAATAATATGAATAACAATAATAACTAATAATACATCAGTAAGGTTGATTACGTGGCGGATGACCTCAGCAGGACAGCATGCTGTATAGTAATTTGCAATACTGTGGCTGTGTCAGTCTGGTGACGCCACGGCCGGACGCTCCATATTTGGCTATGCCCCGCTTGTTGCTAAAACCACTGGTTTCCAGCGAGAGAGTCAGACGATCCACAAACTGCACAGGGTACTCGCTCAGTAGCAGCACAGACACAGAACAGAACCTTTAGGAATACATCAGAGGAGATGATGGTCACAGCAGCTCTCGTCTCTACACTCTTCTTTCTCTCCACACGCTCCGCCTCAGGTGAGTCCACGCTGCTTGCCCTTCATTCCACGCGTTCTCTCAAATGACCTTAAAGTCAAATTGTAGTAGCGCGACATATGATATGTACATACAATATCAAATACTATGATTCTCTGTGTGGAGCAGTTTGTTTTGTAGTATTGTGAGTGTGAAAATGTAAATGTATAGCAAATGTAAAGTTGGATTCACATGAACAGATCTACATGAACAGGTCACTGGAGGAGCAGCATACAGTCATTCGTTTAGTGTTTATGTTTAGATTTCCGGCACACATAGAAATACTCTTTACAGTTTTCATGTCTTATAGAGTTTTCAGTACAAGTCACTACACACTTTGCAGGATTAATATTTGAAAAAAAATGTTTGAACACCAGTGGACACTCGTGCTTTATAGGCTGTAAATCACATTTAAGAATTTAAGATTACCTGTAACAATTTAATGTTGAGGCATTTGTTAGTACCTAAAACATTATGTAACATGAGGGGGGAGGGGACTGCTGTTTCTTCTCAGTATTTGCTCATACTGCAAAGAAACAGCAATGACTTACCACAGTGTATAGCTGTTGTTAATAAGAAATGACTGATCTGACTTAAACAACTCAGGTAAGGTAAGGTAACAGACTGCTGATATAAAAACAGCCCTTCTCTTATGTTCTTTGGGTGCCACACTTTCTACTGCTGCTTTGTAGTCATAAAAAACACACATTTGTGGTTGTGACAGAACAGTCAGTCCAATAAAATATAGGACCAAGGATATTTTACACTGACAATCGCAACGTGCTCTAGTCACAACATTAACATTATCTTATCTCACTGACAAAGTGCTGTATCTGAACTTGTGGCTTTTTTAATTATTTCTGGTCCACAGTGCCTCATTTGTGCAAAGCTTTTTTCTCTCTAATGAATGTGTGTAGTCCTACATATTGTGACGGGCCTCAATTAAGGTGTTAAGTGTTTATTACTTAAAAGTGTAGTTTAGTGTTAAATAGTGTTCGCTGTGTAGAATTTTGTGATATCTAGTGTTGAAATTGCATGTTGCAACTGATTACCCCTCACCTCACCCTCTCCTTCCAAACATGAAAAAGAAACTGAAGCAGCCTTTAATTGTCATGAAAACTCAAAAGGTGTTTAGTTTGTTCAGTCTGGACTAATGTAAAAAACATAGTGGCCTCCGTAGAGAGGGTCCCCTCGAAGTATTTAAATTTAAAGGGCCTTTTCTGGGGTAAGGAAACTACAATTCATACAATTTAGATGAAATAAACTAGTGAAAACATGAGAATTATTCTACATTAAATAATAGTTCCCTTTCACTTAAATCTTACACACTGGGCCTTTAATAGTTTAAAACTTATGGCACTAAGGCCCTATCACTGTGTGACAGTCCCCTGTTCAGCTCACCTATGGAAATTACTTGTATAAGTTAATAAAGTATATAAAACACCTTTGGTGTATTGTTTTCTTTCATAATGACAGGAGTCAACATTTGTGTGTCACTATAACCTTCATTTAAATCATGTTAGTATAGTATCTTACACAAATTGTCTCATTTTCCAGGCTCCTATCCCCAAGCACAAAATTGGAAATCAACCAACTTTAAAACCATTTTGTCCTGGGAACCAAAACCATCAGCCACTTACAGCTACAGTGTGGAGTACTCTACGTAAGTACCTGCATCCGAACCTCACCCTTTAACTCTTTTAACAAATGGCATTTAATTCCCAGAAACGTTCATCTTGTCAGTGTGTCCACGGAAAGCAAATGCCCTCACACTTTCCCGCTATGTGACCTTGCAGGAATGAGTTTTTCCATTGTTGATTCAGTTAAAGCTTTTACTGGAATGTATATTTTAGGCCTGAGCTCTTTAAATAGTAAGATAACTAAAAGACAATTGACCTTTGTGTTTCAATAAGAGAAAAATGAAAGAGGCAAGAGCAATGTCAACAATCAAATAGAATTAACAAATGCCAACAGCTGCAAACAGCTCTTTCAGCTCATTGTTCCACAGTATATTCACATCAATGTTATTTTGCACAGATAATAAATTATTTATTTCTGACTGTATGCGTTATAAATGATACCCAGACTAGACAGACTTAAGACCTAATTTATTGCTCATCTGGTGTCTATTATAGACTAAATAAGACTATTTTCATCCATCATTCATGTCCATATGAAACTTGTCAAATTTTACAGGGTTTCTGGCAACAGAGGACTCCTCACTGTATCCGGACCACAGAAACAGTGTGTGATCTGTCCAGCTCTCTGACTGACCTGAACGCCTACTACACAGCTGACGTCCTGTCCGAAACCCCGAGGGGGGCCACCATTGACCTCATTGAGTCCCCTCACACCAGCTCACCACGGTTCTGCCCCTACAAAGACAGTACATTCTTCTGCTACACTCGTGAAGACTTTTTTCTAATTGACAAAACATGTTGGAAATAACAGCTGTTAAATTGTCCCAGAGCCCGTCAGTGCTCTGGTCCTTCCCAATGACCTCTTGTTGCAGCTCAGCTCTGTCTTTCTCAAGCTGCTTTCTGACATGCACCGAACTCAGCAGTTCCTCAGTATATTTGCCAGAGGAGGTGCATGTGTGAATGCAAATGTCCAAGTGAGACGCTCCCCAGTTTTTGCAGACTTTCTCCTCCTGGCCTCCTAGTATAATGTCCATAGAATTTCAGGAGAATTCTATGGAAGTGTATTGCATTCACTTGAAAAAAAAACAAAACATTTTTTTCTGAGTAATTTATTTTTTGGTTTGTTTTTTTGAATATTTTTTTCTGTTTTTCTGGCAATTTTTTTTTTCTGTTTTTCGAAGTAATTCTTATCTGTTTTTCGGAGTAGTTTTTTTTCTGAATTTCTGAATTATCGAGATACTTCGAACTCCCTCGGAACCTCCAACCTGCAAGTGACTCCAATGGACCTATGGTGACTCCTGCACATACATGCCCCATCTCAGCAGATCTGAATGGGCTTTCCTTCTGAGCAACCGCAAAGTCCTCAGGTGCCTGCGTAGATTCGGCAAACTAATGATAATAAGCTAGAAAGGAAGTGGCGCTCCACCAATCGCCAAGACTTCCACCTAGCCTGGAAGAATAGCCTTATAAATTACAAAAAAGCACTTAGAAATGCCCAAACCTCGTATTACTCATTACTAATAGAAAAAAATAGGAACAACCCCAGGTTCCTCTTCAGCACTGTAGCCAGGCTGACAGAAAGTCACACCTCCACTGACCCATCTATTCCTCTAGATCTGAGAAGCAATGACTTCATGAGCTTCTTCGCTAATAAAATTACAACCATCAGGGATAAAATCCACGACCTCCTCCCAGTGAATAACACGGATTCATTGTCTGGTCCTGAAACCATAGCACCAGATTTATGTCTAAACAAATTTTACTCTATTGATCTTCCTGAACTGACCTCGTTAGTTTCATCATCTAAACCAACTACTTGTCAGCTGGACTCTTTTCCAACTAGACTTTTTAAAGAAGTCCTCCCCCTAATTGACAGTTCCATTTTAAATCAGATTAATATGTCTTTGCTAACCGGCTACGTACCACAGGCTTTTAAGGTAGCCGTTATTAAACCTCTGCTTAAAAAGCCTACGCTTGATCCAAAGGTTTTAGCTAACTATAGACCCATATCCAACCTGCCCTTCATTTCCAAAATCCTAGAAAAAGCCGTTGCTAACCAGCTGTGTGGTTACTTAGATAGTAACGGTTTATTGGAAAAATTTCAGTCAGGATTTAGAACCTATCACAGCACAGAAACAGCACTATTGAAAGTCACTAATGACCTTCTTATGGCATCAGATGATGGACTTGTCTCTGTCCTCGTCTTGTTGGACCTTAGTGCAGCCTTCGACACAATAGATCATAAGATTCTGCTACAGAGATTAGAGCAACATATAGGAATTAAAGGAACAGCACTACACTGGTTTAAATCATATATATCAGATAGATTCCAATTTGTTAATGTTAACAATGACTCCTCCATGCACATGCAAGTTAATCATGGAGTTCCACAAGGTTCTGTCCTTGGACCAATACTCTTCACCCTATATATGCTCCCCTTAGGCAACATTATCAGACAGCACCACATACAATTCCACTGCTATGCAGACGACACCCAATTGTATATTTCCATGAAGCATGATGAATCTAATCGCCTAGTTCAACTTCAGGAATGTCTCAAAGATATCAAGGCGTGGATGACCCAAAATTTTCTACTTTTAAACTCAGACAAAACTGAGGTTGTTGTAATTGGCCCTAAACATCTCAGAGAAACACTGTCTGACCAGATAGTTACTTTGGATGGTGTCAGTCTGGCTTCCAGCTCCACTGTGAGGAACCTTGGAGTGTTGTTCGACCAAGACATGTCATTTGACCCCCATATTAAACTAGTGTCTAGGACGGCTTTCTTCCATCTGCGCAATATTAACAAAATTAGAAACATCCTGTCTAAGCAGGATGCTGAAAAACTAGTCCACGCGTTTGTAACCTCTAGATTAGATTACTGTAACTCTCTATTAGCAGGATGCTCCATGAAGACTGTTAAAAGTCTCCAGTTGGTCCAAAATGCTGCAGCACGAGTGCTGACAGGAACTAGAAGGAGAGATCATATCACTCCTGTCTTAGCTTCCTTACATTGGCTCCCGGTAAAATTTAGAATAGAATTCAAGATCCTGCTCCTCACTTTTAAAGCCCTCAACAATCACGCCCCCACATATATCAAAGAGCTGATAACACCTTATTATCCAAGTAGATCACTTCGTTCCCAAAACACAGGCTCTCTAGTGGTTCCAAGAGTCTGTAAGAGTAGAGCAGGAGGTAGAACATTTAGCTATCAGGCTCCTCTCCTGTGGAACCAGCTCCCACTCTGGGTTCGGGAGGCAGACACTGTCTCAGCATTTAAAGTAAAACTAAAAACCTTCCTCATTGACAAAGCCTATAGTTAGGGCTGGATCAGGTGAGTCCTGAACCATCCCTTAGTTGTGCTGCTATAGGTTTAGACTGCTGGGGGAACGCCCATCATGCACTGAGCACTTCTTCACTTCCCTCTGTCTCTCTGTCTCTCTGCCCCCCCACACCTCTTTATTTATTTATTTATTTATTTATTTATTAGTTTTAACATGTCATCATGTCAAAGTGTCACTTTGTCCTCCCATAGTCCCTCTGGCTCTTCTCTCTATCTCGTTTCAGATAACTCCGGCACCGGGACTACAGGACCACAACGACCACCATCACCATTGTCTGCATTTATTACAAGAACTCAGCAATTCATTAATATATCTAGTCATGTTGTAGATCTATACATTGTTATTGTTATGGTTAGCCTTGATTTTGATGGTGCCAAATTGTTACCGGTCTCTCTCTCTCCACCTCATCTCTCTTCTCTCCCCCGCTTTCCACCCATCTCTGCTTTCCTCCCCCCTTACTTTTCTTTCCTCACCCCAACCGGTCGAGGCAGATGGCCGCCCACATTGAGCCTGGTTCTGCCAGAGGTTTCTCCCTGTTAATGAGGGAGTTTTTCCTCTCCACAGTCGCCTGTGCTTGCTCATTGTGGGAACTGTTGGGTTTCTCTATGTTAATATTGTTTTAAGGTCTTGACCTTTAAATGTAAAGTGCCTTGAGATAATGTAAATTATGAATTGGCGCTATATAAATAAAATTGAATTGAATTGAATTGAATGATAATACCATCTATATGACTTAAAGACAGGACTATCTCCCAGTGTCTTAAACCCAGATCAAAGTAAAACTTGATTAAACTAAACAAGCAGGTCATGTTTGTTTCCATTACTTCTAGCTCTCAATAAAGGAATGAAAGCGTCTATTGTTTCAAATGCTCTCTAAACGCAGAAAAAAAAAAGTCCGAAAAACAGAAGAAAAATTACTCCAAAAAACAGAAAAAAAATAGTCAGAAAAACAGAAAAAAATATTGATTTAGACATGCATTGTAAAGTTCATTGAGGTTTTTTTTTTTTTTTTTCAAGTGAATGCAATACGCTTCCGTTCAATGTGAAAGCACTGTGAGAGAGAGTGTTTGTGTGTGTGTTGCTGTTGTGAACATGTCTGTGCAGAGAACCTCCTGTTGTGTTGTGCATGTTTGAAAGTCAGACTATGGGTAAACTCTGTAGCCAATACTGCTCACTTTACCTATCATATCTAAAAATGGCTTCAGCGTTGTCAGTGCTCACAATTTTTTGGCCTCTAACATAATTAAAATGGTAACTTCCATGAGAGATACAGTGGTGTACATGCACAGGTGACAGTCTCCCTCCCTTCTCCACAGCTGAGATAGGCAAACCTGACTTCAAGCTGGAGGTGATTGAAAGCCAAAAGAAAACCACCCTGTATGTGACTGACCCACTCACCGCCCTGTTTAAAGATGGCCACCAGCTGAACATCAGGGATATCTTTGCTGACCAGCTGCACTATAAAGTCACCTATCGGAAAAACAAAAGCACTGGAAAGGTGAGTAAAAGGAGACATCACGATATCGGTCTCAAACACGCATACATTTGTACTCATTACAAACTGCATGCTTTCCATTCTGTGTTTTCTGCAGAAAGTCCACATCTCTAAGACCAATTTAATAGAACTGACTGATCTGGACAAAGGCGAGACACTGTTTCAGTGTCCAGGCCTACATCCCCAGCCGTGGTGTGGACAAGCAGCTGGGAGAGCTGAGCCTTCTCAAGTGCTCCAGTGTTGACAACCCGTCCATCTTTGAAGGTAAGTTGTCCTGAGTGTTAGAAAGACTGCAATCATGAAAGATGTGGGTAGGGAAGGGATTTAGTTAAACGTTATACAATAATGAACAACTTGCCTGTATGCCAGATGCGTCAGTGGAGAGCAACACACACAGCAGTAGTCTAATCCTGACACTGAAGTTTTGGTGGCATTTACTTTTCATTGGTATTCTGTGTGAACTTACACACCAAATAAGACATTGTGAAGTATTTTTGCTCAAAACCAAGCATGCAGTTAAAATAGCTTCTTGATGTCAACAGTGTTATTTTCTACATGAATAGACTGGAGCATCTAAATGGAATTGAAATGAAAGTTGTGCGAAAGGATGGAAACAGGGTGTATCCCTATATACCCTGTTTTATTCGTGGCAAAGCAAAGAATCAGTTAAAGCCGGATCTGACAGGACACTGGATGTATTGCTGTGTGTGTGTGTGTGGGTGTAGCTGAAAAAAAAGCATTCAATCGCAATGTCCCTTCTCGGGTTAAATAAAATGGTTGGCTGGTCTGGGAGTATGTCTAGATATACCACATGGCTCTCTTCAAAAGATGCAAGCATCATATGCAAATCAAAACTCGTAATTTAGTCATCTAAACATGGCACTGGTTTTTGTTAGGTTGCTACGCACGGGTCCTTTATCTAAAACTCTCTAAGTTTTACATTAACATTTAAGCCACAAGAGTTTGCAGTCCCTTTAACAATAAATGTTAACTAGATTGTAAAGGTGAACTGAGGATCATAATTGCATTGTTCTCTTGTATTGAGATTTTACCAACTGTAAAATTATTTCTTGAGGAAGAAATTAGAAATTTTATATTTGTTGGATGGTTGCAGCCCCCCAAAGGATAAGCAGTATAGTAAAATGATGGGTGGATAGATGGATTTGTTGTCTTGAATTGTAGAAGAAAGGAGACCGACCTTAATGACACAAAGATATGTTAAGCTCCCAATCACCTCAACTTTTCCACACACAAACACTCCTGTCACACAAGGGCTGGAGGTCCACTCATCCTTCATCACAGTATGACATGTAAAAGGGATCTATGACTCATGTCTCTTTGGTTTACAAGAAATGTAAATCAGCAACACGTCCTCTACCTGGGGTGTGTGTGTGTGAGAGAGAGAGAGAGAGACTTCAAGATACATTCACTATACAAATAAGATACACTTACACATGTTGGTTTAGGTATTTTCATGGGTTTTATTCACTATAAAAAATATATAGAATAACACTGTCAATTTGATGGCCAAATAGCACCACCCTCAGGACAAACGCAATACTTACTGCACATTACTCATTGTCAAATGCAAAGAATAGCAAAAACATCAGAACTGTGTTATTCTGTAAAAACATTTTACTGTGGGATGTAATGAATATATTCAGACTATAGGTACCTACTGTGGGGATTTCATCTTTTCTTTGAATGTGTATTTCATGTATTATTCCTTGTCTGTTTGTACTTAAACCAGGCTACATCCTATTAATCATAATAATATTATCCTACGTAACAGTCTTAATGTCACACAAGTAAAGAAAATCTAACATAAAGTTAAGCAATTAAGTGTTGTCTTGTTTTGTCTTCAACAGTGTATTCAGTTGGTGTGATTGCTGCTGCCATCTTCCTCATCCTGCTACTGATTGGCATAATCATTGCCATTGCAGTGGTCTGTTGCAAGTGGAGGAAGAAAGCTCTGAGAAAGGACAAAGAAGGAGTGCCACTCCGGGATGTTTAGTGTGTGTGTGTTTCAGCACATGCACACACATGCACACATATTATTGTGGGAACAAGCGGTACAGCTGAACTGGACTGAGGCCCACAACGAAAGTAGTAGTTCAAAGTTCCACTGTCAAACACTGGAATCCACCCTTCCTTTAGTTTCTGTGAAACTGAATATGTTGAACATATTTTATTCTTACTTCATCTACTACTATCATTTCATGCTGCAAAAAAGAAAAGATGGAAACACTGATAGTCATCTTACTGACTATCAGTGTTTCCTGTTTCATTCATTTTCTTTTGTATTTGCTTAGTGGTATTTGATAATTGTAGATAAAGACTACCATTTCATTTTATTTATTTCATTTTATAGAGACCTTTCTAACTTCACATTTATTTTTTTAGTCTGGTGAAAGCAACACTTTATGGGAAATCATGACTTTGTGTATATTATTTTGTATCTGATGCTTAACTTATTGTGTTTAATTGAAATGAACACATTTGTATATGATGCTTTTGTTATACATCTGTTTTTTGCAGATAATTTTGTATTTGGTGAGAATATTTAAGATTTGATAACTATTGTTATAAACAGAGCCATTTATTATTTCAGTTCTGTTAAATGGAAAATAGCAAATATTACAATTTGTGTCTGTGCCTTATTAGAGATGGAATTGGAAATGTCAGGATTGCAAAAATGCTTGGACTGAATGTGCAGAACCCAGAACCCCAACACACTGAATAAACAATAGTACTTGTTAATTAACCCTAAGTGATGTCCAGGGGGCTTACATCCATCTATAGTTTTAAGAACTTCACTGTAAAAGGAGTTCTGTGCATCTTCATCAAAGGGTGACAAAAAAAGTGCTCTGGTCCTTCCCAATGACCTCTTGTTGCAGCTCAGCTCTGTCTTTCTCAAGCTGCTTTCTGACATGCACCGAACTCAGCAGTTCCTCAGTATATTTGCCAGAGGAGGTGCATGTGTGAATGCAAATGTCCAAGTGAGACGCTCCCCAGTTTTTGCAGACTTTCTCCTCCTGGCATCCTAGTATAATGTCCATAGAATTTCAGGAGAATTCTACGGAAGTGTATTGCATTCACTTGAAAAAAAAAAAAAATCATTTTTTTCTGAGTAATTTATTTTTTGGTTTGTTTTTTTGAATATTTTTTTCTGTTTTTCTGGCAATTTTTTTTTTTCTGTTTTTCGAAGTAATTCTTATCTGTTTTTCGGAGTAGTTTTTTTTCTGAATTTCTGAATTATCGAGATACTTCGAACTCCCTCGGAATCTCCAACCTGCAAGTGACTCCCATGGACCTATGGTGACTCCTGCACATACATGCGCCATCTCAGCAGATCTGAATGATTTAAAGACAGGAATTGGAGATGTCAGGATTGCAAAAATGCTTGGACTGAATGTGCAGAACCCAGAACCCCAACACACTGAATAAACAATAGTACTTGTTAATTAACCCTAAGTGATGTCCAGGGGGCTTACATCCATCTATAGTTTTAAGAACTTCACTGTAAAAGGAGTTCTGTGCATCTTCATCAAAGGGTGACAAAAAAATCTAAAAAGTGAAACCTGATCCATTTTATGTCTATTAAATCTTGACAAAAGGCATTCATATTTTTACACTCTTACCTTAATAATTCTAGATTCTATAATTCTGTATGGGTTTGAAAAAAATCCACTCTAGTAGATACTTATATGTTATGTAATCTACTTCCTTGCAAAGCATATACACCACCCGCCTCACCCGGAAAGCCACCTCGATTGCGAGGGACACCAGCCACCCCGCACACAGCCTTTTCAGCCTCCTACCCTCTGGAAGAAGGTATAGGACCCTCCGTTCCCGCACCACCAGACTCAGCAATAGCTTCATCCACCAAGCTGTCAGGAAGCTAAATTCTCCCCACTCACTCCCCCCAGCCATATCCGACAGTCTGACAATAGGCTGAATCCCCCCCCCCCCCTCCAAAAATCACTCAGGACTCTGAAACAAACTGTCTCTGCACTTTATCACTTTTTATCACTTATCACTTTTACCTCTTTTGACTTGCACTGCTAATACTTTTATCTATGTATGTTCTATTTAGAGATATGTTATGTTAAGTTATGTAATGTCTTGTCTGTATACTGTATATTACTTAGCTCCAAGTAATGTTTATCTGTTGTTTATCTGTTGTGCCTGTGCACTTTATATGTTTCACTGTGGGGAGAGTGGGAAACGTTCTTTCGACTGCTTTGTATGTTTACATGTGAAATAGTTGACAATAAAGCTACTTTGACTTTGACTTTGACTTAGTAGCCTCCCTCATAAATTTAGTTTTTTTTTGTCTTCTGGCATTGAGAGAGGAGTAATCTCACCAGTTACAGTTAAAGCTGTAAAGTTACCCAGATTAACTTCATTATTTTCATTTAGTCAATCCAAAGAGTAAAGTGGACAGAATGCATTTTGTTGATTCTACAAATTTTAGCAGGGAGATAACACAATTTCTATGCCAAGATAGAAACAACAATAAGGTTTCACAACTAATATTCAGCAATGAGATGGTCATGATCACCCATGGGCATCATGTAAGAAAACCAAAATACAAATACAAAGTAGAAAAGATAAACCATAGTCTTTTACAAATTTGGGTAAATAACCAAGAATTAAGAATAGCCTTGTCCATGCCTACAATATGAAGAGCCACACTGAAGGTAGAGGTAATGAGGTAGGATAGTAATCAAAGGAAATATCCTGTTTCAGGGCCATTCTGCACCCATCAATTAAACCTCAAATGAAACCATTTGTTACATTCACAGACTGACATTTCTACAGATAATTACATCTTGATGCCATACAATATAATATGGTTTACGGCAAACAAAAGAGAAGTACTTAAATGTCTCAGAGAAACATTGTCTGAACCATAGACTGTATATAAAGAGGTCTGAACCCAGTTATCTTGCATGGCTTAAGCCTGGCCCCCAGCTTTACTGTGGGGAACCTTGGAGCTACATGAAAACAAGCCTCTGGGCCAGCCTTCTTCCACCTACAAAATATGAAAATGAGAAACATCTCATCTCAAAGAATACTGAAAAAGTAGTCCATGCATTTGTTACCTGTCGACCGCTTGGGGAATTCTGTGAAAGAATAAAAATGTTGTGGCTTGTTCAGATGTGTTTTACTCACTGCAGAGTGGGGAGAGACATCACACAAGGCGGTACAATTCTTTCTAATGGTCAACATTCAGAGTTTAGGTTTTGAATCATCACTTAAATGGATAGTTCAACGCAAAAAGAAAATTCACTCATTATCATCTCTTTGCCGATGGAGGGGTCTCTGTGAATATAAATGTGAATACAACTCCAGGAAGTCCTGGACAGGCTAATTTATTATACAATTATGCTCCAATCATTCACTGTCATGTGATAAACACCTTCAGCACCCCTGCTGATGTGGCATATCTGTATGCATTGGGGGTTCAAGTAAATTGAATTCACACTGTGATGTGAGAGCTTGGGAATGGTTTGTATTTATATAGCACCTTTCTAGTCTTGATGATCACTCAAAGCACTTTACAATACAGTTTGCAATTCACCCATTCACACACATATTCATACAGTTTTTTTTTCAATGAAGGGCAATTTGGGGTTCAGCATCTTGCCTAGGTATACTTGCTTGTGTGTCTTGTGTTGCAAGATCCTGCTTTGGCTGGAGCTGGGGGCCATCAGTGAAGTAGAGGTAGCTGGCCACTGCCTCATATAATAATAGCCATGCTCATCCTGCCATTCAGATGAGTTTTGATTTCTGTAGCATTAATTTGATCTTGTTTTGGTCTGGAATTCAGTTCCTGTCAGCCTTATCAGTTGAATTTCTTTTTTGTTTTAGTTCTTTGAAAATTACTTTTTGTTAGAAAAATCTGATCCATCATGTGTCTTCCCTTATTTAGTGCCAGATGACTCTGATGCGCCAAACCAAGTTATAAATTGCCTGTGAAAATAAAACTGAAAATCTTGTAATTGGTACTGATGTTCAAGGACAAAAGATTATCGGCAAAGTTGGAGCAGCAAAACAAATCAAAAATAAAGAACCTGGGTGTTACTCAGGACTAGATTTTAATCCACACATAAACAATGTCACAAAGATTGCCTTTTATCATTCAAGAAACATTGCAAGAGTAAGACTGTACCTCACTTTGGAAACTGCCAAAAAGTTGATGCTTTTATACTTTCTCGCCTGGACTACTGTAATGCACTATATTCAGGATTACCGAAAAAATCCATCGATCGCCTACAGCTTTTGCAAAATTCAGCAGCCATGGTTTTAATGAGAAATAGGAAAAGATTCCATATTACTCTTATTTTAGTGTCTTTACACTGGCTTCTAGCATCACTGAGGATTGATTTTAAAATTATTTTACTTGTTTTTAATTCTCTTAATGGTACAGCACCGTCATACATCTCTGACTGTTTATCGGAATATGTTACGAATCATTCCCTCAGGTCGTCTACAGCGGGCTTGCTCAATGTCCCCAAAACAAACTACAGAAGGTTTGGGGAAGCAGCTTTCTCTTGCTATGCTTTCCTATGCTATGCTATCCAAAGGTTTGGAACAAACTCCCACCACACATCAGACATGCTTCTTCTGTTGATAGTTTTAAGAAACAACTCAAGACCTGTTGCTATGATAATACATTTTAGCCGCATTTTATGTATAAATACATTTATTATTATTATTGTTATGGTCTCAGCCAGCCAGGCCATAACAACATGTAATCAGGAAAGCTGTCTCAAAAGCCATCCTCCTGGGAAAGTAGATACAGTAAACACAAAGATCGATGTCATGAAGAAAAGCAGGAACTTGAAAGGTGCATAAAAATATCAAAAGAAATAGAGAAAACAACAACAATTTTCTTCTACAACTCCCAACATGCACTGAACTGTGCCTGTGACCCCATATTTTTCTCATATTACTTCATGTAACTAAAGTCCATTGTTTGTGCTTCCATCTCTCTATCTCTCTCCCTCTCTCTCCAAATTTCATTACTAATACTACCACCATATTATGATTAAGATGATGATGATAAACTGTTATTATTAATAATATAATTGCATCTCAATGTATCACTATTCATTATATTTATATTTTTATGACAACAACAGTCTCTCTCTGTCCCTCTCTCTCTCTCTTCTCTCCCCTCTTATCCACTCATCTCTCCTCTTCTCCATTATTCTCCTATAGTCAAGGCAGATGGGCGCCCACACTGATTCCAGAAACTTGTTGTAGTCACTCACTCATAGTAAACTCACTTGAATACTATGATAATAATAATAATAATAATATTGATACTACTACTACTACTACTACTACTAGTAATACACTTTATTCATATAGCACTTTAAAAAACGGAAGTGCTTTGACTGAAAAGCAAGCAAAGTAAATAAAAACTTAAACAAATAAAAGCAGTAATATGACAATCAAATATTAATTTGGTCCAATTTTGCTCTACTATTGATCTACTACTTACTTGTATGCAAGTAGAGCTATAATTCATCCTGCACATTGAGGCCTCCATCATGAAATACAATGCACAACAAAAGACATAAAACAGTTTATATTTTGTTACATGTGTAAAACATTACATACAGTACAAAATACTATGAATATACACATATTTCACTTAATAGTAACATGCCATCGCCCAAAGATATCAGTAATCATATCTTCAGTTTTAGAGCATTCCATTACTTCTGACTATACGTGTTGGCAGCTCTGTGCGGTAAACACATTTCTTGTTAGTCTGCATGAAGGTGACTGTCATCTTATGCTCAGTGACCTGGAAGTAAGCCACGCCTCCTATTGTGTGATTGACAGGACTGGAGTAGAGCTGCCAGGACTGAGGAACACTGTCCTTGTGAGTGGTGTCAGGATCGCCTACCACCCCACTCCCACTGACTACATATGAGCTCCCATCATCCTCTCTGATGAACTGTTAAAAATACAGAGACAGACAGCATTAAAGGCATCAATGTTGTGCTCAATTAGACCAAGATACAGCGACAAAATTCATTAAAGGTTCAGTGTGTAAGATTTAGGTGAAAGGGAGCAGAAACTGAATACAAAGTAATCCTAGTGATGTTTTCACTAGTGTGTTTTATCTAAATTGTAAGATTGTTGTTTTCTTAGACTGAGCCATCTATATTTAAATAATTTATATTTACATGGGGAGCAGGTCCTCTCTACAGAGGCCGCCATGTTTTTACAGTAGTAAAAACTGGACAAACTAAACGCCTCTTGAGTTTTTATGACAAGTGAAGGCTGCCACAGGTTCTCTTTCATGTTTGGAAGAGGAGGGTAAGATGAGGGGTATTCAGCTGCAACATGAAGCTGTGCAGTATAAGTAGGAAGTATAATTCAGGAAGACTTTCTCATAAACCGTTCCTGGCAGAGGCCGTCCACACAGAGCCCAGTTCTGCCGGAGGTTTCTTACACCTGGGAGTTTTTCCTCCCCGCTATTGCTCATGCTTGCTCGGTGTGGAACAAGTTGGATTTTGTGTTTCTTCTTGGACTTGGACTTTTGTGCAGCACCCTTAGACAACTGCTTGTTGTGATACCGTGCTATATAAATTTGAAATTTGAAATATTCAATTACTCGCAAATCTATCTCTCTATATGTATTTCTTCTTATTAATCAGCTGATTGTGGGCATTTTGAATGGCCATTCAGATATTGCCACAATCTCATCCAGCCAGTCGTGCGGTTGTGATCAAATTTGAAATCCTTTCTCCTCTCTCCGGCAGTCAGCTGTCATTAGTGATCCGCTGTAACTCCCCTTCAACCCAATCTCCTCCGGTTTAATCCGAAACCATGGTCCAGTCCAGCAGAGTCATTCATAATTATTTCTCCATCAACCCCTCTGATGCCGATGACATCACATAGGGGTCAAAATGCCAAAAGACTTAATTGCATAGAAATAAAAAAAAATATTCAACTGTCAAGTTAAAGTCTCTCTCTGATTGAACTGTTCTCATATCCACCACTTGTTTCCAATCTTATTTCATTGTAGGGCTTTATGCAGCACATTGATTCCCTCTTACACTGACACACACATATTGACAATCAACACATCTGTATGCTTAGACTGCAACACTCACGTTGCACAGTAGATTCCTCTTGCTCCAACGTGTTTTACAGACACACAGATCACTTCATAATGTTGAGGTAATTATAAAATTAAATATAAAACCATATCATACAAGTGGTAGATGAAGTTACCAGATATTCCATCACAGTGTATCATTCTATGTTATTGTTTCCATCTTTTCAATCCCCCCTCCCTTTCTGCTTCTGTTGTGCAGTGACTTTAGTTTTTTTACAGTCATTTTGTGCCATACAGACTTGCATAGTGAAGATAAGGCTTACAGTGTACCATTCTTAATGCTGTCTTTACTCAGTAGCCATCACATTGTGCAATCATTTACTTCATTGAGATAAGTTGAAGCCAATTGTTGGACTGTAAGTTATACTACTGCAGGAAAAACAAATGCTCATCTTCCTGGAACAATATGTCAACACTGTGCTCATATAAAATAAATAAGATTTCATCTTTATGACTAATTACCAGTAATATCCGTTGAAACAAAGTATAATTTAACCCAATAACTATCTGGATGGTTTCTAATTTTTGGAAATGTATAAAACCTGTGATTGTGTAATGTGGGCACATGCCAGTCTTGGTGCCAGAAAATGATGCAAACTAGCTTTGAACTATCAACAAGTACAGTCTTTGTAGCACCCACTAGTGAATGCCACCTCCTGTACAGAGAGGGGCAATCTTGCACATACTCTTCTCAAACACAGTGTGATAAGTGGGATATGAAAAAGAATAAATAACTGTCAAAGAGACAGACAGACAAATAACAACACACTGAGATACACTTCCTTGATGAATCTATGTACACATGATATTTTTTATGATTGAGCGTGCACTCACTTACATACCTGCAGATTGTGGTCATGGCCAGACAAGTACACAGTGACTCTGTATTTCTTCAGCAGGGGCCTCAGTCTGTTGACCAGACAGGATGTTGGTCCGTGATGGCCGATGGACCAGACAGGATAATGACCAGCCACCACAACATAGGCTGATATGACACATGTCATACATACTGGCACTTCAGTTAAAAGGCAACAACAGAACAAAATGTAACTGTATCACATCTTAGAGAACAACCACAGTTCTGTCTCATTTGCTTCTGTTTCTGTATGTTAATTGAGAGTGGGCATGATGATGCAGAAATCGTTTGTATTTAGTGCCGTGCAAAAATATTAAAATTAATAACATGCATAATACAATCATGCACATAGCAATGACTCCAAACATATAGCCTTATAAAGATTTATCAAGAACTATCTTCACAGATAAGAGAAACAAGTAGCTCTTCACATCATCAAGTTATTTTTTGACAGCATGACGTAACAGAGGAATGTTTTTTGAGCAATGTTGCAGATCATCAAACACATTTTAATATAAGGTAAAGACAATGTGAGTACATCATTGGATTTATTGAAAGGAAAATTGAAAATCCCCCATTGAACGGTAATCCACCCTAAAACCTAAAAACTGTTCTATTTGCAATAACTTTAAGTCTTTTACATCCCTGTGGAGGAATTTTTGAACCATTGCCATTGCAGGACAGGAAAATCCAGCACATAGGTTTTTGAGCATGAACTGTACATTCATGCTGTACTCTAAAGTCTTGCCACAGCATCATAACTGGGTTCAAGTTGAGAGCTAACATTTGGTGTTTGTCCTGATGCCTATGTAATTACGTGCTCAGGACATTATGTGTTGCTCTACAAATTGTTTGGAGTGTCCAGGCAGTTGTATTGGCAGTTTGCATGGCGTGAGTTTGGTTGCTTTGCAGCTTGTTTTTTCGAATTTAACTGTTGCTTGTGGGTATTGCGAAGTTGTGGTCTCCCTGTTGTTAAAAAAAATCCACTGTGTGTGTGTATGTGTGTGCAGAGGTGATAAAAGCACACACATTCTTTACTCAAGTAGAGGTACAGATACTTGTATTAAAAATAACTTGAGCTGAAGTTTAACCACTGTTTCGGCTTCTTTAACCAAGTAAAAGTATAAAAGTACAGGTTCTGAAATGTACTTTGACTTCTTTAACTGAACTACTCTTACTTCAAATAAAGTAAAAACCAATTCACTTAAACGGAGGGTTAAA
Source organism: Paralichthys olivaceus (assembly GCF_024713975.1). Lineage (NCBI taxonomy): Eukaryota > Metazoa > Chordata > Actinopteri > Pleuronectiformes > Paralichthyidae > Paralichthys > Paralichthys olivaceus. Next base: position 173,862 of record NC_091101.1, read on the forward strand.
GCAAAGATTTTTGAGCATGAAAAACTGTCAACAAGAAAATGAGTACAATGTATTGAATGAAGTATTTTCTTCAAAGGTCCAGTGTATAAGACTTAGGAGAAAGTGATCTATTGGCAAGAATTGAATATAAAATAATTCGATTTTTACATGGAAATCATCCATGTAAAAAAAAAGAACATGGAACAAATTATTTATCATGTATTCCTATAATTATTTCTTTACCATTTTCACATTCAGTATGGCCAGAGGCATTATGTTTTCAAGTTGTTTATCCATCTGTCTGTCCCATTCATGTGAATGCGATATCTCATGAACAACTACGTTATGTTAGTCAAAGGTCAAAAGGTCAAGCTCACATGACTTTGCATTGTTTTGAATACAATTTATCAGGATTGTCCAAAGGAAATATCATTACATGTGGCACAAACATTCATTTGGACTCAATGATGACTAGAATAGAATTCAGTTGTCAAAGATCAAATGGCAAGGTCACTAGGACCTCACAAAGCACACTACTTGCCTTGTAAATGCGATATATCCGAAATGCCTTCAAGGAATTCTTTCACATTTGGCACAAACATTCATATGATTTTGGGTTTTATTTTGGTAGCCAAATGTCACAGTGTTCTCACAAAGTATGTAAATATTTTTCCTTAAATTGATATATAAAGATCAGCTCATGGGAATGTCGTCAAACTTGGTAAAAATATTAACTTCAATTCAACGATGAAGGATTTTATTCCCTTCAAAGTTAAAGGTCAATGTGACTGTAAATGTGATATGTTAGGACTGTCAGTATGGAATTTCATTATATCTGGTAACTTGGACTGCTTGAGGGAATTTCTTGAGATTATATCAAAGAATAAAGTGTTTGAACAGAGTAAGGTATTGAGATGAATCGCATATGATTCAGACTTCACACCAAACACAGCAGGATGGATTAAACAATCAAGATTTATACAGATATCTACAGATGCGGCATTATATGGAGAAAACTATAAAAAAGTTTAATTCAGATGAGCCTGAGTCAGGAATCATTAAGTTATTCATCTCAGCATATGATTCAGACCAGGGAAAGAAACTAATCACAAAACTATATGAAGAAGTCGAAAGATTAAAGGGTAACAATATGACATATATAAAAGAAAAGGGGGGGAAAAGAGGCTGGGTGGCAGTTATCAGAGGAGGAATGGGACAAGGTAAATGAAGGACAGTGGAAAACAACATGCTCCCTCTCATGGAGAGAATATGGTTGGAAGAACATTGTAAGATACTTTATTACACCAACACAACAGAAATCTCAAGACACACGACGTTGAAAACTGTGTGGGGAAAATAAGGCCAACCATTTTCATATCTTTTGGGGATGCCCTTGTATTATACCTTTTTGGCAAGAGTTAAAGAAGAGTATGGAAACAATTCTGAAAGTGCAAATTCCACTTTCATTTGAAGTTTTATATTTGGGAAAAGAGAACCAGGAGATTAAATACATATTTCGAATAATGGTGGTGGTGGCTAAAAAGGCCATCACCAGAAAATGGCTGAAAAAAGAACCACCAAAAATAGAGGATTGGGTAGATGTAATGCTCGATATATATAGAATGGAGAAGCTGACTTTCTCAGCTAGACTAAAATCATAAACTTTTAAAAACTACTGGGAAAACTGGATTGATTTTGTGTCTCCATTGAGAGCAGACTTTGTGCAATAAGGACAGTGTGTATTGCAGAGTGTTGACCCCCTTGGTTCAGGCTACAAACTTGTTTATTGTTCATTTATTTATTTGATATGTTTACCCCAATCAGGAGACAAGGAACAATGCAGTAGAGGTGTGAAAATAAGGACAAGAGTGAAAAAGCGGTTCATTTTACTTCACATTTACTCTACTGTAACTTTAATTGAGAATTCATGTCCATTTATGTCTCTGCTCTGCGGTGGACAAGCATAGGAATGTTTTATACTGTTGTAAAATTATACAGATTATGTAAAATATTGATGGAATATTGATATGTGGAATCAATAAAAAAGATAATTGAAAAAAAAAAAAAAAGCTCTGGGTGTTGCAGGTCAAAAGATCAAATTTGGGGCCTTTAGGGTTCAAATGCCTGGTTAGGGTAACTACACCTGCTCTTACTGCTGCTGGTGTTAGAATAACTTTTTGAACATAAAAACACAAGAATAAACAAAAATACTGTTCTCTAAGTGCTGCAACTGACAGTAAACATTACAACCATAACATGAATATGCTCTAGTATTAGAATAAGAGAAATTAAATGTTACTCTGCTACTTCAGCTAACTTGCGGGTAAAGCACAATATTCCATGTGTCACAAAAAGCAACAAGTGTCAGAACCTGTCTGACTGCCAGGCACAACTTCTTTTCTTTCGCACCTGCGGACACCAGGCCGAAATAGGTGGATGGGCTTTCTGTAAAGAAGGCTCCTGTCGTGGTTTCAAAGCTCTACGTGCTTTCTGGCATTTGCTGGAGGCCCGTCAAATTGCAATCTATAATGAAAGGGGAATCAGAAGTTAGTGTAAATCCCATTATCAATGCCTAGAATATGCTGGCCCCTTATTTCAGCCAAAAAGGCCTCAAACTGTTTGAAAGTTACACCTTTGCGATCACGTAGGCCCCCTGATCAACATTCTTCCATCTCATACTCTGTACAGAGTATGTACTCTGTACGGCTATCAAAATGGAGCCCGTAGAAATGGGCTTAATTGATACCAAAGGTCGAAAAGGTCACCTGGGCCCTTCTGCAGTTTTGGTGAAAATCGGTAATGCAGGCTCAAAGAGCCCCTCATGACCAGTGGGTCAAATTTGGGGCTCCTAGGCCCTTGGGAAGGCCCCAAAAGGGATTGTTATTTTCCCAAAAAGCTCCAGAACCAAGAGGCTGCAAACCCTGTTTAGGCCCCTGACCAGGTAGAGGGCTGAAATCCAAGTGACAACTCATGTAACGTTGATAAGAAATTCCCTCAAGCAGTGAGTCCAAGTTACCAGATATAATGAAAATCCCTACTGAAAGACCTAACATATCACATTCACAGTGATGTTACTCTGACCTTTTACTTCAAAGGGAATAAAATCCTTCATCTTTGAGTTGAAGTTAATGTTTTTACCAAGTTTGAGGACATTCCCATGAGCTGATCTTTAGATATCAATTTCAGGAAAAATATTAAGATACTTTGTGAGAACACTGTGACATTTGGCTACCAAAATGAAACCCAAATTCATGTGAATGTTTGTGCCAAATGTGAAAGAATTCCCTGAAGGCATTTCGGATATATTGCATTTACAAGGCAAGAAGTGTGCTTTGTGAGGTCCTAGTGACCTTGCCATTTGATCTTTGACAACTGAACTTTATTCAAGTCATCATTGGTTCCAAATGTATGTTTCTGCCACATGTAATGATATTTCCTTTGGACAATCTTGATAAATCACAAAACAGCTGGAAAACAGTAGCTCTGCGTGCACAAAAGCGCTGGAAACGGCGAGAGAAGCTTAAAAATGCAACCTTAGTTCAGAAGATTTACTTTTGTTCACAAAGTGGTTCTGATTGCACTAAACAGCTGGAAACAGTAGCTCTGCGTGCACAAAAGCGCTGGAAACGACGAGAGAAGCTTAATAATGCAACTTTAGTTCAGAGGATTAACTTTTGTTCACAAAGTGGCTCTGCGTGCACAAAAGCGCTGGAAACGGCGAGAGAAGCTTAAAAATGCAACCTTAGTTCAGAAGATTTACTTTTGTTCACAAAGTGGTTCTGATTGCACTAAACAGCTGGAAACAGTAGCTCTGCGTGCACAAAAGCGCTGGAAACGGCGAGAGAAGCTTAAAAATGCAACCTTAGTTCAGAAGATTTACTTTTGTTCACAAAGTGGTTCTAAGTGCACAAACCAGCTGGAAACAGTAGCTCTGCGTGCACAAAAGCGCTGGAAACGGCGAGAGAAGCTTAAAAATGCAACCTTAGTTCAGAAGATTTACTTTTGTTCACAAAGTGGTTCTGAGTGCACAAAACAGCTGGAAACGGCGAGAGAAGCTTAATAATGCAACTTTAGTTCAGAGGATTAACTTTTGTTCACAAAGTGGCTCTGCGTTGCACAAAAGCGCTGGAAACGGCGAGAGAAGCTTAAAAATGCAACCTTACTGAAGAAGATTTACTTTTGTTCACAAAGTGGTTCTGAGTGCACTAAACAGCTGGAAACAGTAGCTCTGCGTGCACAAAAGCGCTGGAAACGGCGAGAGAAGCTTAATAATGCAACTTTAGTTCAGAGGATTAACTTTTGTTCACAAAGTGGCTCTGCGTGCACAAAAGCGCTGGAAACGGCGAGAGAAGCTTAAAAATGCAACCTTAGTTCAGAAGATTTACTTTTGTTCACAAAGTGGTTCTGATTGCACAAAAGCGCTGGAAACGGCGAGAGAAGCTTAAAAATGCAACCTTAGTTCAGAAGATTTACTTTTGTTCACAAAGTGGGTATGAGTGCACTAAACAGCTGGAAACAGTAGCTCTGCGTGCACAAAAGCGCTGGAAACGGCGAGAGAAGCTTAATAATGCAACTTTAGTTCAGAGGATTAACTTTTGTTCACAAAGTGGCTCTGCGTGCACAAAAGCGCTGGAAACGGCGAGAGAAGCTTAAAAATGCAACCTTAGTTCAGAAGATTTACTTTTGTTCACAAAGTGGTTCTAAGTGCACAAAACAGCTGGAAACAGTAGCTCTGCGTGCACAAAATCACTGGAAACGGCGAGAGAAGCTTAAAAATGCAATCTTAGTGAAGAAGATTTACTTTTGTTCACAAAGTGGTTCTAAGTGCACAAAACAGCTGGAAACAGTAGCTCTGCATGCACAAAAGCGCTGGAAACGGCGAGAGAAGCTTAATAATGCAACTTTAGTTCAGAGGATTAACTTTTGTTCACAAAGTGGCTCTGCGTGCACAAAAGCGCTGGAAACGGCGAGAGAAGCTTAAAAATGCAACCTTAGTTCAGAAGATTTACTTTTGTTCACAAAGTGGTTCTGAGTGCACTAAACAGCTGGAAACAGTAGCTCTGCGTACACAAAAGCGCTGGAAACGGCGAGAGAAGCTTAATAATGCAACTTTAGTTCAGAGGACTAACTTTTGTTCACAAAGTGGCTCTGCGTGCACAAAACAGCTGGAAACAGTAGCTCTGCGTGCACAAAAGCGCTGGAAACGGCGAGAGAAGCTTAAAAATGCAATCTTAGTGAAGAAGATTTACTTTTGTTCACAAAGTGGTTCTGAGTGCACTAAACAGCTGGAAACAGTAGCTCTGCGTGCACAAAAGCGCTGGAAATGGCGAGAGAAGCTTAATAATGCAACTTTAGTTCAGAGGATTAACTTTTGTTCACAAAGTGGCTCTGCGTGCACAAAAGCGCTGGAAACGGCGAGAGAAGCTTAATAATGCAACTTTAGTTCAGAGGATTAACTTTTGTTCACAAAGTGGCTCTGCGTGCACAAAAGCGCTTGAAACGGCGAGAGAAGCTTAAAAATGCAACCTTAGTTCAGAAGATTTACTTTTGTTTACAAAGTGGTTCTAAGTGCACAAAACAGCTGGAAACAGTAGCTCTGCGTGCACAAAAGCACTGGAAACGGCGAGAGAAGCTTAAAAATGCAATCTTAGTGAAGAAGATTTACTTTTGTTCACAAAGTGGTTCTGAGTGCACTAAACAGCTGGAAACAGTAGCTCTGCGTGCACAAAAGCGCTGGAAACGGCGAGAGAAGCTTAATAATGCAACTTTAGTTCAGAGGATTAACTTTTGTTCACAAAGTGGCTCTGCGTGCACAAAAGCGCTTGAAACGGCGAGAGAAGCTTAAAAATGCAACCTTAGTTCAGAAGATTTACTTTTGTTCACAAAGTGGTTCTAAGTGCACAAAACAGCTGGAAACAGTAGCTCTGCGTGCACAAAAGCGCTGGAAATGGCGAGAGAAGCTTAAAAATGCAACCTTAGTTAAGAAGATTTACTTTTGTTCACAAAGTGGGTATGAGTGCACTAAACAGCTGGAAACAGTAGTTCTGCGTGCACAAAAGCGCTGGAAATGGCGAGAGAAGCTTAATAATGCAACTTTAGTTCAGAGGATTAACTTTTGTTCACAAAGTGGCTCTGCGTGCACAAAAGCGCTGGAAACGACGAGAGAAGCTTAAAAATGCAACCTTAGTTCAGAAGATTTATTTTTGTTCACAAAGTGGTTCTAAGTACACAAAACAGCTGGAAACAGTAGCTCTGCGTGCACGCAGTAGCTCTGCGTGCACGCAGTAGCTCTGCGTGCACGCAGTAGCTCTGCGTGCACGCAGTAGCTCTGCGTGCACGCAGTAGCTCTGCGTGCACGCAGTAGCTCTGCGTGCACGCAGTAGCTCTGCGTGCACGCAGTAGCTCTGCGTGCACAAAAGCGCTGGAAACGGCGAGATGCAACTTTAGTTCAGAGGATTAACTTTTGTTCACAAAGTGGCTCTGCGTGCACAAAAGCGCTGGAAACGGCGAGAGAAGCTTAAAAATGCAATAGTTCAGAAGATTTACTTTTGTTCACAAAGTGGTTCTGAGTGCACTAAAGCGCTGGAAACGGCGAGAGAAGCTTAAAAATGCAACCTTAGTTCAGAAGATTTACTTTTGTTCACAAAGTGGTTCTAAGTGCACAAAACAGCTGGAAACAGTAGCTCTGCGTGCACAAAAGCGCTGGAAACGGCGAGAGAAGCTTAAAAATGCAATCTTAGTGAAGAAGATTTACTTTTGTTCACAAAGTGGTTCTGAGTGCACTAAACAGCTGGAAACAGTAGCTCTGCGTGCACAAAAGCGCTGGAAACGGCGAGAGAAGCTTAAAAATGCAATCTTAGTGAAGAAGATTTACTTTTGTTCACAAAGTGGTTCTGAGTGCACTAAACAGCTGGAAACAGTAGCTCTGCGTGCACAAAAGCGCTGGAAACGGCGAGAGAAGCTTAATAATGCAACTTTAGTTCAGAAGATTTACTTTTGTTCACAAAGTGGTTCTAAGTGCACAAAACAGCTGGAAACAGTAGCTCTGCGTGCACAAAAGCGCTGGAAATGGCGAGAGAAGCTTAAAAATGCAACCTTAGTTAAGAAGATTTACTTTTGTTCACAAAGTGGGTATGAGTGCACTAAACAGCTGGAAACAGTAGTTCTGCGTGCACAAAAGCGCTGGAAATGGCGAGAGAAGCTTAATAATGCAACTTTAGTTCAGAGGATTAACTTTTGTTCACAAAGTGGCTCTGCGTGCACAAAAGCGCTGGAAACGACGAGAGAAGCTTAAAAATGCAACCTTAGTTCAGAAGATTTATTTTTGTTCACAAAGTGGTTCTAAGTACACAAAACAGCTGGAAACAGTAGCTCTGCGTGCACGCAGTAGCTCTGCGTGCACGCAGTAGCTCTGCGTGCACGCAGTAGCTCTGCGTGCACGCAGTAGCTCTGCGTGCACGCAGTAGCTCTGCGTGCACGCAGTAGCTCTGCGTGCACAAAAGCGCTGGAAACGGCGAGATGCAACTTTAGTTCAGAGGATTAACTTTTGTTCACAAAGTGGCTCTGCGTGCACAAAAGCGCTGGAAACGGCGAGAGAAGCTTAAAAATGCAATAGTTCAGAAGATTTACTTTTGTTCACAAAGTGGTTCTGAGTGCACTAAAGCGCTGGAAACGGCGAGAGAAGCTTAAAAATGCAACCTTAGTTCAGAAGATTTACTTTTGTTCACAAAGTGGTTCTAAGTGCACAAAACAGCTGGAAACAGTAGCTCTGCGTGCACAAAAGCGCTGGAAACGGCGAGAGAAGCTTAAAAATGCAATCTTAGTGAAGAAGATTTACTTTTGTTCACAAAGTGGTTCTGAGTGCACTAAACAGCTGGAAACAGTAGCTCTGCGTGCACAAAAGCGCTGGAAACGGCGAGAGAAGCTTAAAAATGCAATCTTAGTGAAGAAGATTTACTTTTGTTCACAAAGTGGTTCTGAGTGCACTAAACAGCTGGAAACAGTAGCTCTGCGTGCACAAAAGCGCTGGAAACGGCGAGAGAAGCTTAATAATGCAACTTTAGTTCAGAGGATTAACTTTTGTTCACAAAGTGGCTCTGCGTGCACAAAAGCGCTGGAAACGGCGAGAGAAGCTTAAAAATGCAACCTTAGTTCAGAAGATTTACTTTTGTTCACAAAGTGGTTCTGAGTGCACTTAACAGCTGGAAACAGTAGCTCTGCGTGCACAAAAGCGCTGGAAACGACGAGAGAAGCTTAATAATGCAACTTTAGTTCAGAGGATTAACTTTTGTTCACAAAGTGGTTCTAAGTGCACAAAACAGCTGGAAACAGTAGCTCTGCGTGCACAAAAGCGCTGGAAACGGCGAGAGAAGCTTAATAATGCAACTTTAGTTCAGAGGATTAACTTTTGTTCACAAAGTGGCTCTGCGTGCACAAAAGCGCTTGAAACGGCGAGAGAAGCTTAAAAATGCAACCTTAGTTCAGAAGATTTACTTTTGTTTACAAAGTGGTTCTAAGTGCACAAAACAGCTGGAAACAGTAGCTCTGCGTGCACAAAAGCGCTGGAAACGGCGAGAGAAGCTTAAAAATGCAATCTTAGTGAAGAAGATTTACTTTTGTTCACAAAGTGGTTCTGAGTGCACTAAACAGCTGGAAACAGTAGCTCTGCGTGCACAAAAGCGCTGGAAACGGCGAGAGAAGCTTAATAATGCAACTTTAGTTCAGAGGATTAACTTTTGTTCACAAAGTGGCTCTGCGTGCACAAAAGCGCTTGAAACGGCGAGAGAAGCTTAAAAATGCAACCTTAGTTCAGAAGATTTACTTTTGTTCACAAAGTGGTTCTAAGTGCACAAAACAGCTGGAAACAGTAGCTCTGCGTGCACAAAAGCGCTGGAAATGGCGAGAGAAGCTTAAAAATGCAACCTTAGTTAAGAAGATTTACTTTTGTTCACAAAGTGGGTATGAGTGCACTAAACAGCTGGAAACAGTAGTTCTGCGTGCACAAAAGCGCTGGAAATGGCGAGAGAAGCTTAATAATGCAACTTTAGTTCAGAGGATTAACTTTTGTTCACAAAGTGGCTCTGCGTGCACAAAAGCGCTGGAAACGACGAGAGAAGCTTAAAAATGCAACCTTAGTTCAGAAGATTTATTTTTGTTCACAAAGTGGTTCTAAGTACACAAAACAGCTGGAAACAGTAGCTCTGCGTGCACAAAAGCGCTGGAAACGGCGAGAGAAGCTTAATAATGCAACTTTAGTTCAGAGGATTAACTTTTGTTTACAAAGTGGTTCTAAGTGCACAAAACAGCTGGAAACAGTAGCTCTGCGTGCACAAAAGCGCTGGAAACGGCGAGAGAAGCTTAAAAATGCAATCTTAGTGAAGAAGATTTACTTTTGTTCACAAAGTGGTTCTGAGTGCACTAAACAGCTGGAAACAGTAGCTCTGCGTGCACAAAAGCGCTGGAAACGGCGAGAGAAGCTTAATAATGCAACTTTAGTTCAGAGGATTAACTTTTGTTCACAAAGTGGCTCTGCGTGCACAAAAGCGCTTGAAACGGCGAGAGAAGCTTAAAAATGCAACCTTAGTTCAGAAGATTTACTTTTGTTCACAAAGTGGTTCTAAGTACACAAAACAGCTGGAAACAGTAGCTCTGCGTGCACAAAAGCGCTGGAAACGGCGAGAGAAGCTTAATAATGCAACTTTAGTTCAGAGGATTAACTTTTGTTCACAAAGTGGCTCTGCGTGCACAAAAGCGCTGGAAACGGCGAGAGAAGCTTAAAAATGCAACCTTAGTTCAGAAGATTTACTTTTGTTCACAAAGTGGTTCTGAGTGCACTAAACAGCTGGAAACAGTAGCTCTGCGTGCACAAAAGCGCTGGAAACGACGAGAGAAGCTTAATAATGCAACTTTAGTTCAGAGGATTAACTTTTGTTCACAAAGTGGTTCTAAGTGCACAAAACAGCTGGAAACAGTAGCTCTGCGTGCACAAAAGCGCTGGAAACGGCGAGAGAAGCTTAAAAATGCTATCTTAGTGAAGAAGATTTACTTTTGTTCACAAAGTGGTTCTGAGTGCACTAAACAGCTGGAAACAGTAGCTCTGCGTGCACAAAAGCGCTGGAAATGGCGAGAGAAGCTTAATAATGCAACTTTAGTTCAGAGGATTAACTTTTGTTCACAAAGTGGCTCTGCGTGCACAAAAGCGCTTGAAACGGCGAGAGAAGCTTAAAAATGCAACCTTAGTTCAGAAGATTTACTTTTGTTTACAAAGTGGTTCTAAGTGCACAAAACAGCTGGAAACAGTAGCTCTGCGTGCACAAAAGCGCTGGAAACGGCGAGAGAAGCTTAATAATGCAACTTTAGTTCAGAGGATTAACTTTTGTTCACAAAGTGGCTCTGCGTGCACAAAAGCGCTTGAAACGGCGAGAGAAGCTTAAAAATGCAACCTTAGTTCAGAAGATTTATTTTTGTTCACAAAGTGGTTCTAAGTACACAAAACAGCTGGAAACAGTAGCTCTGCGTGCACAAAAGCGCTGGAAACGGCGAGAGAAGCTTAATAATGCAACTTTAGTGAGGAAGATTTACTTTTGTTCACAAAGTGGTTCTGAGTGCACAAACCAGCTGGAAACAGTAGCTCTGCGTGCACAAAAGCGCTGCAAATGGCGAGAGAAGCTTAAAAATGCAACCTTAGTTCAGAGGATTAACTTTTGTTCACAAAGTGGCTCTGCGTGCACAAAAGCGCTGGAAACGGCGAGAGAAGCTTAAAAATGCAACCTTAGTGAAGAAGATTTACTTTTGTTCACAAAGTGGTTCTGAGTGCACTAAACAGCTGGAAACAGTAGCTCTGCGTGCACAAAAGCGCTGGAAACGGCGAGAGAAGCTTAAAAATGCAACCTTAGTTCAGAAGATTTACTTTTGTTCACAAAGTGGTTCTGAGTGCACTAAACAGCTGGAAACAGTAGCTCTGCGTGCACAAAAGCGCTGGAAACGGCGAGAGAAGCTTAATAATGCAACTTTAGTTCAGAGGATTAACTTTTGTTCACAAAGTGGCTCTGCGTGCACAAAAGCGCTGGAAACGACGAGAGAAGCTTAATAATGCAACTTTAGTCCAGAGGATTAAGTTTTGTTCACAAAGTGGCTCTGCGTGCACAAAAGCGCTGGAAACGGCGAGAGAAGCTTAAAAATGCAATCTTAGTGAAGAAGATTTACTTTTGTTCACAAAGTGGTTCTGAGTGCACTAAACAGCTGGAAACTGTAGCTCTGCGTGCACAAAAGCGCTGGAAACGGCGAGAGAAGCTTAATAATGCAACTTTAGTTCAGAGGATTAACTTTTGTTCACAAAGTGGCTCTGCGTGCACAAAAGCGCTGGAAACGGCGAGAGAAGCTTAATAATGCAACTTTAGTTCAGAGGATTAACTTTTGTTCACAAAGTAGCTCTGCGTGCACAAAAGCGCTGGAAACGGCGAGAGAAGCTTAAAAATGCAACCTTAGTTCAGAAGATTTATTTTTGTTCACAAAGTGGTTCTAAGTGCACAAAACAGCTGGAAACAGTAGCTCTGCGTGCACAAAAGCGCTGGAAACGGCGAGAGAAGCTTAAAAATGCAATCTTAGTGAAGAAGATTTACTTTTGTTCACAAAGTGGTTCTAAGTGCACAAAACAGCTGGAAACAGTAGCTCTGCGTGCACAAAAGCGCTGGAAACGGCGAGAGAAGCTTAAAAATGCAACCTTAGTTCAGAAGATTTACTTTTGTTCACAAAGTGGTTCTGAGTGCACTAAACAGCTGGAAACAGTAGCTCTGCGTGCACAAAAGCGCTGGAAACGACGAGAGAAGCTTAAAAATGCAACCTTAGTTCAGAAGATTTACTTTTGTTCACAAAGTGGTTCTGAGTGCACTAAACAGCTGGAAACAGTAGCTCTGCGTGCACAAAAGCGCTGGAAACGACGAGAGAAGCTTAATAATGCAACTTTAGTTCAGAAGATTGAATTTTGTTTACAAAGTGGTTCTAAGTGCACAAAACAGCTGGAAACAGTAGCTCTGCGTGCACAAAAGCGCTGGAAACGGCGAGAGAAGCTTAATATGCAACTTTAGTTCAGAGGATTAACTTTTGTTCACAAAGTGGCTCTGCGTGCACAAAAGCGCTGGAAACGGCGAGAGAAGCTTAAAAATGCAACCTTAGTTCAGAAGATTTACTTTTGTTCACAAAGTGGTTCTGAGTGCACTAAACAGCTGGAAACAGTAGCTGTGCGTGCACAAAAGCGCTGGAAACGGCGAGAGAAGCTTAAAAATGCAACCTTAGTTCAGAAGATTGAATTTTGTTTACAAAGTGGTTCTAAGTGCACAAACCAGCTGGAAACAGTAGCTCTGCGTGCACAAAAGCGCTGGAAACGGCGAGAGAAGCTTAAAAATGCAACCTTAGTTCAGAAGATTGAATTTTGTTTACAAAGTGGTTCTAAGTGCACAAAACAGCTGGAAACAGTAGCTCTGCGTGCACAAAAGCGCTGGAAACGGCGAGAGAAGCTTAAAAATGCAATCTTAGTGAAGAAGATTTACTTTTGTTCACAAAGTGGTTCTGAGTGCACAAACCAGCTGGAAACAGTAGCTCTGCGTGCACAAAAGCGCTGGAAACGGCGAGAGAAGCTTAATAATGCAACTTTAGTTCAGAGGACTAACTTTTGTTCACAAAGTGGCTCTGCGTGCACAAACCAGCTGGAAACAGTAGCTCTGCGTGCACAAAAGCGCTGGAAACGGCGAGAGAAGCTTAAAAATGCAACCTTAGTTCAGAAGATTTACTTTTGTTCACAAAGTGGTTCTAAGTGCACAAAACAGCTGGAAACAGTAGCTCTGCGTGCACAAAAGCGCTGGAAACGACGAGAGAAGCTTAATAATGCAACTTTAGTTCAGAGGATTAACTTTTGTTCACAAAGTGGTTCTAAGTGCACAAAACAGCTGGAAACAGTAGCTCTGCGTGCACAAAAGCGCTGGAAACGGCGAGAGAAGCTTAATAATGCAACTTTAGTTCAGAGGATTAACTTTTGTTCACAAAGTGGCTCTGCGTGCACAAAAGCGCTTGAAACGGCGAGAGAAGCTTAAAAATGCAACCTTAGTTCAGAAGATTTACTTTTGTTTACAAAGTGGTTCTAAGTGCACAAAACAGCTGGAAACAGTAGCTCTGCGTGCACAAAAGCGCTGGAAACGGCGAGAGAAGCTTAAAAATGCAATCTTAGTGAAGAAGATTTACTTTTGTTCACAAAGTGGTTCTGAGTGCACTAAACAGCTGGAAACAGTAGCTCTGCGTGCACAAAAGCGCTGGAAACGGCGAGAGAAGCTTAATAATGCAACTTTAGTTCAGAGGATTAACTTTTGTTCACAAAGTGGCTCTGCGTGCACAAAAGCGCTTGAAACGGCGAGAGAAGCTTAAAAATGCAACCTTAGTTCAGAAGATTTACTTTTGTTCACAAAGTGGTTCTAAGTGCACAAAACAGCTGGAAACAGTAGCTCTGCGTGCACAAAAGCGCTGGAAATGGCGAGAGAAGCTTAAAAATGCAACCTTAGTTAAGAAGATTTACTTTTGTTCACAAAGTGGGTATGAGTGCACTAAACAGCTGGAAACAGTAGTTCTGCGTGCACAAAAGCGCTGGAAATGGCGAGAGAAGCTTAATAATGCAACTTTAGTTCAGAGGATTAACTTTTGTTCACAAAGTGGCTCTGCGTGCACAAAAGCGCTGGAAACGACGAGAGAAGCTTAAAAATGCAACCTTAGTTCAGAAGATTTATTTTTGTTCACAAAGTGGTTCTAAGTACACAAAACAGCTGGAAACAGTAGCTCTGCGTGCACAAAAGCGCTGGAAACGGCGAGAGAAGCTTAATAATGCAACTTTAGTTCAGAGGATTAACTTTTGTTTACAAAGTGGTTCTAAGTGCACAAAACAGCTGGAAACAGTAGCTCTGCGTGCACAAAAGCGCTGGAAACGGCGAGAGAAGCTTAAAAATGCAATCTTAGTGAAGAAGATTTACTTTTGTTCACAAAGTGGTTCTGAGTGCACTAAACAGCTGGAAACAGTAGCTCTGCGTGCACAAAAGCGCTGGAAACGGCGAGAGAAGCTTAATAATGCAACTTTAGTTCAGAGGATTAACTTTTGTTCACAAAGTGGCTCTGCGTGCACAAAAGCGCTTGAAACGGCGAGAGAAGCTTAAAAATGCAACCTTAGTTCAGAAGATTTACTTTTGTTCACAAAGTGGTTCTAAGTGCACAAAACAGCTGGAAACAGTAGCTCTGCGTGCACAAAAGCGCTGGAAATGGCGAGAGAAGCTTAAAAATGCAACCTTAGTTAAGAAGATTTACTTTTGTTCACAAAGTGGGTATGAGTGCACTAAACAGCTGGAAACAGTAGTTCTGCGTGCACAAAAGCGCTGGAAATGGCGAGAGAAGCTTAATAATGCAACTTTAGTTCAGAGGATTAACTTTTGTTCACAAAGTGGCTCTGCGTGCACAAAAGCGCTGGAAACGACGAGAGAAGCTTAAAAATGCAACCTTAGTTCAGAAGATTTATTTTTGTTCACAAAGTGGTTCTAAGTACACAAAACAGCTGGAAACAGTAGCTCTGCGTGCACAAAAGCGCTGGAAACGGCGAGAGAAGCTTAATAATGCAACTTTAGTTCAGAGGATTAACTTTTGTTCACAAAGTGGCTCTGCGTGCACAAAAGCGCTGGAAACGGCGAGAGAAGCTTAAAAATGCAACCTTAGTTCAGAAGATTTACTTTTGTTCACAAAGTGGTTCTGAGTGCACTAAACAGCTGGAAACAGTAGCTCTGCGTGCACAAAAGCGCTGGAAACGACGAGAGAAGCTTAATAATGCAACTTTAGTTCAGAGGATTAACTTTTGTTCACAAAGTGGTTCTAAGTGCACAAAACAGCTGGAAACAGTAGCTCTGCGTGCACAAAAGCGCTGGAAACGGCGAGAGAAGCTTAAAAATGCTATCTTAGTGAAGAAGATTTACTTTTGTTCACAAAGTGGTTCTGAGTGCACTAAACAGCTGGAAACAGTAGCTCTGCGTGCACAAAAGCGCTGGAAATGGCGAGAGAAGCTTAATAATGCAACTTTAGTTCAGAGGATTAACTTTTGTTCACAAAGTGGCTCTGCGTGCACAAAAGCGCTTGAAACGGCGAGAGAAGCTTAAAAATGCAACCTTAGTTCAGAAGATTTACTTTTGTTTACAAAGTGGTTCTAAGTGCACAAAACAGCTGGAAACAGTAGCTCTGCATGCACAAAAGCGCTGGAAACGGCGAGAGAAGCTTAATAATGCAACTTTAGTTCAGAGGATTAACTTTTGTTCACAAAGTGGCTCTGCGTGCACAAAAGCGCTTGAAACGGCGAGAGAAGCTTAAAAATGCAACCTTAGTTCAGAAGATTTATTTTTGTTCACAAAGTGGTTCTAAGTACACAAAACAGCTGGAAACAGTAGCTCTGCGTGCACAAAAGCGCTGGAAACGGCGAGAGAAGCTTAATAATGCAACTTTAGTGAGGAAGATTTACTTTTGTTCACAAAGTGGTTCTGAGTGCACAAACCAGCTGGAAACAGTAGCTCTGCGTGCACAAAAGCGCTGCAAATGGCGAGAGAAGCTTAAAAATGCAACCTTAGTTCAGAGGATTAACTTTTGTTCACAAAGTGGCTCTGCGTGCACAAAAGCGCTGGAAACGGCGAGAGAAGCTTAAAAATGCAACCTTAGTGAAGAAGATTTACTTTTGTTCACAAAGTGGTTCTGAGTGCACTAAACAGCTGGAAACAGTAGCTCTGCGTGCACAAAAGCGCTGGAAACGGCGAGAGAAGCTTAAAAATGCAACCTTAGTTCAGAAGATTTACTTTTGTTCACAAAGTGGTTCTGAGTGCACTAAACAGCTGGAAACAGTAGCTCTGCGTGCACAAAAGCGCTGGAAACGGCGAGAGAAGCTTAATAATGCAACTTTAGTTCAGAGGATTAACTTTTGTTCACAAAGTGGCTCTGCGTGCACAAAAGCGCTGGAAACGACGAGAGAAGCTTAATAATGCAACTTTAGTCCAGAGGATTAAGTTTTGTTCACAAAGTGGCTCTGCGTGCACAAAAGCGCTGGAAACGGCGAGAGAAGCTTAAAAATGCAATCTTAGTGAAGAAGATTTACTTTTGTTCACAAAGTGGTTCTGAGTGCACTAAACAGCTGGAAACTGTAGCTCTGCGTGCACAAAAGCGCTGGAAACGGCGAGAGAAGCTTAATAATGCAACTTTAGTTCAGAGGATTAACTTTTGTTCACAAAGTAGCTCTGCGTGCACAAAAGCGCTGGAAACGGCGAGAGAAGCTTAAAAATGCAACCTTAGTTCAGAAGATTTATTTTTGTTCACAAAGTGGTTCTAAGTGCACAAAACAGCTGGAAACAGTAGCTCTGCGTGCACAAAAGCGCTGGAAACGGCGAGAGAAGCTTAAAAATGCAATCTTAGTGAAGAAGATTTACTTTTGTTCACAAAGTGGTTCTAAGTGCACAAAACAGCTGGAAACAGTAGCTCTGCGTGCACAAAAGCGCTGGAAACGACGAGAGAAGCTTAAAAATGCAACCTTAGTTCAGAAGATTTACTTTTGTTCACAAAGTGGTTCTGAGTGCACTAAACAGCTGGAAACAGTAGCTCTGCGTGCACAAAAGCGCTGGAAACGACGAGAGAAGCTTAATAATGCAACTTTAGTTCAGAGGATTAACTTTTGTTCACAAAGTGGCTCTGCGTGCACAAAAGCGCTGGAAACGGCGAGAGAAGCTTAAAAATGCAACCTTAGTTCAGAAGATTGAATTTTGTTTACAAAGTGGTTCTAAGTGCACAAAACAGCTGGAAACAGTAGCTCTGCGTGCACAAAAGCGCTGGAAACGGCGAGAGAAGCTTAAAAATGCAATCTTAGTGAAGAAGATTTACTTTTGTTCACAAAGTGGCTCTGCGTGCACAAAAGCGCTGGAAACGGCGAGAGAAGCTTAAAAATGCAACCTTAGTTCAGAAGATTGAATTTTGTTTACAAAGTGGTTCTAAGTGCACAAAACAGCTGGAAACAGTAGCTCTGCGTGCACAAAAGCGCTGGAAACGGCGAGAGAAGCTTAAAAATGCAACCTTAGTTCAGAAGATTTACTTTTGTTCACAAAGTGGGTATGAGTGCACTAAACAGCTGGAAACAGTAGCTCTGCGTGCACAAAAGCGCTGGAAACGGCGAGAGAAGCTTAATAATGCAACTTTAGTTCAGAGGATTAACTTTTGTTCACAAAGTGGTTCTGAGTGCACTAAAGCGCTGGAAACGGCGAGAGAAGCTTAAAAATGCAACCTTAGTTCAGAAGATTTACTTTTGTTCACAAAGTGGTTCTGAGTGCACTAAACAGCTGGAAACAGTAGCTCTGCGTGCACAAAAGCGCTGGAAACGACGAGAGAAGCTTAATAATGCAACTTTAGTTCAGAGGATTAACTTTTGTTCACAAAGTGGTTCTAAGTGCACAAAACAGCTGGAAACAGTAGCTCTGCGTGCACAAAAGCGCTGGAAACGGCGAGAGAAGCTTAAAAATGCAATCTTAGTGAAGAAGATTTACTTTTGTTCACAAAGTGGCTCTGAGTGCACAAACCAGCTGGAAACAGTAGCTCTGCGTGCACAAAAGCGCTGGAAACGGCGAGAGAAGCTTAATATGCAACTTTAGTTCAGAGGATTAACTTTTGTTCACAAAGTGGCTCTGCGTGCACAAAAGCGCTGGAAACGGCGAGAGAAGCTTAAAAATGCAACCTTAGTTCAGAAGATTTACTTTTGTTCACAAAGTGGTTCTGAGTGCACTAAACAGCTGGAAACAGTAGCTGTGCGTGCACAAAAGCGCTGGAAACGGCGAGAGAAGCTTAAAAATGCAACCTTAGTTCAGAAGATTGAATTTTGTTTACAAAGTGGTTCTAAGTGCACAAACCAGCTGGAAACAGTAGCTCTGCGTGCACAAAAGCGCTGGAAATGGCGAGAGAAGCTTAAAAATGCAACCTTAGTTCAGAAGATTGAATTTTGTTTACAAAGTGGTTCTAAGTGCACAAAACAGCTGGAAACAGTAGCTCTGCGTGCACAAAAGCGCTGGAAACGGCGAGAGAAGCTTAAAAATGCAATCTTAGTGAAGAAGATTTACTTTTGTTCACAAAGTGGTTCTGAGTGCACAAACCAGCTGGAAACAGTAGCTCTGCGTGCACAAAAGCGCTGGAAACGGCGAGAGAAGCTTAATAATGCAACTTTAGTTCAGAGGACTAACTTTTGTTCACAAAGTGGCTCTGCGTGCACAAACCAGCTGGAAACAGTAGCTCTGCGTGCACAAAAGCGCTGGAAACGGCGAGAGAAGCTTAAAAATGCAACCTTAGTTCAGAAGATTTACTTTTGTTCACAAAGTGGTTCTAAGTGCACAAAACAGCTGGAAACAGTAGCTCTGCGTGCACAAAAGCGCTGGAAACGGCGAGAGAAGCTTAAAAATGCAACCTTAGTTCAGAAGATTGAATTTTGTTTACAAAGTGGTTCTAAGTGCACTAAACAGCTGGAAACAGTAGCTCTGCGTGCACAAAAGCGCTGGAAACGGCGAGAGAAGCTTAAAAATGCAATCTTAGTGAAGAAGATTTACTTTTGTTCACAAAGTGGTTCTGAGTGCACAAACCAGCTGGAAACAGTAGCTCTGCGTGCACAAAAGCGCTGGAAACGGCGAGAGAAGCTTAAAAATGCAATCTTAGTGAAGAAGATTTACTTTTGTTCACAAAGTGGCTCTGCGTGCACAAACCAGCTGGAAACAGTAGCTCTGCGTGCACAAAAGCGCTGGAAACGGCGAGAGAAGCTTAAAAATGCAACCTTACTGAAGAAGATTTACTTTTGTTCACAAAGTGGTTCTGAGTGCACTAAACAGCTGGAAACAGTAGCTCTGCGTGCACAAAAGCGCTGGAAACGGCGAGAGAAGCTTAATAATGCAACTTTAGTTCAGAAGATTTACTTTTGTTCACAAAGTGGTTCTGAGTGCACAAACCAGCTGGAAACAGTAGCTCTGCGTGCACAAAAGCGCTGCAAATGGCGAGAGAAGCTTAAAAATGCAACCTTAGTTCAGAAGATTGAATTTTGTTTACAAAGTGGTTCTAAGTGCACAAAACAGCTGGAAACAGTAGCTCTGCGTGCACAAAAGCGCTGGAAACGGCGAGAGAAGCTTAAAAATGCAATCTTAGTGAAGAAGATTTACTTTTGTTCACAAAGTGGTTCTGAGTGCACTAAACAGCTGGAAACAGTAGCTCTGCGTGCACAAAAGCGCTGGAAACGGCGAGAGAAGCTTAAAAATGCAACCTTAGTTCAGAAGATTTACTTTTGTTCACAAAGTGGTTCTGAGTGCACTAAACAGCTGGAAACAGTAGCTCTGCGTGCACAAAAGCGCTGGAAACGGCGAGAGAAGCTTAAAAATGCAACCTTAGTTCAGAAGATTTACTTTTGTTCACAAAGTGGGTATGAGTGCACTAAACAGCTGGAAACAGTAGCTCTGCGTGCACAAAAGCGCTGGAAACGGCGAGAGAAGCTTAATAATGCAACTTTAGTTCAGAGGATTAACTTTTGTTCACAAAGTGGTTCTGAGTGCACTAAAGCGCTGGAAACAGTAGCTCTGCGTGCACAAAAGCGCTGCAAATGGCGAGAGAAGCTTAAAAATGCAACCTTAGTTCAGAAGATTTACTTTTGTTCACAAAGTGGTTCTGAGTGCACTAAACAGCTGGAAACAGTAGCTCTGCGTGCACAAAAGCGCTGGAAACGACGAGAGAAGCTTAATAATGCAACTTTAGTTCAGAGGATTAACTTTTGTTCACAAAGTGGCTCTGCGTGCACAAAAGCGCTGGAAACGGCGAGAGAAGCTTAAAAATGCAACCTTAGTTCAGAAGATTTACTTTTGTTCGCAAAGTGGTTCTGAGTGCACTAAACAGCTGGAAACAGTAGCTGTGCGTGCACAAAAGCGCTGGAAACGGCGAGAGAAGCTTAAAAATGCAACCTTAGTTCAGAAGATTGAATTTTGTTTACAAAGTGGTTCTAAGTGCACAAAACAGCTGGAAACAGTAGCTCTGCGTGCACAAAAGCGCTGGAAACGGCGAGAGAAGCTTAAAAATGCAATCTTAGTGAAGAAGATTTACTTTTGTTCACAAAGTGGTTCTGAGTGCACAAACCAGCTGGAAACAGTAGCTCTGCATGCACAAAAGCGCTGGAAACGGCGAGAGAAGCTTAAAAATGCAACCTTAGTTCAGAAGATTTACTTTTGTTCACAAAGTGGTTCTAAGTGCACAAAACAGCTGGAAACAGTAGCTCTGCGTGCACAAAAGCGCTGGAAATGGCGAGAGAAGCTTAAAAATGCAACCTTACTGAAGAAGATTTACTTTTGTTCACAAAGTGGTTCTGAGTGCACTAAACAGCTGGAAACAGTAGCTCTGCGTGCACAAAAGCGCTGGAAACGGCGAGAGAAGCTTAAAAATGCAACCTTACTGAAGAAGATTTACTTTTGTTCACAAAGTGGCTCTGCGTGCACAAAAGCGCTGGAAACGGCGAGAGAAGCTTAAAAATGCAATCTTAGTTCAGAAGATTTACTTTTGTTCACAAAGTGGTTCTGAGTGCACAAACCAGCTGGAAACAGTAGCTCTGCGTGCACAAAAGCGCTGGAAACGGCGAGAGAAGCTTAAAAATGCAATCTTAGTGAAGAAGATTTACTTTTGTTCACAAAGTGGCTCTGCGTGCACAAACCAGCTGGAAACAGTAGCTCTGCGTGCACAAAAGCGCTGGAAACGGCGAGAGAAGCTTAAAAATGCAATCTTAGTGAAGAAGATTTACTTTTGTTCACAAAGTGGCTCTGCGTGCACAAAAGCGCTGGAAACGGCGAGAGAAGCTTAAAAATGCAACCTTACTGAAGAAGATTTACTTTTGTTCACAAAGTGGTTCTGAGTGCACAAACCAGCTGGAAACAGTAGCTCTGCATGCACAAAAGCGCTGGAAACGGCAAGAGAAGCTTAAAAATGCAACCTTAGTTCAGAAGATTTACTTTTGTTCACAAAGTGGTTCTAAGTGCACAAAACAGCTGGAAACAGTAGCTCTGCGTGCACAAAAGCGCTGGAAACGGCGAGAGAAGCTTAAAAATGCAACCTTACTGAAGAAGATTTACTTTTGTTCACAAAGTGGTTCTGAGTGCACTAAACAGCTGGAAACAGTAGCTCTGCGTGCACAAAAGCGCTGGAAACGGCGAGAGAAGCTTAAAAATGCAACCTTACTGAAGAAGATTTACTTTTGTTCACAAAGTGGCTCTGCGTGCACAAAAGCGCTGGAAACGGCGAGAGAAGCTTAAAAATGCAATCTTAGTTCAGAAGATTTACTTTTGTTCACAAAGTGGTTCTGAGTGCACAAACCAGCTGGAAACAGTAGCTCTGCGTGCACAAAAGCGCTGGAAACGGCGAGAGAAGCTTAAAAATGCAATCTTAGTGAAGAAGATTTACTTTTGTTCACAAAGTGGCTCTGCGTGCACAAACCAGCTGGAAACAGTAGCTCTGCGTGCACAAAAGCGCTGGAAACGGCGAGAGAAGCTTAAAAATGCAATCTTAGTGAAGAAGATTTACTTTTGTTCACAAAGTGGCTCTGCGTGCACAAAAGCGCTGGAAACGGCGAGAGAAGCTTAAAAATGCAACCTTACTGAAGAAGATTTACTTTTGTTCACAAAGTGGTTCTGAGTGCACTAAACAGCTGGAAACAGTAGCTCTGCGTGCACAAAAGCGCTGGAAACGGCGAGAGAAGCTTAATAATGCAACTTTAGTTCAGAAGATTTACTTTTGTTCACAAAGTGGTTCTGAGTGCACAAAACAGCTGGAAACAGTAGCTCTGCGTGCACAAAAGCGCTGGAAACGGCGAGAGAAGCTTAAAAATGCAATCTTAGTGAAGAAGATTTACTTTTGTTCACAAAGTGGTTCTGAGTGCACTAAACAGCTGGAAACAGTAGCTCTGCGTGCACAAAAGCGCTGGAAACGGCGAGAGAAGCTTAATAATGCAACTTTAGTTCAGAGGATTAACTTTTGTTCACAAAGTGGCTCTGCGTGCACAAAAGCGCTGGAAACGGCGAGAGAAGCTTAATAATGCAACTTTAGTTCAGAGGATTAACTTTTGTTCACAAAGTAGCTCTGCGTGCACAAAAGCGCTGGAAACGGCGAGAGAAGCTTAAAAATGCAACCTTAGTTCAGAAGATTTATTTTTGTTCACAAAGTGGTTCTAAGTGCACAAAACAGCTGGAAACAGTAGCTCTGCGTGCACAAAAGCGCTGGAAACGGCGAGAGAAGCTTAAAAATGCAATCTTAGTGAAGAAGATTTACTTTTGTTCACAAAGTGGTTCTAAGTGCACAAAACAGCTGGAAACAGTAGCTCTGCGTGCACAAAAGCGCTGGAAACGACGAGAGAAGCTTAAAAATGCAACCTTAGTTCAGAAGATTTACTTTTGTTCACAAAGTGGTTCTGAGTGCACTAAACAGCTGGAAACAGTAGCTCTGCGTGCACAAAAGCGCTGGAAACGACGAGAGAAGCTTAATAATGCAACTTTAGTTCAGAGGATTAACTTTTGTTCACAAAGTGGCTCTGCGTGCACAAAAGCGCTGGAAACGGCGAGAGAAGCTTAAAAATGCAACCTTAGTTCAGAAGATTGAATTTTGTTTACAAAGTGGTTCTAAGTGCACAAACCAGCTGGAAACAGTAGCTCTGCGTGCACAAAAGCGCTGGAAACGGCGAGAGAAGCTTAAAAATGCAATCTTAGTGAAGAAGATTTACTTTTGTTCACAAAGTGGCTCTGCGTGCACAAACCAGCTGGAAACAGTAGCTCTGCGTGCACAAAAGCGCTGGAAACGGCGAGAGAAGCTTAAAAATGCAATCTTAGTGAAGAAGATTTACTTTTGTTCACAAAGTGGTTCTGAGTGCACTAAACAGCTGGAAACAGTAGCTCTGCGTGCACAAAAGCGCTGGAAACGGCGAGAGAAGCTTAAAAATGCAACCTTAGTTCAGAAGATTGAATTTTGTTTACAAAGTGGTTCTAAGTGCACAAAACAGCTGGAAACAGTAGCTCTGCGTGCACAAAAGCGCTGGAAACGGCGAGAGAAGCTTAAAAATGCAACCTTACTGAAGAAGATTGAATTTTGTTTACAAAGTGGTTCTAAGTGCACAAAACAGCTGGAAACAGTAGCTCTGCGTGCACAAAAGCGCTGGAAACGGCGAGAGAAGCTTAAAAATGCAATCTTAGTGAAGAAGATTTACTTTTGTTCACAAAGTGGTTCTAAGTACACAAAACAGCTGGAAACAGTAGCTCTGCGTGCACAAAAGCGCTGGAAACGGCGAGAGAAGCTTAATAATGCAACTTTAGTGAGGAAGATTTACTTTTGTTCACAAAGTGGTTCTGAGTGCACAAACCAGCTGGAAACAGTAGCTCTGCGTGCACAAAAGCGCTGCAAATGGCGAGAGAAGCTTAAAAATGCAACCTTAGTTCAGAGGATTAACTTTTGTTCACAAAGTGGCTCTGCGTGCACAAAAGCGCTGGAAACGGCGAGAGAAGCTTAAAAATGCAACCTTAGTTCAGAAGATTGAATTTTGTTTACAAAGTGGTTCTAAGTGCACAAAACAGCTGGAAACAGTAGCTCTGCGTGCACAAAAGCGCTGGAAACGGCGAGAGAAGCTTAAAAATGCAATCTTAGTGAAGAAGATTTACTTTTGTTCACAAAGTGGTTCTGAGTGCACTAAACAGCTGGAAACAGTAGCTCTGCGTGCACAAAAGCGCTGGAAACGGCGAGAGAAGCTTAAAAATGCAACCTTAGTTCAGAAGATTTACTTTTGTTCACAAAGTGGTTCTGAGTGCACTAAACAGCTGGAAACAGTAGCTCTGCGTGCACAAAAGCGCTGGAAACGGCGAGAGAAGCTTAAAAATGCAACCTTAGTTCAGAAGATTTACTTTTGTTCACAAAGTGGGTATGAGTGCACTAAACAGCTGGAAACAGTAGCTCTGCGTGCACAAAAGCGCTGGAAACGGCGAGAGAAGCTTAATAATGCAACTTTAGTTCAGAGGATTAACTTTTGTTCACAAAGTGGTTCTGAGTGCACTAAAGCGCTGGAAACGGCGAGAGAAGCTTAAAAATGCAACCTTAGTTCAGAAGATTTACTTTTGTTCACAAAGTGGTTCTGAGTGCACTAAACAGCTGAAAACAGTAGCTCTGCGTGCACAAAAGCGCTGGAAACGGCGAGAGAAGCTTAAAAATGCAATCTTAGTGAAGAAGATTTACTTTTGTTCACAAAGTGGCTCTGAGTGCACAAACCAGCTGGAAACAGTAGCTCTGCGTGCACAAAAGCGCTGCAAATGGCGAGAGAAGCTTAAAAATGCAACCTTAGTTCAGAAGATTTACTTTTGTTCACAAAGTGGTTCTGAGTGCACTAAACAGCTGGAAACAGTAGCTGTGCGTGCACAAAAGCGCTGGAAACGGTGAGAGAAGCTTAAAAATGCAACCTTAGTTCAGAAGATTGAATTTTGTTTACAAAGTGGTTCTAAGTGCACAAAACAGCTGGAAACAGTAGCTCTGCGTGCACAAAAGCGCTGGAAACGGCGAGAGAAGCTTAAAAATGCAATCTTAGTGAAGAAGATTTACTTTTGTTCACAAAGTGGTTCTGAGTGCACAAACCAGCTGGAAACAGTAGCTCTGCGTGCACAAAAGCGCTGGAAACGGCGAGAGAAGCTTAAAAATGCAACCTTAGTTCAGAAGATTTACTTTTGTTCACAAAGTGGTTCTAAGTGCACAAAACAGCTGGAAACAGTAGCTCTGCGTGCACAAAAGCGCTGGAAATGGCGAGAGAAGCTTAAAAATGCAACCTTACTGAAGAAGATTTACTTTTGTTCACAAAGTGGTTCTGAGTGCACTAAACAGCTGGAAACAGTAGCTCTGCGTGCACAAAAGCGCTGGAAACGACGAGAGAAGCTTAATAATGCAACTTTAGTTCAGAGGATTAACTTTTGTTCACAAAGTGGCTCTGCGTGCACAAAAGCGCTGGAAACGGCGAGAGAAGCTTAAAAATGCAATCTTAGTGAAGAAGATTTACTTTTGTTCACAAAGTGGTTCTGAGTGCACTAAACAGCTGGAAACAGTAGCTCTGCGTGCACAAAAGCGCTGGAAACGGCGAGAGAAGCTTAATAATGCAACTTTAGTTCAGAGGACTAACTTTTGTTCACAAAGTGGCTCTGCGTGCACAAACCAGCTGGAAACAGTAGCTCTGCGTGCACAAAAGCGCTGGAAACGGCGAGAGAAGCTTAAAAATGCAACCTTAGTTCAGAAGATTTACTTTTGTTCACAAAGTGGTTCTAAGTGCACAAAACAGCTGGAAACAGTAGCTGTGCGTGCACAAAAGCGCTGGAAACGGCGAGAGAAGCTTAAAAATGCAATCTTAGTGAAGAAGATTTACTTTTGTTCACAAAGTGGCTCTGCGTGCACAAACCAGCTGGAAACAGTAGCTCTGCGTGCACAAAAGCGCTGGAAACGGCGAGAGAAGCTTAAAAATGCAACCTTAGTTCAGAAGATTGAATTTTGTTCACAAAGTGGTTCTAAGTGCACAAAACAGCTGGAAACAGTAGCTCTGCGTGCACAAAAGCGCTGGAAACGGCGAGAGAAGCTTAAAAATGCAACCTTACTGAAGAAGATTTACTTTTGTTCACAAAGTGGTTCTGAGTGCACTAAACAGCTGGAAACAGTAGCTCTGCGTGCACAAAAGCGCTGGAAACGGCGAGAGAAGCTTAATAATGCAACTTTAGTTCAGAAGATTTACTTTTGTTCACAAAGTGGTTCTGAGTGCACTAAACAGCTGGAAACAGTAGCTCTGCGTGCACAAAAGCGCTCGAAACGGCGAGAGAAGCTTAATAATGCAACTTTAGTTCAGAGGATTAACTTTTGTTCACAAAGTGGCTCTGCGTGCACAAAAGCGCTGGAAACGGCGAGAGAAGCTTAAAAATGCAACCTTAGTTCAGAAGATTTACTTTTGTTCACAAAGTGGTTCTGAGTGCACTAAACAGCTGGAAACAGTAGCTCTGCGTGCACAAAAGCGCTGGAAACGGCGAGAGAAGCTTAATAATGCAACTTTAGTTCAGAAGATTTACTTTTGTTCACAAAGTGGTTCTGAGTGCACTAAACAGCTGGAAACAGTAGCTCTGCGTGCACAAAAGCGCTGGAAACGGCGAGAGAAGCTTAAAAATGCAACCTTACTGAAGAAGATTTACTTTTGTTCACAAAGTGGTTCTGAGTGCACTAAACAGCTGGAAACAGTAGCTCTGCGTGCACAAAAGCGCTGGAAACGGCGAGAGAAGCTTAATAATGCAACTTTAGTTCAGAGGATTAACTTTTGTTCACAAAGTGGCTCTGCGTGCACAAAAGCGCTGGAAACGGCGAGAGAAGCTTAAAAATGCAACCTTAGTTCAGAAGATTTACTTTTGTTCACAAAGTGGTTCTGATTGCACAAAAGCGCTGGAAACGGCGAGAGAAGCTTAAAAATGCAACCTTAGTTCAGAAGATTTACTTTTGTTCACAAAGTGGGTATGAGTGCACTAAACAGCTGGAAACAGTAGCTCTGCGTGCACAAAAGCGCTGGAAACGGCGAGAGAAGCTTAATAATGCAACTTTAGTTCAGAGGATTAACTTTTGTTCACAAAGTGGCTCTGCGTGCACAAAAGCGCTGGAAACGGCGAGAGAAGCTTAAAAATGCAACCTTAGTTCAGAAGATTTACTTTTGTTCACAAAGTGGTTCTAAGTGCACAAAACAGCTGGAAACAGTAGCTCTGCGTGCACAAAATCACTGGAAACGGCGAGAGAAGCTTAAAAATGCAATCTTAGTGAAGAAGATTTACTTTTGTTCACAAAGTGGTTCTAAGTGCACAAAACAGCTGGAAACAGTAGCTCTGCATGCACAAAAGCGCTGGAAACGGCGAGAGAAGCTTAATAATGCAACTTTAGTTCAGAGGATTAACTTTTGTTCACAAAGTGGCTCTGCGTGCACAAAAGCGCTGGAAACGGCGAGAGAAGCTTAAAAATGCAACCTTAGTTCAGAAGATTTACTTTTGTTCACAAAGTGGTTCTGAGTGCACTAAACAGCTGGAAACAGTAGCTCTGCGTACACAAAAGCGCTGGAAACGGCGAGAGAAGCTTAATAATGCAACTTTAGTTCAGAGGACTAACTTTTGTTCACAAAGTGGCTCTGCGTGCACAAAACAGCTGGAAACAGTAGCTCTGCGTGCACAAAAGCGCTGGAAACGGCGAGAGAAGCTTAAAAATGCAATCTTAGTGAAGAAGATTTACTTTTGTTCACAAAGTGGTTCTGAGTGCACTAAACAGCTGGAAACAGTAGCTCTGCGTGCACAAAAGCGCTGGAAATGGCGAGAGAAGCTTAATAATGCAACTTTAGTTCAGAGGATTAACTTTTGTTCACAAAGTGGCTCTGCGTGCACAAAAGCGCTGGAAACGGCGAGAGAAGCTTAATAATGCAACTTTAGTTCAGAGGATTAACTTTTGTTCACAAAGTGGCTCTGCGTGCACAAAAGCGCTTGAAACGGCGAGAGAAGCTTAAAAATGCAACCTTAGTTCAGAAGATTTACTTTTGTTTACAAAGTGGTTCTAAGTGCACAAAACAGCTGGAAACAGTAGCTCTGCGTGCACAAAAGCACTGGAAACGGCGAGAGAAGCTTAAAAATGCAATCTTAGTGAAGAAGATTTACTTTTGTTCACAAAGTGGTTCTGAGTGCACTAAACAGCTGGAAACAGTAGCTCTGCGTGCACAAAAGCGCTGGAAACGGCGAGAGAAGCTTAATAATGCAACTTTAGTTCAGAGGATTAACTTTTGTTCACAAAGTGGCTCTGCGTGCACAAAAGCGCTTGAAACGGCGAGAGAAGCTTAAAAATGCAACCTTAGTTCAGAAGATTTACTTTTGTTCACAAAGTGGTTCTAAGTGCACAAAACAGCTGGAAACAGTAGCTCTGCGTGCACAAAAGCGCTGGAAATGGCGAGAGAAGCTTAAAAATGCAACCTTAGTTAAGAAGATTTACTTTTGTTCACAAAGTGGGTATGAGTGCACTAAACAGCTGGAAACAGTAGTTCTGCGTGCACAAAAGCGCTGGAAATGGCGAGAGAAGCTTAATAATGCAACTTTAGTTCAGAGGATTAACTTTTGTTCACAAAGTGGCTCTGCGTGCACAAAAGCGCTGGAAACGACGAGAGAAGCTTAAAAATGCAACCTTAGTTCAGAAGATTTATTTTTGTTCACAAAGTGGTTCTAAGTACACAAAACAGCTGGAAACAGTAGCTCTGCGTGCACGCAGTAGCTCTGCGTGCACGCAGTAGCTCTGCGTGCACGCAGTAGCTCTGCGTGCACGCAGTAGCTCTGCGTGCACGCAGTAGCTCTGCGTGCACGCAGTAGCTCTGCGTGCACGCAGTAGCTCTGCGTGCACGCAGTAGCTCTGCGTGCACGCAGTAGCTCTGCGTGCACGCAGTAGCTCTGCGTGCACGCAGTAGCTCTGCGTGCACGCAGTAGCTCTGCGTGCACGCAGTAGCTCTGCGTGCACAAAAGCGCTGGAAACGGCGAGATGCAACTTTAGTTCAGAGGATTAACTTTTGTTCACAAAGTGGCTCTGCGTGCACAAAAGCGCTGGAAACGGCGAGAGAAGCTTAAAAATGCAATAGTTCAGAAGATTTACTTTTGTTCACAAAGTGGTTCTGAGTGCACTAAAGCGCTGGAAACGGCGAGAGAAGCTTAAAAATGCAACCTTAGTTCAGAAGATTTACTTTTGTTCACAAAGTGGTTCTAAGTGCACAAAACAGCTGGAAACAGTAGCTCTGCGTGCACAAAAGCGCTGGAAACGGCGAGAGAAGCTTAAAAATGCAATCTTAGTGAAGAAGATTTACTTTTGTTCACAAAGTGGTTCTGAGTGCACTAAACAGCTGGAAACAGTAGCTCTGCGTGCACAAAAGCGCTGGAAACGGCGAGAGAAGCTTAAAAATGCAATCTTAGTGAAGAAGATTTACTTTTGTTCACAAAGTGGTTCTGAGTGCACTAAACAGCTGGAAACAGTAGCTCTGCGTGCACAAAAGCGCTGGAAACGGCGAGAGAAGCTTAATAATGCAACTTTAGTTCAGAAGATTTACTTTTGTTCACAAAGTGGTTCTAAGTGCACAAAACAGCTGGAAACAGTAGCTCTGCGTGCACAAAAGCGCTGGAAATGGCGAGAGAAGCTTAAAAATGCAACCTTAGTTAAGAAGATTTACTTTTGTTCACAAAGTGGGTATGAGTGCACTAAACAGCTGGAAACAGTAGTTCTGCGTGCACAAAAGCGCTGGAAATGGCGAGAGAAGCTTAATAATGCAACTTTAGTTCAGAGGATTAACTTTTGTTCACAAAGTGGCTCTGCGTGCACAAAAGCGCTGGAAACGACGAGAGAAGCTTAAAAATGCAACCTTAGTTCAGAAGATTTATTTTTGTTCACAAAGTGGTTCTAAGTACACAAAACAGCTGGAAACAGTAGCTCTGCGTGCACGCAGTAGCTCTGCGTGCACGCAGTAGCTCTGCGTGCACGCAGTAGCTCTGCGTGCACGCAGTAGCTCTGCGTGCACGCAGTAGCTCTGCGTGCACGCAGTAGCTCTGCGTGCACAAAAGCGCTGGAAACGGCGAGATGCAACTTTAGTTCAGAGGATTAACTTTTGTTCACAAAGTGGCTCTGCGTGCACAAAAGCGCTGGAAACGGCGAGAGAAGCTTAAAAATGCAATAGTTCAGAAGATTTACTTTTGTTCACAAAGTGGTTCTGAGTGCACTAAAGCGCTGGAAACGGCGAGAGAAGCTTAAAAATGCAACCTTAGTTCAGAAGATTTACTTTTGTTCACAAAGTGGTTCTAAGTGCACAAAACAGCTGGAAACAGTAGCTCTGCGTGCACAAAAGCGCTGGAAACGGCGAGAGAAGCTTAAAAATGCAATCTTAGTGAAGAAGATTTACTTTTGTTCACAAAGTGGTTCTGAGTGCACTAAACAGCTGGAAACAGTAGCTCTGCGTGCACAAAAGCGCTGGAAACGGCGAGAGAAGCTTAAAAATGCAATCTTAGTGAAGAAGATTTACTTTTGTTCACAAAGTGGTTCTGAGTGCACTAAACAGCTGGAAACAGTAGCTCTGCGTGCACAAAAGCGCTGGAAACGGCGAGAGAAGCTTAATAATGCAACTTTAGTTCAGAGGATTAACTTTTGTTCACAAAGTGGCTCTGCGTGCACAAAAGCGCTGGAAACGGCGAGAGAAGCTTAAAAATGCAACCTTAGTTCAGAAGATTTACTTTTGTTCACAAAGTGGTTCTGAGTGCACTTAACAGCTGGAAACAGTAGCTCTGCGTGCACAAAAGCGCTGGAAACGACGAGAGAAGCTTAATAATGCAACTTTAGTTCAGAGGATTAACTTTTGTTCACAAAGTGGTTCTAAGTGCACAAAACAGCTGGAAACAGTAGCTCTGCGTGCACAAAAGCGCTGGAAACGGCGAGAGAAGCTTAATAATGCAACTTTAGTTCAGAGGATTAACTTTTGTTCACAAAGTGGCTCTGCGTGCACAAAAGCGCTTGAAACGGCGAGAGAAGCTTAAAAATGCAACCTTAGTTCAGAAGATTTACTTTTGTTTACAAAGTGGTTCTAAGTGCACAAAACAGCTGGAAACAGTAGCTCTGCGTGCACAAAAGCGCTGGAAACGGCGAGAGAAGCTTAAAAATGCAATCTTAGTGAAGAAGATTTACTTTTGTTCACAAAGTGGTTCTGAGTGCACTAAACAGCTGGAAACAGTAGCTCTGCGTGCACAAAAGCGCTGGAAACGGCGAGAGAAGCTTAATAATGCAACTTTAGTTCAGAGGATTAACTTTTGTTCACAAAGTGGCTCTGCGTGCACAAAAGCGCTTGAAACGGCGAGAGAAGCTTAAAAATGCAACCTTAGTTCAGAAGATTTACTTTTGTTCACAAAGTGGTTCTAAGTGCACAAAACAGCTGGAAACAGTAGCTCTGCGTGCACAAAAGCGCTGGAAATGGCGAGAGAAGCTTAAAAATGCAACCTTAGTTAAGAAGATTTACTTTTGTTCACAAAGTGGGTATGAGTGCACTAAACAGCTGGAAACAGTAGTTCTGCGTGCACAAAAGCGCTGGAAATGGCGAGAGAAGCTTAATAATGCAACTTTAGTTCAGAGGATTAACTTTTGTTCACAAAGTGGCTCTGCGTGCACAAAAGCGCTGGAAACGACGAGAGAAGCTTAAAAATGCAACCTTAGTTCAGAAGATTTATTTTTGTTCACAAAGTGGTTCTAAGTACACAAAACAGCTGGAAACAGTAGCTCTGCGTGCACAAAAGCGCTGGAAACGGCGAGAGAAGCTTAATAATGCAACTTTAGTTCAGAGGATTAACTTTTGTTTACAAAGTGGTTCTAAGTGCACAAAACAGCTGGAAACAGTAGCTCTGCGTGCACAAAAGCGCTGGAAACGGCGAGAGAAGCTTAAAAATGCAATCTTAGTGAAGAAGATTTACTTTTGTTCACAAAGTGGTTCTGAGTGCACTAAACAGCTGGAAACAGTAGCTCTGCGTGCACAAAAGCGCTGGAAACGGCGAGAGAAGCTTAATAATGCAACTTTAGTTCAGAGGATTAACTTTTGTTCACAAAGTGGCTCTGCGTGCACAAAAGCGCTTGAAACGGCGAGAGAAGCTTAAAAATGCAACCTTAGTTCAGAAGATTTACTTTTGTTCACAAAGTGGTTCTAAGTACACAAAACAGCTGGAAACAGTAGCTCTGCGTGCACAAAAGCGCTGGAAACGGCGAGAGAAGCTTAATAATGCAACTTTAGTTCAGAGGATTAACTTTTGTTCACAAAGTGGCTCTGCGTGCACAAAAGCGCTGGAAACGGCGAGAGAAGCTTAAAAATGCAACCTTAGTTCAGAAGATTTACTTTTGTTCACAAAGTGGTTCTGAGTGCACTAAACAGCTGGAAACAGTAGCTCTGCGTGCACAAAAGCGCTGGAAACGACGAGAGAAGCTTAATAATGCAACTTTAGTTCAGAGGATTAACTTTTGTTCACAAAGTGGTTCTAAGTGCACAAAACAGCTGGAAACAGTAGCTCTGCGTGCACAAAAGCGCTGGAAACGGCGAGAGAAGCTTAAAAATGCTATCTTAGTGAAGAAGATTTACTTTTGTTCACAAAGTGGTTCTGAGTGCACTAAACAGCTGGAAACAGTAGCTCTGCGTGCACAAAAGCGCTGGAAATGGCGAGAGAAGCTTAATAATGCAACTTTAGTTCAGAGGATTAACTTTTGTTCACAAAGTGGCTCTGCGTGCACAAAAGCGCTTGAAACGGCGAGAGAAGCTTAAAAATGCAACCTTAGTTCAGAAGATTTACTTTTGTTTACAAAGTGGTTCTAAGTGCACAAAACAGCTGGAAACAGTAGCTCTGCGTGCACAAAAGCGCTGGAAACGGCGAGAGAAGCTTAATAATGCAACTTTAGTTCAGAGGATTAACTTTTGTTCACAAAGTGGCTCTGCGTGCACAAAAGCGCTTGAAACGGCGAGAGAAGCTTAAAAATGCAACCTTAGTTCAGAAGATTTATTTTTGTTCACAAAGTGGTTCTAAGTACACAAAACAGCTGGAAACAGTAGCTCTGCGTGCACAAAAGCGCTGGAAACGGCGAGAGAAGCTTAATAATGCAACTTTAGTGAGGAAGATTTACTTTTGTTCACAAAGTGGTTCTGAGTGCACAAACCAGCTGGAAACAGTAGCTCTGCGTGCACAAAAGCGCTGCAAATGGCGAGAGAAGCTTAAAAATGCAACCTTAGTTCAGAGGATTAACTTTTGTTCACAAAGTGGCTCTGCGTGCACAAAAGCGCTGGAAACGGCGAGAGAAGCTTAAAAATGCAACCTTAGTGAAGAAGATTTACTTTTGTTCACAAAGTGGTTCTGAGTGCACTAAACAGCTGGAAACAGTAGCTCTGCGTGCACAAAAGCGCTGGAAACGGCGAGAGAAGCTTAAAAATGCAACCTTAGTTCAGAAGATTTACTTTTGTTCACAAAGTGGTTCTGAGTGCACTAAACAGCTGGAAACAGTAGCTCTGCGTGCACAAAAGCGCTGGAAACGGCGAGAGAAGCTTAATAATGCAACTTTAGTTCAGAGGATTAACTTTTGTTCACAAAGTGGCTCTGCGTGCACAAAAGCGCTGGAAACGACGAGAGAAGCTTAATAATGCAACTTTAGTCCAGAGGATTAAGTTTTGTTCACAAAGTGGCTCTGCGTGCACAAAAGCGCTGGAAACGGCGAGAGAAGCTTAAAAATGCAATCTTAGTGAAGAAGATTTACTTTTGTTCACAAAGTGGTTCTGAGTGCACTAAACAGCTGGAAACTGTAGCTCTGCGTGCACAAAAGCGCTGGAAACGGCGAGAGAAGCTTAATAATGCAACTTTAGTTCAGAGGATTAACTTTTGTTCACAAAGTGGCTCTGCGTGCACAAAAGCGCTGGAAACGGCGAGAGAAGCTTAATAATGCAACTTTAGTTCAGAGGATTAACTTTTGTTCACAAAGTAGCTCTGCGTGCACAAAAGCGCTGGAAACGGCGAGAGAAGCTTAAAAATGCAACCTTAGTTCAGAAGATTTATTTTTGTTCACAAAGTGGTTCTAAGTGCACAAAACAGCTGGAAACAGTAGCTCTGCGTGCACAAAAGCGCTGGAAACGGCGAGAGAAGCTTAAAAATGCAATCTTAGTGAAGAAGATTTACTTTTGTTCACAAAGTGGTTCTAAGTGCACAAAACAGCTGGAAACAGTAGCTCTGCGTGCACAAAAGCGCTGGAAACGGCGAGAGAAGCTTAAAAATGCAACCTTAGTTCAGAAGATTTACTTTTGTTCACAAAGTGGTTCTGAGTGCACTAAACAGCTGGAAACAGTAGCTCTGCGTGCACAAAAGCGCTGGAAACGACGAGAGAAGCTTAAAAATGCAACCTTAGTTCAGAAGATTTACTTTTGTTCACAAAGTGGTTCTGAGTGCACTAAACAGCTGGAAACAGTAGCTCTGCGTGCACAAAAGCGCTGGAAACGACGAGAGAAGCTTAATAATGCAACTTTAGTTCAGAAGATTGAATTTTGTTTACAAAGTGGTTCTAAGTGCACAAAACAGCTGGAAACAGTAGCTCTGCGTGCACAAAAGCGCTGGAAACGGCGAGAGAAGCTTAATATGCAACTTTAGTTCAGAGGATTAACTTTTGTTCACAAAGTGGCTCTGCGTGCACAAAAGCGCTGGAAACGGCGAGAGAAGCTTAAAAATGCAACCTTAGTTCAGAAGATTTACTTTTGTTCACAAAGTGGTTCTGAGTGCACTAAACAGCTGGAAACAGTAGCTGTGCGTGCACAAAAGCGCTGGAAACGGCGAGAGAAGCTTAAAAATGCAACCTTAGTTCAGAAGATTGAATTTTGTTTACAAAGTGGTTCTAAGTGCACAAACCAGCTGGAAACAGTAGCTCTGCGTGCACAAAAGCGCTGGAAACGGCGAGAGAAGCTTAAAAATGCAACCTTAGTTCAGAAGATTGAATTTTGTTTACAAAGTGGTTCTAAGTGCACAAAACAGCTGGAAACAGTAGCTCTGCGTGCACAAAAGCGCTGGAAACGGCGAGAGAAGCTTAAAAATGCAATCTTAGTGAAGAAGATTTACTTTTGTTCACAAAGTGGTTCTGAGTGCACAAACCAGCTGGAAACAGTAGCTCTGCGTGCACAAAAGCGCTGGAAACGGCGAGAGAAGCTTAATAATGCAACTTTAGTTCAGAGGACTAACTTTTGTTCACAAAGTGGCTCTGCGTGCACAAACCAGCTGGAAACAGTAGCTCTGCGTGCACAAAAGCGCTGGAAACGGCGAGAGAAGCTTAAAAATGCAACCTTAGTTCAGAAGATTTACTTTTGTTCACAAAGTGGTTCTAAGTGCACAAAACAGCTGGAAACAGTAGCTCTGCGTGCACAAAAGCGCTGGAAACGACGAGAGAAGCTTAATAATGCAACTTTAGTTCAGAGGATTAACTTTTGTTCACAAAGTGGTTCTAAGTGCACAAAACAGCTGGAAACAGTAGCTCTGCGTGCACAAAAGCGCTGGAAACGGCGAGAGAAGCTTAATAATGCAACTTTAGTTCAGAGGATTAACTTTTGTTCACAAAGTGGCTCTGCGTGCACAAAAGCGCTTGAAACGGCGAGAGAAGCTTAAAAATGCAACCTTAGTTCAGAAGATTTACTTTTGTTTACAAAGTGGTTCTAAGTGCACAAAACAGCTGGAAACAGTAGCTCTGCGTGCACAAAAGCGCTGGAAACGGCGAGAGAAGCTTAAAAATGCAATCTTAGTGAAGAAGATTTACTTTTGTTCACAAAGTGGTTCTGAGTGCACTAAACAGCTGGAAACAGTAGCTCTGCGTGCACAAAAGCGCTGGAAACGGCGAGAGAAGCTTAATAATGCAACTTTAGTTCAGAGGATTAACTTTTGTTCACAAAGTGGCTCTGCGTGCACAAAAGCGCTTGAAACGGCGAGAGAAGCTTAAAAATGCAACCTTAGTTCAGAAGATTTACTTTTGTTCACAAAGTGGTTCTAAGTGCACAAAACAGCTGGAAACAGTAGCTCTGCGTGCACAAAAGCGCTGGAAATGGCGAGAGAAGCTTAAAAATGCAACCTTAGTTAAGAAGATTTACTTTTGTTCACAAAGTGGGTATGAGTGCACTAAACAGCTGGAAACAGTAGTTCTGCGTGCACAAAAGCGCTGGAAATGGCGAGAGAAGCTTAATAATGCAACTTTAGTTCAGAGGATTAACTTTTGTTCACAAAGTGGCTCTGCGTGCACAAAAGCGCTGGAAACGACGAGAGAAGCTTAAAAATGCAACCTTAGTTCAGAAGATTTATTTTTGTTCACAAAGTGGTTCTAAGTACACAAAACAGCTGGAAACAGTAGCTCTGCGTGCACAAAAGCGCTGGAAACGGCGAGAGAAGCTTAATAATGCAACTTTAGTTCAGAGGATTAACTTTTGTTTACAAAGTGGTTCTAAGTGCACAAAACAGCTGGAAACAGTAGCTCTGCGTGCACAAAAGCGCTGGAAACGGCGAGAGAAGCTTAAAAATGCAATCTTAGTGAAGAAGATTTACTTTTGTTCACAAAGTGGTTCTGAGTGCACTAAACAGCTGGAAACAGTAGCTCTGCGTGCACAAAAGCGCTGGAAACGGCGAGAGAAGCTTAATAATGCAACTTTAGTTCAGAGGATTAACTTTTGTTCACAAAGTGGCTCTGCGTGCACAAAAGCGCTTGAAACGGCGAGAGAAGCTTAAAAATGCAACCTTAGTTCAGAAGATTTACTTTTGTTCACAAAGTGGTTCTAAGTGCACAAAACAGCTGGAAACAGTAGCTCTGCGTGCACAAAAGCGCTGGAAATGGCGAGAGAAGCTTAAAAATGCAACCTTAGTTAAGAAGATTTACTTTTGTTCACAAAGTGGGTATGAGTGCACTAAACAGCTGGAAACAGTAGTTCTGCGTGCACAAAAGCGCTGGAAATGGCGAGAGAAGCTTAATAATGCAACTTTAGTTCAGAGGATTAACTTTTGTTCACAAAGTGGCTCTGCGTGCACAAAAGCGCTGGAAACGACGAGAGAAGCTTAAAAATGCAACCTTAGTTCAGAAGATTTATTTTTGTTCACAAAGTGGTTCTAAGTACACAAAACAGCTGGAAACAGTAGCTCTGCGTGCACAAAAGCGCTGGAAACGGCGAGAGAAGCTTAATAATGCAACTTTAGTTCAGAGGATTAACTTTTGTTCACAAAGTGGCTCTGCGTGCACAAAAGCGCTGGAAACGGCGAGAGAAGCTTAAAAATGCAACCTTAGTTCAGAAGATTTACTTTTGTTCACAAAGTGGTTCTGAGTGCACTAAACAGCTGGAAACAGTAGCTCTGCGTGCACAAAAGCGCTGGAAACGACGAGAGAAGCTTAATAATGCAACTTTAGTTCAGAGGATTAACTTTTGTTCACAAAGTGGTTCTAAGTGCACAAAACAGCTGGAAACAGTAGCTCTGCGTGCACAAAAGCGCTGGAAACGGCGAGAGAAGCTTAAAAATGCTATCTTAGTGAAGAAGATTTACTTTTGTTCACAAAGTGGTTCTGAGTGCACTAAACAGCTGGAAACAGTAGCTCTGCGTGCACAAAAGCGCTGGAAATGGCGAGAGAAGCTTAATAATGCAACTTTAGTTCAGAGGATTAACTTTTGTTCACAAAGTGGCTCTGCGTGCACAAAAGCGCTTGAAACGGCGAGAGAAGCTTAAAAATGCAACCTTAGTTCAGAAGATTTACTTTTGTTTACAAAGTGGTTCTAAGTGCACAAAACAGCTGGAAACAGTAGCTCTGCATGCACAAAAGCGCTGGAAACGGCGAGAGAAGCTTAATAATGCAACTTTAGTTCAGAGGATTAACTTTTGTTCACAAAGTGGCTCTGCGTGCACAAAAGCGCTTGAAACGGCGAGAGAAGCTTAAAAATGCAACCTTAGTTCAGAAGATTTATTTTTGTTCACAAAGTGGTTCTAAGTACACAAAACAGCTGGAAACAGTAGCTCTGCGTGCACAAAAGCGCTGGAAACGGCGAGAGAAGCTTAATAATGCAACTTTAGTGAGGAAGATTTACTTTTGTTCACAAAGTGGTTCTGAGTGCACAAACCAGCTGGAAACAGTAGCTCTGCGTGCACAAAAGCGCTGCAAATGGCGAGAGAAGCTTAAAAATGCAACCTTAGTTCAGAGGATTAACTTTTGTTCACAAAGTGGCTCTGCGTGCACAAAAGCGCTGGAAACGGCGAGAGAAGCTTAAAAATGCAACCTTAGTGAAGAAGATTTACTTTTGTTCACAAAGTGGTTCTGAGTGCACTAAACAGCTGGAAACAGTAGCTCTGCGTGCACAAAAGCGCTGGAAACGGCGAGAGAAGCTTAAAAATGCAACCTTAGTTCAGAAGATTTACTTTTGTTCACAAAGTGGTTCTGAGTGCACTAAACAGCTGGAAACAGTAGCTCTGCGTGCACAAAAGCGCTGGAAACGGCGAGAGAAGCTTAATAATGCAACTTTAGTTCAGAGGATTAACTTTTGTTCACAAAGTGGCTCTGCGTGCACAAAAGCGCTGGAAACGACGAGAGAAGCTTAATAATGCAACTTTAGTCCAGAGGATTAAGTTTTGTTCACAAAGTGGCTCTGCGTGCACAAAAGCGCTGGAAACGGCGAGAGAAGCTTAAAAATGCAATCTTAGTGAAGAAGATTTACTTTTGTTCACAAAGTGGTTCTGAGTGCACTAAACAGCTGGAAACTGTAGCTCTGCGTGCACAAAAGCGCTGGAAACGGCGAGAGAAGCTTAATAATGCAACTTTAGTTCAGAGGATTAACTTTTGTTCACAAAGTAGCTCTGCGTGCACAAAAGCGCTGGAAACGGCGAGAGAAGCTTAAAAATGCAACCTTAGTTCAGAAGATTTATTTTTGTTCACAAAGTGGTTCTAAGTGCACAAAACAGCTGGAAACAGTAGCTCTGCGTGCACAAAAGCGCTGGAAACGGCGAGAGAAGCTTAAAAATGCAATCTTAGTGAAGAAGATTTACTTTTGTTCACAAAGTGGTTCTAAGTGCACAAAACAGCTGGAAACAGTAGCTCTGCGTGCACAAAAGCGCTGGAAACGACGAGAGAAGCTTAAAAATGCAACCTTAGTTCAGAAGATTTACTTTTGTTCACAAAGTGGTTCTGAGTGCACTAAACAGCTGGAAACAGTAGCTCTGCGTGCACAAAAGCGCTGGAAACGACGAGAGAAGCTTAATAATGCAACTTTAGTTCAGAGGATTAACTTTTGTTCACAAAGTGGCTCTGCGTGCACAAAAGCGCTGGAAACGGCGAGAGAAGCTTAAAAATGCAACCTTAGTTCAGAAGATTGAATTTTGTTTACAAAGTGGTTCTAAGTGCACAAAACAGCTGGAAACAGTAGCTCTGCGTGCACAAAAGCGCTGGAAACGGCGAGAGAAGCTTAAAAATGCAATCTTAGTGAAGAAGATTTACTTTTGTTCACAAAGTGGCTCTGCGTGCACAAAAGCGCTGGAAACGGCGAGAGAAGCTTAAAAATGCAACCTTAGTTCAGAAGATTGAATTTTGTTTACAAAGTGGTTCTAAGTGCACAAAACAGCTGGAAACAGTAGCTCTGCGTGCACAAAAGCGCTGGAAACGGCGAGAGAAGCTTAAAAATGCAACCTTAGTTCAGAAGATTTACTTTTGTTCACAAAGTGGGTATGAGTGCACTAAACAGCTGGAAACAGTAGCTCTGCGTGCACAAAAGCGCTGGAAACGGCGAGAGAAGCTTAATAATGCAACTTTAGTTCAGAGGATTAACTTTTGTTCACAAAGTGGTTCTGAGTGCACTAAAGCGCTGGAAACGGCGAGAGAAGCTTAAAAATGCAACCTTAGTTCAGAAGATTTACTTTTGTTCACAAAGTGGTTCTGAGTGCACTAAACAGCTGGAAACAGTAGCTCTGCGTGCACAAAAGCGCTGGAAACGACGAGAGAAGCTTAATAATGCAACTTTAGTTCAGAGGATTAACTTTTGTTCACAAAGTGGTTCTAAGTGCACAAAACAGCTGGAAACAGTAGCTCTGCGTGCACAAAAGCGCTGGAAACGGCGAGAGAAGCTTAAAAATGCAATCTTAGTGAAGAAGATTTACTTTTGTTCACAAAGTGGCTCTGAGTGCACAAACCAGCTGGAAACAGTAGCTCTGCGTGCACAAAAGCGCTGGAAACGGCGAGAGAAGCTTAATATGCAACTTTAGTTCAGAGGATTAACTTTTGTTCACAAAGTGGCTCTGCGTGCACAAAAGCGCTGGAAACGGCGAGAGAAGCTTAAAAATGCAACCTTAGTTCAGAAGATTTACTTTTGTTCACAAAGTGGTTCTGAGTGCACTAAACAGCTGGAAACAGTAGCTGTGCGTGCACAAAAGCGCTGGAAACGGCGAGAGAAGCTTAAAAATGCAACCTTAGTTCAGAAGATTGAATTTTGTTTACAAAGTGGTTCTAAGTGCACAAACCAGCTGGAAACAGTAGCTCTGCGTGCACAAAAGCGCTGGAAATGGCGAGAGAAGCTTAAAAATGCAACCTTAGTTCAGAAGATTGAATTTTGTTTACAAAGTGGTTCTAAGTGCACAAAACAGCTGGAAACAGTAGCTCTGCGTGCACAAAAGCGCTGGAAACGGCGAGAGAAGCTTAAAAATGCAATCTTAGTGAAGAAGATTTACTTTTGTTCACAAAGTGGTTCTGAGTGCACAAACCAGCTGGAAACAGTAGCTCTGCGTGCACAAAAGCGCTGGAAACGGCGAGAGAAGCTTAATAATGCAACTTTAGTTCAGAGGACTAACTTTTGTTCACAAAGTGGCTCTGCGTGCACAAACCAGCTGGAAACAGTAGCTCTGCGTGCACAAAAGCGCTGGAAACGGCGAGAGAAGCTTAAAAATGCAACCTTAGTTCAGAAGATTTACTTTTGTTCACAAAGTGGTTCTAAGTGCACAAAACAGCTGGAAACAGTAGCTCTGCGTGCACAAAAGCGCTGGAAACGGCGAGAGAAGCTTAAAAATGCAACCTTAGTTCAGAAGATTGAATTTTGTTTACAAAGTGGTTCTAAGTGCACTAAACAGCTGGAAACAGTAGCTCTGCGTGCACAAAAGCGCTGGAAACGGCGAGAGAAGCTTAAAAATGCAATCTTAGTGAAGAAGATTTACTTTTGTTCACAAAGTGGTTCTGAGTGCACAAACCAGCTGGAAACAGTAGCTCTGCGTGCACAAAAGCGCTGGAAACGGCGAGAGAAGCTTAAAAATGCAATCTTAGTGAAGAAGATTTACTTTTGTTCACAAAGTGGCTCTGCGTGCACAAACCAGCTGGAAACAGTAGCTCTGCGTGCACAAAAGCGCTGGAAACGGCGAGAGAAGCTTAAAAATGCAACCTTACTGAAGAAGATTTACTTTTGTTCACAAAGTGGTTCTGAGTGCACTAAACAGCTGGAAACAGTAGCTCTGCGTGCACAAAAGCGCTGGAAACGGCGAGAGAAGCTTAATAATGCAACTTTAGTTCAGAAGATTTACTTTTGTTCACAAAGTGGTTCTGAGTGCACAAACCAGCTGGAAACAGTAGCTCTGCGTGCACAAAAGCGCTGCAAATGGCGAGAGAAGCTTAAAAATGCAACCTTAGTTCAGAAGATTGAATTTTGTTTACAAAGTGGTTCTAAGTGCACAAAACAGCTGGAAACAGTAGCTCTGCGTGCACAAAAGCGCTGGAAACGGCGAGAGAAGCTTAAAAATGCAATCTTAGTGAAGAAGATTTACTTTTGTTCACAAAGTGGTTCTGAGTGCACTAAACAGCTGGAAACAGTAGCTCTGCGTGCACAAAAGCGCTGGAAACGGCGAGAGAAGCTTAAAAATGCAACCTTAGTTCAGAAGATTTACTTTTGTTCACAAAGTGGTTCTGAGTGCACTAAACAGCTGGAAACAGTAGCTCTGCGTGCACAAAAGCGCTGGAAACGGCGAGAGAAGCTTAAAAATGCAACCTTAGTTCAGAAGATTTACTTTTGTTCACAAAGTGGGTATGAGTGCACTAAACAGCTGGAAACAGTAGCTCTGCGTGCACAAAAGCGCTGGAAACGGCGAGAGAAGCTTAATAATGCAACTTTAGTTCAGAGGATTAACTTTTGTTCACAAAGTGGTTCTGAGTGCACTAAAGCGCTGGAAACAGTAGCTCTGCGTGCACAAAAGCGCTGCAAATGGCGAGAGAAGCTTAAAAATGCAACCTTAGTTCAGAAGATTTACTTTTGTTCACAAAGTGGTTCTGAGTGCACTAAACAGCTGGAAACAGTAGCTCTGCGTGCACAAAAGCGCTGGAAACGACGAGAGAAGCTTAATAATGCAACTTTAGTTCAGAGGATTAACTTTTGTTCACAAAGTGGCTCTGCGTGCACAAAAGCGCTGGAAACGGCGAGAGAAGCTTAAAAATGCAACCTTAGTTCAGAAGATTTACTTTTGTTCGCAAAGTGGTTCTGAGTGCACTAAACAGCTGGAAACAGTAGCTGTGCGTGCACAAAAGCGCTGGAAACGGCGAGAGAAGCTTAAAAATGCAACCTTAGTTCAGAAGATTGAATTTTGTTTACAAAGTGGTTCTAAGTGCACAAAACAGCTGGAAACAGTAGCTCTGCGTGCACAAAAGCGCTGGAAACGGCGAGAGAAGCTTAAAAATGCAATCTTAGTGAAGAAGATTTACTTTTGTTCACAAAGTGGTTCTGAGTGCACAAACCAGCTGGAAACAGTAGCTCTGCATGCACAAAAGCGCTGGAAACGGCGAGAGAAGCTTAAAAATGCAACCTTAGTTCAGAAGATTTACTTTTGTTCACAAAGTGGTTCTAAGTGCACAAAACAGCTGGAAACAGTAGCTCTGCGTGCACAAAAGCGCTGGAAATGGCGAGAGAAGCTTAAAAATGCAACCTTACTGAAGAAGATTTACTTTTGTTCACAAAGTGGTTCTGAGTGCACTAAACAGCTGGAAACAGTAGCTCTGCGTGCACAAAAGCGCTGGAAACGGCGAGAGAAGCTTAAAAATGCAACCTTACTGAAGAAGATTTACTTTTGTTCACAAAGTGGCTCTGCGTGCACAAAAGCGCTGGAAACGGCGAGAGAAGCTTAAAAATGCAATCTTAGTTCAGAAGATTTACTTTTGTTCACAAAGTGGTTCTGAGTGCACAAACCAGCTGGAAACAGTAGCTCTGCGTGCACAAAAGCGCTGGAAACGGCGAGAGAAGCTTAAAAATGCAATCTTAGTGAAGAAGATTTACTTTTGTTCACAAAGTGGCTCTGCGTGCACAAACCAGCTGGAAACAGTAGCTCTGCGTGCACAAAAGCGCTGGAAACGGCGAGAGAAGCTTAAAAATGCAATCTTAGTGAAGAAGATTTACTTTTGTTCACAAAGTGGCTCTGCGTGCACAAAAGCGCTGGAAACGGCGAGAGAAGCTTAAAAATGCAACCTTACTGAAGAAGATTTACTTTTGTTCACAAAGTGGTTCTGAGTGCACAAACCAGCTGGAAACAGTAGCTCTGCATGCACAAAAGCGCTGGAAACGGCAAGAGAAGCTTAAAAATGCAACCTTAGTTCAGAAGATTTACTTTTGTTCACAAAGTGGTTCTAAGTGCACAAAACAGCTGGAAACAGTAGCTCTGCGTGCACAAAAGCGCTGGAAACGGCGAGAGAAGCTTAAAAATGCAACCTTACTGAAGAAGATTTACTTTTGTTCACAAAGTGGTTCTGAGTGCACTAAACAGCTGGAAACAGTAGCTCTGCGTGCACAAAAGCGCTGGAAACGGCGAGAGAAGCTTAAAAATGCAACCTTACTGAAGAAGATTTACTTTTGTTCACAAAGTGGCTCTGCGTGCACAAAAGCGCTGGAAACGGCGAGAGAAGCTTAAAAATGCAATCTTAGTTCAGAAGATTTACTTTTGTTCACAAAGTGGTTCTGAGTGCACAAACCAGCTGGAAACAGTAGCTCTGCGTGCACAAAAGCGCTGGAAACGGCGAGAGAAGCTTAAAAATGCAATCTTAGTGAAGAAGATTTACTTTTGTTCACAAAGTGGCTCTGCGTGCACAAACCAGCTGGAAACAGTAGCTCTGCGTGCACAAAAGCGCTGGAAACGGCGAGAGAAGCTTAAAAATGCAATCTTAGTGAAGAAGATTTACTTTTGTTCACAAAGTGGCTCTGCGTGCACAAAAGCGCTGGAAACGGCGAGAGAAGCTTAAAAATGCAACCTTACTGAAGAAGATTTACTTTTGTTCACAAAGTGGTTCTGAGTGCACTAAACAGCTGGAAACAGTAGCTCTGCGTGCACAAAAGCGCTGGAAACGGCGAGAGAAGCTTAATAATGCAACTTTAGTTCAGAAGATTTACTTTTGTTCACAAAGTGGTTCTGAGTGCACAAAACAGCTGGAAACAGTAGCTCTGCGTGCACAAAAGCGCTGGAAACGGCGAGAGAAGCTTAAAAATGCAATCTTAGTGAAGAAGATTTACTTTTGTTCACAAAGTGGTTCTGA
Organism: Paralichthys olivaceus; assembly: GCF_024713975.1. NCBI lineage: Eukaryota > Metazoa > Chordata > Actinopteri > Pleuronectiformes > Paralichthyidae > Paralichthys > Paralichthys olivaceus. The sequence continues at coordinate 218,028 of NC_091101.1, forward strand.
GTGCACTAAACAGCTGGAAACAGTAGCTCTGCGTGCACAAAAGCGCTGGAAACGGCGAGAGAAGCTTAATAATGCAACTTTAGTTCAGAGGATTAACTTTTGTTCACAAAGTGGCTCTGCGTGCACAAAAGCGCTGGAAACGGCGAGAGAAGCTTAATAATGCAACTTTAGTTCAGAGGATTAACTTTTGTTCACAAAGTAGCTCTGCGTGCACAAAAGCGCTGGAAACGGCGAGAGAAGCTTAAAAATGCAACCTTAGTTCAGAAGATTTATTTTTGTTCACAAAGTGGTTCTAAGTGCACAAAACAGCTGGAAACAGTAGCTCTGCGTGCACAAAAGCGCTGGAAACGGCGAGAGAAGCTTAAAAATGCAATCTTAGTGAAGAAGATTTACTTTTGTTCACAAAGTGGTTCTAAGTGCACAAAACAGCTGGAAACAGTAGCTCTGCGTGCACAAAAGCGCTGGAAACGACGAGAGAAGCTTAAAAATGCAACCTTAGTTCAGAAGATTTACTTTTGTTCACAAAGTGGTTCTGAGTGCACTAAACAGCTGGAAACAGTAGCTCTGCGTGCACAAAAGCGCTGGAAACGACGAGAGAAGCTTAATAATGCAACTTTAGTTCAGAGGATTAACTTTTGTTCACAAAGTGGCTCTGCGTGCACAAAAGCGCTGGAAACGGCGAGAGAAGCTTAAAAATGCAACCTTAGTTCAGAAGATTGAATTTTGTTTACAAAGTGGTTCTAAGTGCACAAACCAGCTGGAAACAGTAGCTCTGCGTGCACAAAAGCGCTGGAAACGGCGAGAGAAGCTTAAAAATGCAATCTTAGTGAAGAAGATTTACTTTTGTTCACAAAGTGGCTCTGCGTGCACAAACCAGCTGGAAACAGTAGCTCTGCGTGCACAAAAGCGCTGGAAACGGCGAGAGAAGCTTAAAAATGCAACCTTAGTTCAGAAGATTGAATTTTGTTTACAAAGTGGTTCTAAGTGCACAAAACAGCTGGAAACAGTAGCTCTGCGTGCACAAAAGCGCTGGAAACGGCGAGAGAAGCTTAAAAATGCAATCTTAGTGAAGAAGATTTACTTTTGTTCACAAAGTGGTTCTGAGTGCACAAACCAGCTGGAAACAGTAGCTCTGCGTGCACAAAAGCGCTGGAAACGGCGAGAGAAGCTTAAAAATGCAATCTTAGTGAAGAAGATTTACTTTTGTTCACAAAGTGGTTCTGAGTGCACTAAACAGCTGGAAACAGTAGCTCTGCGTGCACAAAAGCGCTGGAAACGGCGAGAGAAGCTTAAAAATGCAACCTTAGTTCAGAAGATTGAATTTTGTTTACAAAGTGGTTCTAAGTGCACAAAACAGCTGGAAACAGTAGCTCTGCGTGCACAAAAGCGCTGGAAACGGCGAGAGAAGCTTAAAAATGCAACCTTACTGAAGAAGATTGAATTTTGTTTACAAAGTGGTTCTAAGTGCACAAAACAGCTGGAAACAGTAGCTCTGCGTGCACAAAAGCGCTGGAAACGGCGAGAGAAGCTTAAAAATGCAATCTTAGTGAAGAAGATTTACTTTTGTTCACAAAGTGGTTCTAAGTACACAAAACAGCTGGAAACAGTAGCTCTGCGTGCACAAAAGCGCTGGAAACGGCGAGAGAAGCTTAATAATGCAACTTTAGTGAGGAAGATTTACTTTTGTTCACAAAGTGGTTCTGAGTGCACAAACCAGCTGGAAACAGTAGCTCTGCGTGCACAAAAGCGCTGCAAATGGCGAGAGAAGCTTAAAAATGCAACCTTAGTTCAGAGGATTAACTTTTGTTCACAAAGTGGCTCTGCGTGCACAAAAGCGCTGGAAACGGCGAGAGAAGCTTAAAAATGCAACCTTAGTTCAGAAGATTGAATTTTGTTTACAAAGTGGTTCTAAGTGCACAAAACAGCTGGAAACAGTAGCTCTGCGTGCACAAAAGCGCTGGAAACGGCGAGAGAAGCTTAAAAATGCAATCTTAGTGAAGAAGATTTACTTTTGTTCACAAAGTGGTTCTGAGTGCACTAAACAGCTGGAAACAGTAGCTCTGCGTGCACAAAAGCGCTGGAAACGGCGAGAGAAGCTTAAAAATGCAACCTTAGTTCAGAAGATTTACTTTTGTTCACAAAGTGGTTCTGAGTGCACTAAACAGCTGGAAACAGTAGCTCTGCGTGCACAAAAGCGCTGGAAACGGCGAGAGAAGCTTAAAAATGCAACCTTAGTTCAGAAGATTTACTTTTGTTCACAAAGTGGGTATGAGTGCACTAAACAGCTGGAAACAGTAGCTCTGCGTGCACAAAAGCGCTGGAAACGGCGAGAGAAGCTTAATAATGCAACTTTAGTTCAGAGGATTAACTTTTGTTCACAAAGTGGTTCTGAGTGCACTAAAGCGCTGGAAACGGCGAGAGAAGCTTAAAAATGCAACCTTAGTTCAGAAGATTTACTTTTGTTCACAAAGTGGTTCTGAGTGCACTAAACAGCTGAAAACAGTAGCTCTGCGTGCACAAAAGCGCTGGAAACGGCGAGAGAAGCTTAAAAATGCAATCTTAGTGAAGAAGATTTACTTTTGTTCACAAAGTGGCTCTGAGTGCACAAACCAGCTGGAAACAGTAGCTCTGCGTGCACAAAAGCGCTGCAAATGGCGAGAGAAGCTTAAAAATGCAACCTTAGTTCAGAAGATTTACTTTTGTTCACAAAGTGGTTCTGAGTGCACTAAACAGCTGGAAACAGTAGCTGTGCGTGCACAAAAGCGCTGGAAACGGTGAGAGAAGCTTAAAAATGCAACCTTAGTTCAGAAGATTGAATTTTGTTTACAAAGTGGTTCTAAGTGCACAAAACAGCTGGAAACAGTAGCTCTGCGTGCACAAAAGCGCTGGAAACGGCGAGAGAAGCTTAAAAATGCAATCTTAGTGAAGAAGATTTACTTTTGTTCACAAAGTGGTTCTGAGTGCACAAACCAGCTGGAAACAGTAGCTCTGCGTGCACAAAAGCGCTGGAAACGGCGAGAGAAGCTTAAAAATGCAACCTTAGTTCAGAAGATTTACTTTTGTTCACAAAGTGGTTCTAAGTGCACAAAACAGCTGGAAACAGTAGCTCTGCGTGCACAAAAGCGCTGGAAATGGCGAGAGAAGCTTAAAAATGCAACCTTACTGAAGAAGATTTACTTTTGTTCACAAAGTGGTTCTGAGTGCACTAAACAGCTGGAAACAGTAGCTCTGCGTGCACAAAAGCGCTGGAAACGACGAGAGAAGCTTAATAATGCAACTTTAGTTCAGAGGATTAACTTTTGTTCACAAAGTGGCTCTGCGTGCACAAAAGCGCTGGAAACGGCGAGAGAAGCTTAAAAATGCAATCTTAGTGAAGAAGATTTACTTTTGTTCACAAAGTGGTTCTGAGTGCACTAAACAGCTGGAAACAGTAGCTCTGCGTGCACAAAAGCGCTGGAAACGGCGAGAGAAGCTTAATAATGCAACTTTAGTTCAGAGGACTAACTTTTGTTCACAAAGTGGCTCTGCGTGCACAAACCAGCTGGAAACAGTAGCTCTGCGTGCACAAAAGCGCTGGAAACGGCGAGAGAAGCTTAAAAATGCAACCTTAGTTCAGAAGATTTACTTTTGTTCACAAAGTGGTTCTAAGTGCACAAAACAGCTGGAAACAGTAGCTGTGCGTGCACAAAAGCGCTGGAAACGGCGAGAGAAGCTTAAAAATGCAATCTTAGTGAAGAAGATTTACTTTTGTTCACAAAGTGGCTCTGCGTGCACAAACCAGCTGGAAACAGTAGCTCTGCGTGCACAAAAGCGCTGGAAACGGCGAGAGAAGCTTAAAAATGCAACCTTAGTTCAGAAGATTGAATTTTGTTCACAAAGTGGTTCTAAGTGCACAAAACAGCTGGAAACAGTAGCTCTGCGTGCACAAAAGCGCTGGAAACGGCGAGAGAAGCTTAAAAATGCAACCTTACTGAAGAAGATTTACTTTTGTTCACAAAGTGGTTCTGAGTGCACTAAACAGCTGGAAACAGTAGCTCTGCGTGCACAAAAGCGCTGGAAACGGCGAGAGAAGCTTAATAATGCAACTTTAGTTCAGAAGATTTACTTTTGTTCACAAAGTGGTTCTGAGTGCACTAAACAGCTGGAAACAGTAGCTCTGCGTGCACAAAAGCGCTCGAAACGGCGAGAGAAGCTTAATAATGCAACTTTAGTTCAGAGGATTAACTTTTGTTCACAAAGTGGCTCTGCGTGCACAAAAGCGCTGGAAACGGCGAGAGAAGCTTAAAAATGCAACCTTAGTTCAGAAGATTTACTTTTGTTCACAAAGTGGTTCTGAGTGCACTAAACAGCTGGAAACAGTAGCTCTGCGTGCACAAAAGCGCTGGAAACGGCGAGAGAAGCTTAATAATGCAACTTTAGTTCAGAAGATTTACTTTTGTTCACAAAGTGGTTCTGAGTGCACTAAACAGCTGGAAACAGTAGCTCTGCGTGCACAAAAGCGCTGGAAACGGCGAGAGAAGCTTAAAAATGCAACCTTAGTTCAGAAGATTGAATTTTGTTTACAAAGTGGTTCTAAGTGCACAAAACAGCTGGAAACAGTAGCTCTGCGTGCACAAAAGCGCTGGAAACGGCGAGAGAAGCTTAAAAATGCAATCTTAGTGAAGAAGATTTACTTTTGTTCACAAAGTGGCTCTGCGTGCACAAAAGCGCTGGAAACGGCGAGAGAAGCTTAAAAATGCAACCTTACTGAAGAAGATTTACTTTTGTTCACAAAGTGGTTCTGAGTGCACTAAACAGCTGGAAACAGTAGCTCTGCGTGCACAAAAGCGCTGGAAACGGCGAGAGAAGCTTAAAAATGCAATCTTAGTTCAGAAGATTTACTTTTGTTCACAAAGTGGTTCTGAGTGCACAAACCAGCTGGAAACAGTAGCTCTGCGTGCACAAAAGCGCTGGAAACGGCGAGAGAAGCTTAAAAATGCAATCTTAGTTCAGAAGATTTACTTTTGTTCACAAAGTGGTTCTGAGTGCACAAACCAGCTGGAAACAGTAGCTCTGCGTGCACAAAAGCGCTGGAAACGGCGAGAGAAGCTTAAAAATGCAATCTTAGTGAAGAAGATTTACTTTTGTTCACAAAGTGGCTCTGCGTGCACAAAAGCGCTGGAAACGGCGAGAGAAGCTTAAAAATGCAACCTTACTGAAGAAGATTTACTTTTGTTCACAAAGTGGTTCTGAGTGCACTAAACAGCTGGAAACAGTAGCTCTGCGTGCACAAAAGCGCTGGAAACGGCGAGAGAAGCTTAATAATGCAACTTTAGTTCAGAAGATTTACTTTTGTTCACAAAGTGGTTCTGAGTGCACTAAACAGCTGGAAACAGTAGCTCTGCGTGCACAAAAGCGCTGGAAACGGCGAGAGAAGCTTAAAAATGCAATCTTAGTGAAGAAGATTTACTTTTGTTCACAAAGTGGTTCTGAGTGCACTAAACAGCTGGAAACAGTAGCTCTGCGTGCACAAAAGCGCTGGAAACGGCGAGAGAAGCTTAATAATGCAACTTTAGTTCAGAGGATTAACGTTTGTTCACAAAGTGGCTCTGCGTGCACAAAAGCGCTGGAAACGGCGAGAGAAGCTTAAAAATGCAAACTTTGTTCAGAAGATTTACTTTTGTTCACAAAGTGGTTCTAAGTGCACAAAACAGCTCGAAACAGTAGCTCTGCGTGCACAAAAGCGCTGGAAACGGCGAGAGAAGCTTAAAAATGCAACCTTAGTTCAGAAGATTGAATTTTGTTTACAAAGTGGTTCTAAGTGCACAAAACAGCTGGAAACAGTAGCTCTGCGTGCACAAAAGCGCTGGAAACGACGAGAGAAGCTTAATAATGCAACTTTAGTTCAGAGGATTAACTTTTGTTCACAAAGTGGCTCTGCGTGCACAAAAGCGCTGGAAACGGCGAGAGAAGCTTAAAAATGCAATCTTAGTGAAGAAGATTTACTTTTGTTCACAAAGTGGTTCTGAGTGCACTAAACAGCTGGAAACAGTAGCTCTGCGTGCACAAAAGCGCTGGAAACGGCGAGAGAAGCTTAATAATGCAACTTTAGTTCAGAGGACTAACTTTTGTTCACAAAGTGGCTCTGCGTGCACAAACCAGCTGGAAACAGTAGCTCTGCGTGCACAAAAGCGCTGGAAACGGCGAGAGAAGCTTAAAAATGCAACCTTAGTTCAGAAGATTTACTTTTGTTCACAAAGTGGTTCTAAGTGCACAAACCAGCTGGAAACAGTAGCTCTGCGTGCACAAAAGCGCTGGAAACGGCGAGAGAAGCTTAAAAATGCAACCTTAGTTCAGAAGATTGAATTTTGTTTACAAAGTGGTTCTAAGTGCACAAAACAGCTGGAAACAGTAGCTCTGCGTGCACAAAAGCGCTGGAAACGGCGAGAGAAGCTTAAAAATGCAATCTTAGTGAAGAAGATTTACTTTTGTTCACAAAGTGGTTCTGAGTGCACTAAACAGCTGGAAACAGTAGCTCTGCGTGCACAAAAGCGCTGGAAACGGCGAGAGAAGCTTAATAATGCAACTTTAGTTCAGAGGACTAACTTTTGTTCATAAAGTGGCTCTGCGTGCACAAACCAGCTGGAAACAGTAGCTCTGCGTGCACAAAAGCGCTGGAAACGGCGAGAGAAGCTTAAAAATGCAACCTTAGTTCAGAAGATTTACTTTTGTTCACAAAGTGGCTCTGCGTGCACAAAAGCGCTGGAAACGGCAAGAGAAGCTTAAAAATGCAACCTTAGTTCAGAAGATTTACTTTTGTTCACAAAGTGGTTCTGAGTGCACTAAACAGCTGGAAACAGTAGCTCTGCGTGCACAAAAGCACTGGAAATGGCGAGAGAAGCTTAAAAATGCAACCTTAGTTCAGAAGATTTACTTTTGCCCACAAAGTGGTTCTGAGTGCACAAACTAGCTGGAAACAGTAGCTCTGCGTGCAAAAACCGCTGGAAACGGCGAGAGAGGCTTAAAAATGCAACCTTAGTGAAGAAGATTTACTTTTGTTCACAAAGTGGTTCTGAGTGCACTAAACAGCTGGAAACAGTAGCTCTGCGTGCACAAAAGCACTGGAAATGGCGAGAGAAGCTTAAAATTGCAACCTTAGTTCAGAAGATTTACTTTTGTTCACAAAGTGGTTCTGAGTGCACTAAACAGCTGGAAACAGTAGCTCTGCGTGCACAAAAGCACTGGAAATGGCGAGAGAAGCTTAAAATTGCAACCTTAGTTCAGAAGATTTACTTTTGTCCACAAAGTGGTTCTGAGTGCACAAACCAGCTGGAAACAGTAGCTCTGCGTGCACAAAAGCGCTGGAAACGGCGAGAGAAGCTTAAAAATGCAACCTTAGTTCAGAAGATTTACTTTTGTTCACAAAGTGGTTCTGAGTGCACAAAAGCGCTGGAAACGGCGAGAGAAGCTTAAAAATGCAACCTTAGTACAGAAGATTTACTTTTGTTCACAAAGTGGTTCTGAGTGCACTAAACAGCTGGAAACAGTACCTCTGCGTGCACAAAAGCGCTGGAAACGACGAGAGAAGCTTAATAATGCAACTTTAGTTCAGAGGATTAACTTTTGTTCACAAAGTGGCTCTGCGTGCACAAAAGCACTGGAAACGGCGAGAGAAGCTTAAAAATGCAATCTTAGTGAAGAAGATTTACTTTTGTTCACAAAGTGGTTCTGAGTGCACAAAACAGCTGGAAACAGTAGCTCTGCGTGCACAAAAGCGCTGGAAATGGCGAGAGAAGCTTAAAATTGCCACTTTGGTCCAGATAATGAATTTTTAATGACTAAAGGTGAAAATCAGAACACAGGGGTAGTGGATGGTCACCTTGAACAAGGCTCAGGTGAAATATCCCTGTCAACTTTAAAATAATTTTGTAAAGTAATGTTTTCAAGTTTTCAAGACTTCTTAATCTAATATTTGCTCAAAGTTGATTAAAATTGCTTAAGATAGTGAGATAAGGATATATTTGCTACAATGAATAAGATATTGATTTTCTTAATAAAGATTAACCTTAAAAAGACTTCCCCCCACTCTTGTTTAGGATGACCCTCACTATCTGAATGTAAAATCTCAAGTAATTTTGCTGTACGCATTTTGAGTAAATTCAAGGGAAAGTCAGTTAAATTTTAATTATGGCATTCATAACCTTCTCCCATTATGTGTTAGGATAGGTCTTTTTTTACCTAAAAAAAAAATCCTTAAGAGCTGACTTAGAATCTTCACCTCATCCTCGTTCAGGATGATACCCACTATTTGTTTATAATATTTCAATTTGTTTTTACGAAATTTTTTTTGAGAAAGTGAAAGGCAGCTCAATTTTCATTATGGCAAAATATTAACCCAAAAAAGTCCTTAAAAGGTAACCCTAACCCTCTATCTATATTTAAAGTTTCCAGTAATTTTAAACATTATTAAGACTAAATTCATATAAGGTCACTTGACCACTTTAATTTGTTTGAGTCCAAGTGACTCCATTGAGAAGGAATTCCCTCAAGCAGTGAGTCCAAGTTACCAGATATAATGAAATTCCCTACTGACAGTCCTAATATATCACATTCACAGTGACGTGAGGTAACTCTGACCTTTAACTTCGAAGGGAAAAAAAACCTTCATCTTGAGTTTAAGTTAATGCTTTTACCAAGTTTGACGACATTCCCATAGGCTGATCTTGATATATCATTTTAAGAAAAAATATTAACATACTTTGTGAGAACACTGTGACATTTGGCTACCAAAATGAAATCCAAATTCATGTGAATGTTTGTACCAAATATGAAAGAATTCCCTGAAGGCATTTTGGATATATATCGCATATACAAGACAAGAAGTGTGCTTTGTGAGGTGCTAGTGACCTTGCCATTTGATCTTTGATCCTTCATCAATCACATCCAAAAGATGTCCCTACTTTTGGTGTATGTCTGACAATGATAAAGTCTAATCAGGAAGGAGCTCAACACTTCTAATTGCATTTATCACTGCATAAATATTTTGTGATTTACTTCTTAACATCTGTTTAAATCATTATTATTATTGAGATCACATGTCTTTTCCCCTCCCATAACCCCTTTTGGTCCAAAGTTCAAAAACTTTCAATTCCATTTGTTCAACAAAATACAATATTTGGAGGACCAAAGTTATGCTGATATGGGAAAAACATTAGAAATTCCCAAATTATTTCTAATCTACTTTTCTTAAAATTTGTTTTTATTTATTTTAGGATTTAATTCTTTGTTAATAACATCAAAAAGCCAATGATACCTTAAATTTATTTAATATACTTAAATTTACTTACCTTTACTTACCTTTGGCAGTTGAGAACTCCTCTCTCTCTCTTTTTCCCCCCTGTCTGCTTAAAGCAGATTGACCGCAGCGTCGATATAATCCTGGCTCAGGTCTCATACCTCCAGTCCTAGCCACATCTCTGGTGCAAAACTCTATTACCTATATAATATCATAGTTTGTTAAATCATGAGCCCGACTTCAGAACCCAATATAACAAGTGTATTAAATCAACAAACACTCCATATATTTATACTCCTTAACTCTGTGACCTCCTCTTAGATCACGAGCCTGTTTATTCCAATACTCTTCAGTTAACCCAGTTAACTACGTGATCTCCAAGATCACCAACAGGCTTATTCTCTATTCCTTAGTTAACCCAATTAACTCTGTGATCTCCAAGACCACCTGAAGCTTCCTTGATTCTACATCGGTTTGGAACCGATGTAGAATGCAGACACGTCGGTCACTCACCCAGTGAGAGAATCGTTTCCCTTCTGAATTTGTCTTCCCAGAAAGACAGTGTCTCTGTGCTACTTGGTCCCCCAGATTACAGCAGTGAGAGCACTCTTTGGTTCTCAGGCATCAGGCCCTCACGTCTCTACCCTCTTTTGTCAGGGAGGGTGAGGTCAGAGACCCAGACTACCTGTGCAGTTTTACCTTTCATCCCTGAGATCCAGAGTGTCCTCTCACACGAGTGATCCTGCCGACAACGCCAAAATTGTGGTGGAAATTTCTGTGAAACAAGCACAAAGTCAAACACTTCTTTTTGTAAGTTTAATTCAGCATCTGCAGATGGACTCATCAGTACACATCACCTGAATGACATGCACAAATGAGCACAGAACTTAGGAGAATCTGTGCTCTTAAAACTCGCAGCCCCTTTCCACTAAGCATGCAAAGGTATATATTACCCTCCTGTAGTTTCACTCAGTGGAGGAGACATCCCGTCCTTTTGTTTACATGTTCTGTGGATGACCCCCCCTGTGAGAACCCAGTTGTTTGATCCCAATCAGAGATACTAAAAGATACCATAAAGTTCTGGTTTCTCAAGGCCATAAAACTCAAGTCTCTTAAGCCACCATCGTAAACCTTAAAGTTGCCCTTTTCAATTAACAATTTGGTGAACCATTTGTTCAGTCCTCCACATACATCTTTGCTCATGCAATTATACATACAAAAATGTAACATTTCCATTACAGTGCTAAAAGTGTTAGAGCTGAGCAGGGATCAGTGAGGATGAGGTCATATTTAAAGAGAGAGAATGGGCTGTAATTGGTGGGTGACTGACGAGCACCCATAAACCTATCGGTAGCTGAGTACATGACTCTCTCCTGCATGAACTAACACATTAGTCACAATTCAAGTTCAGGATTTCTACGATGACATTCTCACTTTAAACTTAATTTAAAGTATCACAAATTAAAGCTGACCTTGAATTATGATCAGTCAGAATCAAATTGTCATATATCACAAATCATAAACTGGATTTATTTTCATAATTAATTATGGATAAAATTACAAGGTATGTTGCAGAAATCTGGAATGGATATCTATATCATTGAGCATTGTACAAGTTACATTGTACAAGTACATCTTCTACTGAATAAGGGATCAGCCACTTGCTATCTGTAATACAAACAGTCATCATCAGGAACATCAGAGATATCATAGTTCATAATCATCCCAAGGTACTTGTAGTTCTCTAAAATGTCTACCACATGTCCCTTGATGATAGTATTCTAAGAGTTTGAGGACTGATGCCTAAAACTCATGTCCTTGGTTTTTGTCACATTTAGTAGTAAAAATGCACAGTCACACCAATACAGATTCACAATCCACAATGGGACCATGGTTGTTCTCATCTGCATGGAGGAAACTGACTGTCACAGAGTCATCAGCAAATTTGAAAAGTAATCTGTTGTCATGCCAGCTGCGGCAGTCATCAGTATACACATTATAGAGGGGAGGTGAAAGGACACAGGAGGAGACCCTGTGGATGATGACAATGTGTCTTACATGCATTACTTTCTGTGTCAGTTGCAGCTCGAGGCATGTATCCAAAATTATCTTTTCCAGGCACTATACTGATACTGTAGTCACTACAAGTTACGCATGTTCCATTTTGCCTGGGGGACATTTTAAACAAACCAGTCTACAACACAATAAAAATCACATGAAAATCAACCTCCCTCCCCATCTTTTCATATTTTTTTACTCCTCAATTTTTTAATGTGGATTTAGAATTTGATACTGAGCATAGCTGTGAAATTTCCCCCCCAAATAGAAATGGTACAAGTTGTCAAATAAATGTTATCTACATAAATCCCCACATATTTCAAAAACCTTCTCAGAACACAGTTAACATCACAGTATATTGTAAGGTATTGTAATGGAAATTTTTACATTTGTGAATGTTTAATTGCATTAGCAGACATGTATGTGGATGACTGACCAAATGGTTCACCAAATTGTTTATCTGAAAGGGCAACCTTAAGGTTTACGATGGTGGCTTAAGAGACTTGAGTTGTATGGCCTCGAGAAACCAAATCTTTATGGCTTCTCATGGTATCTCTGATTGGGATCAAACAACTGGGATCTCACAGGGGGGGTCATCCACAGAACATGTAAACAAATGGCCAGGATGTCTCCTCCACTGAGTGAAACTACAGGAGGGTAATAAATACCTTTGAATGCTTAGTGGGAGGGGGCTGAGAGTTATAAGAACACAGATTCTCCTATGTTCTTTGCTCATTTGTGCATGTCATTCAGGTGATGTGTACTGATGAGTCCATCTGCAGATGCTGAATTAAACTTTCAGAAAGAAGTGTTTGACTTTGTGCTTGTTTCACAGAAATTGCCACCACATTTGGCGTTGTTGGCAGGATCACTCGTGTGAGAGGACACTCTGGATCTCAAGGCTGAAAGGTAAAACTGCGCAGGGAGTCTGGGACTCTGACCTCAACCTCCCTGACAAAAGAGGGTAGAGACGTGAGGGCCTGATGCCTGAGAACCAAAGAGTGCTCTCACTGCTGTGATCCGGCGGACCAAGTAGCACAGAGACACTGTCTTTCTGGGAAGACAAATTCAGAAGGGAAACGATTCTCTCACAGGGTGAGTGACAGACGTGTCTGCATGGCAAGGTTTGGAACCGATGTAGAATCAAGGAAGCTTCGGGTGATCTTGGAGGTCACGGGTGGTCTTGGAGACCACAGAGTTAATATAGAATAAGCCTGTTGATGATCTTGGAGATCACGTAGTTATTAGAATAAACAGGTTGGTGATCTGAGAGGAGGTCACAGAGTTAAGGAGTATTGATATGTACGTGATATAATAATAGAAATATACGGAGTGTTTGATGATTTTAATACACTTGTTATATTGGGTTCTGACGTCGAGCTCATGATTTAACAAACTATGATATAATATAGTAAATAGAGTTTTGCACTGGAGATGTGACTGGGACTGAAGGACTGAGACCTGAGCCAGGATAATCTCGACACTGCAATGAATCTGCTTTAATAAGAGAGAAAAAAAAGAGAGAGTGAGAGAAGTTCTCAACCGCCAAAGGTAAGTAAAGGTAAGTAAATTTAAGTAAACTTAAGTATATTAGGGGTATAATTGGCTTTTTCAGGGTATTAAGAAAGACTAAATCCTAAAAACAAATTTTTAACAAAAGGAAATTAAAAAGAAAGAACGGATTAAAATAAATTAGGGAATTTCTAAATGTCTTTTCCCATATCAGCATAACTTTGGTCTTCCAAATTTTGTATTTTGTTGAACAAATTGGGAGTTTAAATTGATAAATAAGAGTTGTGTTAAAACTGCTGAGACAACCTACTAGAGAAATGGGTTTAAACATCGGTAAAGGAAAGAAAGATAAGGATAATGCTAATCCACTTCAGCTTTCTTTTCTTAATGTTCAGTATATGTTAATAAGTGATTGTAAGCGTAGAGTTAGAGAGGAAAGAGTTAGAGAGGAACGAGTTAGTGAGGACAAATTAGAAGGAAAAAAGAAATGTAGGGATATTTGTACTGGAGCGTGTGAATTTTGGTTAACTGAAGTGAATATCAGGGACAGTTTACAAAAGGTAGGGATTGAACTAATCTCCAAGTCTCAGTGTGTCCGACTAGACCCTGATCTGGACTCAGCTCCACCGAGAGGACAACCACAGCCAGCAGCGGTGCAGTGTGATGACCAGCAGGACACTCAGCTGCTACCGGTGCAGAGGGCGCAGGCGGCAGCTCCAGCCGTCCCTAACCTCCATCCAGACCTCGAGCTTGTTGCAGCAGAGGAGGTGGACAGGCCTCCATCATGCACCACTCCATATGTGGCAGCACATACTCCACGGCGCACCGGGAAGGAGGCAATTTATGATTTGAATGCAACCCCGCAAGCACCGATGGTGGAGGTGGCTGCAGGAGATGGAAATACTCAGCTGATCTACAGACCATGGACATTCACCAATATGAAAGAACCTACCACTTCATCTCTCCCACAAGTGTTAAGTGGGGGAGCGGTATGCAGTGCAACTGGAACCAGCACTGAACAGCAAAGACTGCTGATGACTGAGATGGGGACTCAGTATTCGAAAGTGGCAAGATCCGTCTCTGCACAGGAGCGGAGAATGGTGAATCCAGCATGGGGTAATGCTGATTATGCAGAAAAACTCTTGAACAGCAAGAAAAAGAAAAAGGCAACGCAGTTGACAGAGGGACTGCAAATGGCACAGCTGGCAGCATATCAAAACCAAGTCTGCGGGCACAAGAAAGGTCATGGAGGGAGAGGAAGGGGACGTGGAAGAACTGACGCTTGTTTCAAATGTGGCAAAATTGGACATTGGATCAGGGATTGCCCTGAGAACCAATACACATAGTGCGATTGAGTAGCGGTGGAGCTGGGGACAGTGAAGGATTCATCTGGTGCAGACGCGGAGACAGAGAGAAAGTTTCAACCTACTCACCAAATTCGTAAGAGCACTGTAACACGCACACCATATGAATTACTGTTAGAACTGATGCATATATGCAAAAACACACAATCAAAGTAAATGGTAAAGACATCACATTTTTGGTAGATTCAGGTGAAAACAGAATCAGTCTCCAAAAATGAATGTTAGAGATGTTTTAAAACAATTGAAGCAACAGGTACGACAGTGCTAGAGAGATACACTGTACCATTGTTTTAAAAAAAAAAATGAGGTTAAGGAAATTTTAAACATTAATTTTTGTTGTCACCACGCTGGCTGATAGATATTATTGGTAGAGATTTCATGTGTTCATTGAGTAATATGCTAATTTTAACATCACAAGGCGTAGATGTAACTAGAGGATTTGATATATGCATATCAATGGAAGATTCTGAACGCTTCCCTCACCTCTGTAAGTAACACTTTCTTGTGAGATGCTGAGGTACTCACCCAGATGTAATTACAGATGTTATCCTAACACAAAGGATTGTAGAGAAGGTTAGAGTAAGTAGTTAAAGAATGTGATAGAGAAAGTTAGATTAAAGATTAACGATAGGTTAGGTTGGTTATACTAGAACAGTAATCACTGTGTTGTCTCAGTAGCTTAGATTGACTCACTGGACAAATTGTTTAAGGTATCAAATTCTGATCTCCATGTTCTATTAAGCAAAGGAGAACAAAAACAATTGGTATTGAAAGTTTTGGAACTTTGGACCAAAAGGGGTTATGGGAAGGGAAAAAACATCTGATCCCAATAATAAAAATAATTTAATCAGAGGTTTAGAGGTAAATCACAAAAGATTTCTGCAGTGATAAATGCAATTAGGACTGTGGAATTTATTATTGTCAGACTGAACACTTTTCAAAAGCTAAGTGACTCAGATACAGTACAGCTGATAAATGCAGATATGAAGCTGTTTGTGGACGACTCAGCATTAAAAGATCCAGCAACTGGTAGAAGCCAAGTGGGTTTTGACGTTACAACTTTGTATGACAAATTTGGCTGAATCACTCATTACATTATTCTGCAGAAGCTGCAGAATTGGTTGCATTGATTGAGAAATGCAAATATATAAGTGACAGGTGTCAACATATACACTGGTAGCAGGTATGCATTGGGAGTGGTATATGATTTGGCAGATTTTTGGCTAAAGGGAAATTCTCAAACCCATTACCTACCATACATTGGTTGCTGTTCTGATTGATGCTGTGTTGTTATTCAAACTAATTGCGTTCTGCAAATGTGAAGCATTTTTTAAAGACTTTTCAGTTTCACAGGGGAATGTGAGAGCAGAAGCTGCTGCAAAAGCTGCAGCAAAGCACAGTCTGCTTGTCCGAGGCGTTTCTGAATCTGATAGGTCATTAACACCTAATGTATTTGATGGGTCATTAACATTTAAATACAGATTTAAAGGAGCTGCAGATAAGGGCAGCTCAGTTAAAAACAAACAAAAAAACTGTTTGAAGGGAAGTGGATTGTTTGGTGGCTATACATTTTGGTCTGGAACAAATAGGAAATCCTGTTTAGAAAGATATCTGTTTCCTCATAGTTGACACATGGTCAGAACCAAGTGTCAAAGGGGGGATGCCAAATGTAGGAAGAGATACAGATATATTGGTTTACAAAAGAATTGTCAAACTCACAAATGACTCACAAATTATTTTTAAATTTTCATTAGAGTTATATAATTGGTACTATAATAATATACAAAGAGGAATCCAGATTATATAAAGTGAACTGTTTGAGGGATTTTATGGAAGAACAAAGTGAGGGAAAGCAATACTGTCTTGATTTTATTGACATGTGTGTTTCTCCACATTTAAACAGGACTCTTCAGCAGTTGCGAAGGCACTGCTCAGGGAAATGTTTTATTGTGCAACCTGTCCCCTATGCTTTTTGAGATCCACAGATAGGTGAAGGAAGCCCTACCAAAATCCATAGATGGCAGTGAAGGCTGCTGAAAGATCAACTTGGATGTATGCAAGCCATTGCAGGGAGGTTCCTGAGCAAGGAGTGGATTCTTCAGAACACAGCGTGCATTGATGTCAGTGAGTGCACCTCAGCCTTCAACTGCTTTGTGTCCGCGAGCAAGGAGGGGGTGGAAATCTCTAGGACCACACGTCTCCAATCTCACGAAGAGGCGGCACATTGATTAGGGGGTTGGCTAGGGTGACGCTGCTGATAAACGATGACGCCGACAGACAAAAAGTGACACCTGATGGGACGACTGGGATGCAGTTCAAGGGAAAAGATGTGTTCCCTGTCCTTGCTCACAGTCATCATCGTCCTGCCAACATTGCTATGGCAGGTGAAACCTTGGCAGGAAGAACAACACCAAACTAAACTGAGCATCATAGGCAAAAAAAAAAAAGGAAACTCTTGTTTGAAC
Organism: Paralichthys olivaceus; assembly: GCF_024713975.1. NCBI lineage: Eukaryota > Metazoa > Chordata > Actinopteri > Pleuronectiformes > Paralichthyidae > Paralichthys > Paralichthys olivaceus. Next base: position 234,701 of record NC_091101.1, read on the forward strand.
TGACAAAGCCTGAAGTCAATTCATGGTATGCAGCCATGAAGACAACTGCGAGGAAAGATCATCAATGAGAGACCTAACCTCACTTACTTCCATACAGATTGCACTCACTATTATGAAGATATGAGTGTTCCACATTGAAAGTGTCTTCAAAGGATTTGAGGGACTCTTCCCATGGTGGGGAAATGTGCGAACAACACACAGAATAGATGGGATTGTACTTAGTGGGGGTTGGGTTTTCATTTTTGTTTCTCCCAATATTCAGGGCCTCAGAAATGTGGCTCTGCGAAATAGGATGGCTTTGGACATTATGCTCACCAGCCAAGGAGGTGTTGGTCACATAATCTGATCTGATTGCTGCACATACATACATACATACATCTGACAATTTGATGCATATTGTTTTTCATTTAAATTGCCTATTGTTTGAGGAAAAGAACAAGGACACACAGATTCCTGAAGCATGGAATTGGTGGTCATAGTGTATTTTAAATGTGAAAAATGTGTCATTGGAATATTTGACATCGATTCAGATTTTTGTTTGTATTTAAGTGTTGTTGGTCTGGTGTATTGATTGTGTACTATTTGTGTACTTTAATCAAGAATGCAATTGGATATGTTAAATATCCGGGGCCTCATCTAGAATGAAATTCTCAATTTCAAGATGATGCGTTTGTCTAAAAATGATAGTTGTTTAGTGAGCATGAAATGCTCAAAGGGGGGAAATGTAATGGAAATTTTTACATTTGTGAATGTTTAATTGCATTAGCAGACATGTATGTGGATGACTGACCAAATGGTTCACCAAATTGTTTATCTGAAAGGGCAACCTTAAGGTTTACGATGGTTGCTTAAGAGACTTGAGTTGTATGGCCTCGAGAAACCAAATCTTTATGGCTTCTCATGGTATCTCTGATTGGGCTCAAACAACTGGGATCTCACAGGGGGGGTCATCCACAGAACATGTAAACAAATGGCCAGGATGTCTCCTCCACTGAGTGAAACTACAGGAGGGTAATAAATACCTTTGAATGCTTAGTGGGAGGGGGCTGAGAGTTATAAGAACACAGATTCTCCTATGTTCTTTGCTCATTTGTGCATGTCATTCAGGTGATGTGTACTGATGAGTCCATCTGCAGATGCTGAATTAAACTTTCAGAAAGAAGTGTTTGACTTTGTGCTTGTTTCACAGAAATTGCCACCACAGTATCACATTTTTTATTACTCACCTTATTGTTGGAACCTCAACCATATTTACCCCCCCCCCCCAATCCACAATGGGACCATGGTTGTTGTCATCTGCATGGAGGAAACTGACTGTCACAGAGTCATCAGCAAATTTGAAAAGTAATCTGTTGTCATGCCAGCTGCGGCAGTCATCAGTATACACATTATAGAGGGGAGGTGAAAGGACACAGGAGGAGACCCTGTGGATGATGACAATGTGTCTTACATGCATTACTTTCTGTGTCAGTTGCCAGTTGCAGCTCGAGGCATGTATCCAAAATTATCTTTTCCAGGCACTATACTGATACTGTAGTCACTACAAGTTACGCACGTTCCATTTTGCCTGGGGGACATTTAAAACAAACCAGTCTACAACACAATAAAAATCACATGAAAATCAACCTCCCTCCTCATCTTTTCATATTTTTTTCTCCTCAATTTTTTAATGTGGATTTAGAATTTGATACTGAGCATAGCCGTGAAGTTGCCCCCCCAAATAGAAATGGTACAAGTTGTCAAATAAATGTTATCTACATAAATCCCCACAGATTTCAAAAACCTTCTCAGAACAAAGTTAACATCACAGTATATTGTAAGGTATCACATTTTTTATTACTCACCTTATTGATGGAACCTCAACCATATTTACTGTCCCTGGCTCAGACTCTCTCTCAAGCATCTACAGTAGGTGTTTTCATTCCCAAAACACAGGCTCTCTTGTGGTTCCAAGAGTCTGTAAGAGTAGAACAGGAGGTAGAGCATTCAGCTACCAGGCAGACAACTTCTGTGCATTTACGGTTAAACTTAAAACACCCCCCCCCCCACACACACACAATCCACAATGGGACCATGGTTGTTCTCATCTGCATGGAGGAAACTGACTGTCACAGAGTCATCAGCAAATTTGAAAAGTAATCTGTTGTCATGCCAGCTGTGGCAGTCATCAGTATACACATTATAGAGGGGAGGTGAAAGGACACAGGAGGAGACCCTGTGGATGATGACAATGTGTCTTACATGCATTACTTTCTGTGTCAGTTGCCAGTTGCAGCTCGAGGCATGTATCCAAAATTATCTTTTCCAGGCACTATACTGATACTGTAGTCACTACAAGTTACGCACGTTCCATTTTGCCTGGGGGACATTTAAAACAAACCAGTCTACAACACAATAAAAATCACATGAAAATCAACCTCCCTCCTCATCTTTTCATATTTTTTTCTCCTCAATTTTTTAATGTGGATTTAGAATTTGATACTGAGCATAGCCGTGAAATTGCCCCCCCAAATAGAAATGGTACAAGTTGTCAAATAAATGTTATCTACATAAATCCCCACAGATTTCAAAAACATTCTCAGAACACAGTTAACAACACAGTATATTGTAAGGTATCACATTTTTTATTACTCACCTTATTGATGGAACCTCAACCATATTTACTGTCCCTGGCTCAGACTCTCTCTCAAGCATCTACAGTAGGTGTTTTCATTCCCAAAACACAGGCTCTCTTGTGGTTCCAAGAGTCTGTAAGAGTAGAACAGGAGGTAGAGCATTCAGCTACCAGGCAGACAACTTCTGTGCATTTACGGTTAAACTTAAAACATTCCTTTTTGATAAAGCCTTGCTGGATCAGGTGAGTCCTGAACCATCCCTTAAGCTGCTATAGGTCTAGACTGCAGGGGAAACTCCCATCATCCACAGAGCACTTCTCCACTTCTCTCTGTCTCTCTGCCCCCCCCCCCACCCCACACTCATTTATTTTTTTGAGTAAATGTCAAAAACTATGTTATTGACGTGTCTCTTTTCTCCCATAGTCCCTCTCTCTCTTTCTCTCTCTCATTGCAGATACCTCTGACTCCAGAACTGAAGGAGAACAACTATTATTATTATTATTATTGTTAACAACAATACTTAATTCATTATTATATTAATTGTTGCTGCTATCATTGATAATCAATAACTTCTTTACACTGTTATTGTTTACATTTTAACTATTAAGAGCTGATACCAGATGATCCAGGCAGATGATCGTCCACATTGAGCCTGGTTCTGCTAGAGGTTTCTACCTGTAAGTGAGGGAGTTTTTACTCTTCACAGTCACCAAAGTCTGCTCATTGTGGGAACTGTTATGTTTCTTTATATTAAACAAGATTTGAAGGTCTTGACCTTCTATGTAAAGTTCCTTGAGATAATGTATATTATGATTTGGCGCTATACAAATAAAATTGAATTGAATTGAATAGGTGATGGGATAATAATAACAATAATTAATTGAGCAGTAGTATTGCAATATATTCAGTAAACTGTACAAAAACAATATGTTTTTTTTTCTTTCATGAACATATTTTCCATTTCATATTACGCACACACCAACCTATAACTGTGGGCTGAGTTTCCTGAGCACATATACACATTCACCTAACACACTGGTAAATGTTAACCATTACTATGAGGAACTCATACCTGAAAAAGGGAGTATTTGAATGAACGATACATGGACACAAACTTTTCTCAAATCATGTGCATTATGACTGAAGGGAGTAAGCGAGGTGTCTCTTACAATCCTCAAAAGCTACATGCTCCCTCTGCTGGATCCCTCTGGTAACTACACCTGCTCTTACTGTTGCTGGTGTTAGAATAACTTGTTGAACATAAAACACAAGAATACACAAAAATACTGTTCTCTAACTGCTGCAACTGACAGTAAACATTATAACCATAACATAAATAAGCTCAAGTATTAGAATATGAGAAATGTAATGTTACTCTGCTACTTCAGCTAACTTGCTGGTGAAGCAATATATTCCTTGTGTCACAAAAGCAACAAGTGTCAGAACCTGTCTGACTGCCTAATTCAACCAGGCACAACTTTTCTTCTTTCGCACCTGCGGACACCAGGCCGAACTAGGTGGATGGGCTTTCTGTAAAGACGGCTCCTGTCGCGGTTTCAAAGCTCTTTGTGCTTTCTGGCATTTGCTGGAGGCCCGTCAAATTGCAATCTATAATGAAAGGGGAATCAGAAGTTAGTGTAAAGCCCATTATCAATGCCTAGTATATGCTGGCCCCTCATTTCAGCCAAAAAAGCCTCAAACTGTTTGAAAGTTACACCTTTGCGATCATTAGGCCCCCCGATCAACATTTTTCCCTCTCATACCCGTATGTACTCTGTATGGCTATGAAAATGGAGCCCTTAGAAATGGGCTTAATTGATACCAAAGGTCACAAAGGTCACCTGGGCCCTTCTGCGGTTTTGGTGAAAATCGGTAATGCAGGCTCAAAGAGCCCCTTGTGACCAGTGGGTCAAATTTGGGGCTCCTAGGCCCCTGGAAAGGCCCCGAAAGGGATCGTAATTTTCCCAAAAATCTCCAGAACCAAGAGGCTGCGAGCCCTGTTTAGGCCCCTGACCAGCTAGAGGGCTGAAATCCAAGTGACACCTCATGTAACGTTGATAAGAAATTCCCTCAAGCAGTCCAAGTTACCAGATATAATGAAATTCCCTACTGACAGTCCTAACATATCACATTCACAGTGACGTGAGGTAACTCTGACCTTTAACTTCGAAGGGAATAAAATCCTTCATCTTTGAGTTGAAGTTAATGTTTTTACCAAGTTTGACGACATTCCCATGAGCTGATCTTTAGATATCAATTTAAGGAAAAATATTTACATACTTTGTGAGAACACTGTGACATTTGGCTACCAAAATGAAATCCAAATTCATGTGAATGTTTGTGCCAAATATGAAAGAATTCCCTGAAGGCATTTTGGATATATATTGCATATACAAGGCAAGAAGTGTGCTTTGTGAGGTGCTAGTGACCTTGCCATTTGATCTTTGATCCTTCATCAATCACATCCAAAAGATGTCCCTACTTTTGGTGTATGTCTGACAATGATAAAGTCTAATCAGGAAGGAGCTCAACACTCCTAATTGCATTTATCACTGCATAAATATTTTGTGATTTATTGCCCTTTTCGATTAACAATTTGGTCAACCATTTGTTCAGTCCTCCACATACATCTTTGCTCATGCAATTATACATACAAAAATGTAACATTTCCATTACAGTGCTAAAAGTGTTAGAGCTGAGCAGGGATCAGTGAGGATGAGGTCATATTTAAAGAGAGAGAATGGGCTGTAATTGGTGGGTGACTGACGAGCACCCATAAACCTATCGGTAGCTGAGTACATGACTCTCTCCTGCATGAACTAACACAATGCTTCATTAGTCACAATTCAAGTTCAGGATTTCTACGATGACATTCTCACTTTAAACTTAATTTAAAGTATCACAAATTAAAGCTGACCTTGAATTATGATCAGTCAGAATCAAATTGTCATATATCACAAATCATAAACTGGATTTATTTTCATAATTAATTATGGATAAAATTACAAGGTATGTTGCAGAAATCTGGAATGGATATCTATATCATTGAGCATTGTACAAGTTACATTGTACAAGTACATGTTCTACTGAATAAGGGATCAGCCACTTGCTATCTGTAATACAAACAGTCATCATCAGGAACATCAGAGATATCATAGTTCATAATCATCCCAAGGTACTTGTAGTTCTCTAAAATGTCTACCACATGTCCCTTGATGATAGTATTCTAAGAGTTTGAGGACTGATGCCTAAAACTCATGTCCTTGGTTTTTGTCACATTTAGTAGTAAAAATGCACAGTCACACCAATACAGATTCACAATCCACAATGGGACCATGGTTGTTGTCATCTGCATGGAGGAAACTGACTGTCACAGAGTCATCAGCAAATTTGAAAAGTAATCTGTTGTCATGCCAGCTGCGGCAGTCATCAGTATACACATTATAGAGGGGAGGTGAAAGGACACAGGAGGAGACCCTGTGGATGATGACAATGTGTCTTACATGCATTACTTTCTGTGTCAGTTGCCAGTTGCAGCTCGAGGCATGTATCCAAAATTATCTTTTCCAGGCACTATACTGATACTGTAGTCACTACAAGTTACGCACGTTCCATTTTGCCTGGGGGACATTTAAAACAAACCAGTCTACAACACAATAAAAATCACATGAAAATCAACCTCCCTCCTCATCTTTTCATATTTTTTTCTCCTCAATTTTTTAATGTGGATTTAGAATTTGATACTGAGCATAGCCGTGAAGTTGCCCCCCCAAATAGAAATGGTACAAGTTGTCAAATAAATGTTATCTACATAAATCCCCACAGATTTCAAAAACCTTCTCAGAACAAAGTTAACATCACAGTATATTGTAAGGTATCACATTTTTTATTACTCACCTTATTGATGGAACCTCAACCATATTTACTGTCCCTGGCTCAGACTCTCTCTCAAGCATCTACAGTAGGTGTTTTCATTCCCAAAACACAGGCTCTCTTGTGGTTCCAAGAGTCTGTAAGAGTAGAACAGGAGGTAGAGCATTCAGCTACCAGGCAGACAACTTCTGTGCATTTACGGTTAAACTTAAAACACCCCCCCCCCCCCCCACACACGCACAATCCACAATGGGACCATGGTTGTTCTCATCTGCATGGAGGAAACTGACTGTCACAGAGTCATCAGCAAATTTGAAAAGTAATCTGTTGTCATGCCAGCTGCGGCAGTCATCAGTATACACATTATAGAGGGGAGGTGAAAGGACACAGGAGGAGACCCTGTGGATGATGACAATGTGTCTTACATGCATTACTTTCTGTGTCAGTTGCCAGTTGCAGCTCGAGGCATGTATCCAAAATTATCTTTTCCAGGCACTATACTGATACTGTAGTCATTACAAGTTACGCACGTTCCATTTTGCCTGGGGGACATTTAAAACAAACCAGTCTACAACACAATAAAAATCACATGAAAATCAACCTCCCTCCTCATCTTTTCATATTTTTTTCTCCTCAATTTTTTAATGTGGATTTAGAATTTGATACTGAGCATAGCCGTGAAGTTGCCCCCCCAAATAGAAATGGTACAAGTTGTCAAATAAATGTTATCTACATAAATCCCCACAGATTTCAAAAACCTTCTCAGAACAAAGTTAACATCACAGTATATTGTAAGGTATCACATTTTTTATTACTCACCTTATTGATGGAACCTCAACCATATTTACTGTCCCTGGCTCAGACTCTCTCTCAAGCATCTACAGTAGGTGTTTTCATTCCCAAAACACAGGCTCTCTTGTGGTTCCAAGAGTCTGTAAGAGTAGAACAGGAGGTAGAGCATTCAGCTACCAGGCAGACAACTTCTGTGCATTTACGGTTAAACTTAAAACATTCCTTTTTGATAAAGCCTTGCTGGATCAGGTGAGTCCTGAACCATCCCTTAAGCTGCTATAGGTCTAGACTGCAGGGGAAACTCCCATCATCCACAGAGCACTTCTCCACTTCTCTCTGTCTCTCTGCCCCCCCCCCCCCCACCCCACACTCATTTATTTTTTTTAATAAATGTCAAAAACTATGTTATTGACGTGTCTCTTTTCTCCCATAGTCCCTCTCTCTCTTTCTCTCTCTCATTGCAGATACCTCTGACTCAAGAACTGAAGGAGAACAACTATTATTATTATTATTATTAACAACAATGCTTATTATATTAATTGTTGCTGCTATCATTGATAATCAATAACTTCTTTACACTGTTATTGTTTACATTTTAACTAGTAAGAGCTGATACCAGATGATCCAGGCAGATGATCGTCCACACTGTGGGCTGAGTGTCATAAAATTAACAACACATTCATAGCATCTGCAAACAATACTATATAACAACATTCAAGCATACTATCTATATAACAACAGATCTTAACTGTGTTTGTTCTCAAGTGTGGGGTGTTTTATACATTTTTAATAACATTATACGGATCACATTATAGCGTGACATATTTCTGGTTGAGGACAGGAGGAAATTACTGCAGTAAAGTGTGAAAGATGGGTAAAGAAGAGTTGAAGTAGAGTATAAAATGACCGTGGTATTAATGATAAACTAATCACATGAGGGATCGTCTCAGTTGTTCATTTGGAAAAAGGGAAACTGTAATAAAGTTATTGCATTACCTGAAAGGTTTCACAATGTAACTTGATACGAATCCCCTTGCGAGTCTGCTATTGATCCGAAAAGTCTGAATCTGTGAATGTCTTTCACACTTTCCTTCAGTCACTTTCCTCTTGTTAATCGTTCCTGCTTCAGCTCACCGGTCGTAGCCAGAGGTGTGTTCCATCCAGGGCCGAAGGTGATGTTGCTTACTGCGGGGTTAACCCCCTTCACTTCCACCAGCAATTGGAAAACAACACAGGGAGCTCCGCATCATATCAACTCGTTACGCTATAATGTAATCCATATAACGTTATTAAAAATTAAAAAACAAAAAAGATCTTACCAGCCTATACACCTCTCCTACACAGGGGAAGACCACGCCTCCACGACACACACTTTCATCAGAAATGAAACTTATCTCTCTCTCTCTCTCTCACGTGTCTGTGTGTGTCGGGTCAGATCAAGGTGATCAGCGGGACCTTTCATGTGACACCTGCATTTAGAGACGCGGTCTTTCAGTCGCCTGCAAAGACCCCCTCCTTTGCGCTTACCGCTCTGAACGCTGTCTCTGTCCACGCGCACAGTATGGAAGCCCTTGATGGTGGTGTTTTCGTCGGGAACATCCTGGTGCAGCCATGTCTCCGTAAAGCATATTAAACTACACTCACGATACTCCTTCTGACTTTGGACCAGTGCAGTCAGCTCGTCCATCTTATTCCCCAGCGATCTCACGTTTCCCATGACAATGGAGGGAAGACTCGCCTTTTCCTCCGTAGTTTTTTGCGTCCTCTGCATCCCCTGTGTGTCCGTATCAAGATTTCAGCCGGAATATCATTGTCCGTGGTCACCGAAGGTCGCTTGCTCTCTCCAACTCCACGCAGGGAAAGACCGCGTCTCTAAATGCAGGAGTCACGTGAAAGGTCCCGCTGACCACCTTGATCTGACCCGACGCACACACACACACACACACACACACACACACACACACACACACACACACACACACACACAGACACGTGAGAGAGAGATAAGTTTCATTTGTGTGTGTCGTGGAGGCGTTGTCTTTCCCTGTGTGGCAGGAAAAGTGCAAAGGTAAGATCTTGCTTGTTTTTAATAACGTTATACGGCTAGAAGGCAGCAGGGGCAGACAGGGAATTTCTTGAGATTATATCAAAGAATAAAGTGATTGAAGAGAGTAAGGTATTGAGATGAATCGCATATGATTCAGACTTCACACCAAACACAGCAGATAGTAGATTCAGTAGATGGGACGCGGGACCAAAAATATTTTGGGAACTTTTTAAAAAGAAGACCATCAAAAGTTTTCAGGATCTAAAAAATCGGTATGGATTAAACAATCAAGATTTATACAGATATCTACAGATGCGGCATTATATGGAGAAAACTATAAAAAAGTTTAATTCAGATGAGCCTGAGTCAGGAATCATTAAGTTCTTTATCTCAGCATATGATTCAGACCAGGGAAAGAAACTAATCACAAAACTATATAAAGAAGTGGAAAGATTAAAGGGTAACAATATGACATATATAAAAGAAAAGGGGGGAAAAGAGGCTGGGTGGCAGTTAGATAGATAGATAGATAGATTACTTTATTCATCCCCGGAGGGAAATTAAGTTGTCATAGCAGCTCGTATATCAGAACACAACAAAACACAATACAATAGAACAAAACAAAACATTGAGGTAAAAATGAACAAAAACAGAAACACAAGATGAATAGGCAGACAAGTAGTGCAGTGGCAATATGATGGTAATAGTAATGATGATATGATGGTAATGTTATTGTTAGACAGTATATAAGAATAGTAGTACAGTATATATATATATATATATATATATATATATATATATATATAGTATACAATATAACATAATATATATTTATATAGATAGTACTTATACCAATATAATAGCAGTATATAGTAATAATGGCAGCAACAGTATATATAATAATAATAGTAATAGTAGTAGTAATAATATAATAATAATAACATGTACACATGTATAAATATGTGTATATAGACTTATATATACGAAGAATATACAGAGAATATACAGAGTATGATATAATATGATATGATATATAGTATATAGTAGGGTATAAATATAAGTACTTGACTATACAATATACTATCAGTGTAAGAATATGTAGACTGGGTGTGCAAAAGACAATATTATTGTATAAAATGGTCTGTAATATCAAAATGGTTTAATTAACACATATCACAGAAGTAAATGTTCCAGTATATGGGGCGTAGTGTAGTACAGGGTACATGGTGCAAGGGTGACAGGTATGTTAGTGCAGTTCTGTGATGGTGGCTCTGACAGAGGTAGATGAGTTATAGAGTCTTATTGCGGTTGGAATGAACGATTTCCTGTATCGCTCCTTAGAGCAGCGGGGTTGGATGAGCCTGTGGCTGAAGCTGCTCTTTAGCTTGTCCAGTGTTTTGTGGAGGGGGTGAGAGGGATTGTCCATGATTGCCAGCATCCTGTTCTCCACCACCTCCTCCATGGTGACAAGCTTAGAGCCAACCACAGACTCTGCTTTCCTTATGATTTTGTTCAGTCTGTTGGCATCCTTTGTCCTGATGCCCGCACCCCAGGACACCACAGCAAAGAAGATGGTGCTCGCCACAACAGACTGATAGAACATCTGCGGGCATTTTGTTCCAGACATTGAAGGACCCGAGCCTCCTCAGGAAGTAAAGCCGGCTCAGGCCCTTCTTGTAGACGGCCTCTGTGTGGGTGGACCAGTCCAGTTTATTGTCCAATGTGATACCGAGGTACTTGTATGCAGGTACCACCTCCACATCCGTCCCACCGATGCAGACAGGAGAGGGCAGGGGCTTGTTCCTCCTGAAATCCACCACCATCTCCTTCGTCTTCTCCACGTTGAGCTGCAGGCGGTTCTCCCCACACCACTTCACAAAGCGGTCGACCAGGTCCCTGTACTCAGCCTCCCTCCCGCCCTCAATACACCCCACAATGGCTGTGTCATCAGAGAACTTCTGCAGATGACACGACTCAGTGCAGTGCTTAAAATCAGCAGTGTATGTGGTGAAGAGGAAGGGGGACAGTACAGTTCCCTGGGGGGCCCCGATGTTACTGATCAGACGATCAGACACACAATTCTGTAATCTCACAAACTGTGGTCTGCCCGTCAGATAGTCATCGACCCAAGTGATGAGGGGAGCACTCACCCGCGTGCCCTCCAGTTTGGCCTTCAGCAGTCTGGGCTGGATGGTGTTGAAGGCGCTGGAGAAATCAAAAAACATGATCCGGACTGAGGTGTTGGGTCTGTCCAGGGAGGAGTAGGCCTTCTGCAGCAGGTAGATGATTGCATCATCAACCCCAACATGGGGCTGATATGCAAACTGCAGGGGGTCTTGTGATGGGCACACCAGTGGTCTGAGGTGTGCCAATACCAGTCTCTCCATGACCTTCATGATGTGAGAGGTCAGTGCCACCGGCCTGTAGTCCTCCAGTGCAGCAGGATGTCCTTTTTTGGGCACTGGGACCAGGCAGGATGTTTTCCAGAGCACTGGCACTCTCTGAAGGTGTAGGCTCAGGTTGAAGAGGTGCTGGAGAACTCCACAGAGCTGGCTGGAACATGCCTTCAGCACACGAGGGCTGATGCGGTCCGGTCCAGCAGCTTTCCTCTGTTTGAGCCTCTCCAGCTCTCTCCTCACCTGGCTGGCTGTGATGTGTAGTCCAGACTGGAGGGTAGGGGATGTCAGTGGTGGGTTTGAGGGTGGTGCAAAGAGGTGTGTGTTGCAGGAGGTGGTGGTGGTGGGGGACTGTGGGTGATGTGAGGATGTCCTGGGGGTGGGAGGTGTGAAAAAGTCTGTGGTGAAAGCCAGCGGAGGGGTGGGGGGAGATGGTGACGGGTGTGGTGTGGGGCAGAGGATGATGGGGGGAGGTGGGGGGTTGTTGCTCTGAGAAGCAGTAGAGGCAGTCGTAGAGGCAGTGGAGGGTCCGCTGGGGGTGGGGGGGTTGTTGTTGAACCTATTGAAGAACGTGTTCAGCTCGTTCGCACGTTATCAGAGGAGGAATGGGACAAGGTAAATGAAGGACAGTGGAAAACAACATGCTCCCTCTCATGTAGAGAATATGGTTGGAAGAACATTGTAAGATACTTTATTACACCAACACAACAGAAATCTCAAGACACACGACGTTGGAGACTGTGTGGGGAAAATAAGGCCAACCATTTTCATATCTTTTGGGGATGCCCTTGTATTATACCTTTTTGGCAAGAGTTAAAGAAGAGTATGGAAACAATTCTGAAAGTGCAAATTCCACTTTCATTTGAAGTTTTATATTTGGGAAAAGAGAACCAGGAGATTAAATACATATTTCGAATAATGGTGGTGGTGGCTAAAAAGGCCATCACCAGAAAATGGCTAAAAAAAGATCCACCAAAAATAGAGGATTGGGTAGATGTAATGCTTGATATATATAGAATGGAGAAGCTGACTTTCTCAGCTAGACTAAAATCAGAAACTTTTAAAAACTACTGGGAAAACTGGATTGATTTTGTGTCTCCATTGAGAGTAGACTTTGTGCAATAAGGACAGTGTGTATTGCAGAGTGTTGACCCCCTTGGTTCAGGCTACAAACTTGTTTATTGTTCATTTATTTATTTGATATGTTTACCCCAATCAGGAGACAAGGAACAATGCAGGAGAGGTGTGAAAATAAGGACAAGAGTGAAAAAGCGGTTCATTTTACTTCACATTTACTCTACTGTAACTTTACTTGAGAATTCATGTCCAATTATGTCTCTGCTCTGCGGTGGAAGTATAGGAATGTTTTATACTGTTGTAAAATTATACACATTATGTAAAATATTGATGGAATATTGATATGTGGAATCAATAAAAAAGATAATTGAAAAAAAAAAAAAGCTCGGGTGTTGCAGGTCAAAAGATCAAATTTGGAGCCTTTTGGGTTCAAATGTCTGGTTAGGGTAACTACACATGCTCTTACTGCTGCTGGTGTTAGAATAACTTTTTGAACATAAAAACACAAGAATAAACAAAAATACTGTTCTCTAAGTGCTGCAACTGACAGTAAACATTACAACCATAACATGAATATGCTCTAGTATTAGAATATGAGAAATTTAATGTTGAGGTCGTATTTAAAGAGACCACTTTGGTGAGAGAATGGGCTGTGATTGGTGGGTGACTGACGAGCACCCATAAACCTATCGGTAGCTGAGCACACAGAATCAAATTGTCATATATCACAAATCATAAACTGGATTTATTTTCATAATTAATTATGGATAAAATTACAAAGTATGTTGCAGAAATCTGAAATGGATATCTATATAATTGAGCATTGTACAAGTTACATGTTCTACTGAATAAGGGATCAGCCACTTGCTATCTGTAAACCCCCAACCCCCAAGTGAATCTCCTTATATTATGCTAGGTGTTGTTTGGGCAAAGAAAAAATTAAAAGAAAAAAAGTCTAATTTTTGCATTTTAGCAGGTGCTCTTAATAAAAAGGTTCCCTTTTTAGCACCATGCATCGTATCCACTGAAATATCCACACTTACATCACTGATATAAACATATACCTATTGAGATTTAATTAAAGTAAATGGAGAATTACAGGATTACCTCCACATTTGCTATGGTTTGAGATACTGCTGCTAGTGCGACATCTAGTGGCAGTGAATATCGCTAATGAATATCATATGTACATAAACACTCTCAGAGGTGGGAAGTAGAACCTGTGGTGAACTTCAGCTGACATAAAAACTCAAAAGCTTTAGTTTGTCCAGTTTGGACGCACTCCTGATGTAAATATAAAGTATTTAAATCTAGCAGGGCCCATTCTGTTCAATCTGTACAATTTTGACGATTGCCCACTGGTGGATTATTTTATATTCAATTCTTGCCAATAGATCACTTTCTCCTAAGTCTTATACACTGGACCTTTTAAGAAAATACTTCATTCAATACATTGTACTCATTTTCTTGTGGACAGTTTTTCATGCTCAAAAATCTTTGCTTTAACCCTCCGTTTAAGTGAATTGTTTTTTACTTTATTTGAAGTAAGAGTAGTTCAGTTAAAGAAGTCAAAGTACATTTCAGAACCTGTACTTTTATACTTTTACTTGGTTAAAGAAGCCGAAACAGTGGTTAAACTTCAGCTCAAGTTATTTTTAATACAAGTACCTGTACCTCTACTTGAGTAAAGTATGTGTGTGCTTTTATCACCTCTGCACACACATACACACACACAGTGGATTTTTTTTAACAACAGGGAGAGCACAACTTCGCAATAACACAACGATACCCACAAGCAACAGTTAAATTCGAAAAAACAAGCTGCAAAGCAAATAAAACTCACGCCATGCAGTAGCAAACTGCCAATACAACTGACTGGACACTCCAAACAATTTGTAGAGCAACACATAATGTCCTGAGCACGTATTTACATAGGCATCAGGACAAACACCAAATGTTAGCTCTCAACTTGAACCCGGTTATGATGCTGTGGCAAGACTTTAGAGTACAGCATGAATGTACAGTTCATGCTCAAAAACCTATGTGCTGGATTTTAAAAAGTCCTGCAATGGCAATGAACTAGGTGAACTACACTGGCCATGCTCTTTCTGCAGATTTATTGCAGAGTTTAAACAGCAACATGGATTTGTTATTATGTTCAGTTAATAATGAAATTGCCTTTACACCACAGTGATGGACATGAATTGGAAAGAGAGAGAGCTGAGGGAGAGTTCAAGACAATAAGAAAACAATTACTCTTTCTTAAGTAATTATTCACTGACAAAAATGATCACCTCCGATAAAATGTGAAGATCGATACCTAACACCATAATTCTCACAAAGTCATCAGGATTAATTGTTCTCTTTAAATTTACCAGCTGGGGGCAGATGTTTATTTAACACTGTGCCATCCTCTCTTTTTATGTTGTTGAAAGATAAAAGGATATTCAAATTTCTTCTGTTATTCTATTGAGGAAATGTCAAAGACAAAGGCCTGTGAGGCTGGGCGTCATCCAGCACTTCCTGTTTTGCAAACTTGTTACTTCTGGCATATTTACCAGGAGCATAAGCCTGCATCCTCTAAGAGAGGATGTGGTCATCTTAGTATTTCATGTAAATGAATTGGCAAGTCACGGGTCCTTAAATATCTATTTACAACATTAAACAACTTTACAATAAACCTTTGAATAATATTGACAAGCTGCGGGAATGGGGATTGTCTGTCTAATGGAAGGAGACAGTGTGTAAACTGAGGTCTGCTGGGAGTCAGTCAGTAAGCCACCATCGTAAACCTTAAAGTTGCACTTTTAGATGAACAATTTGGTCAACCATTTGGTCAGTCCTCCACATATATCTTTGCTCATGCAATTATACATACACAAATGTAACATTTCCATTACAGTGCTAAAAGTGTTATAGCTGAGCAGGGATCAGTGAGGATGAGGTCGTATTTAAAGGGACCGCTTTGGTGAGAGAATGGGCTGTGATTGGTGAGTGACTGATGAGCACCCATGAACCTATCGGTAGCTGAGCACATGACTCTGTGTCCTGCATGAACTAACACAATGCTTCATTAGTCACAATTCAAGTTCAGGATTTCTACTATGACATTCTCACTTTAAACTTAATACAAAGTATCTTGAATTGAGGCAAATTAAAGCTGACCTTGAATTATGATCAGTCAGAATCAAATTGTCATATATCACAAATCATAAACTGGATTTATTTTCATAATTAATTATGGATACAATTACAAAGTATGTTGCAGAAATCTGAAATGGATATCTATATCATTGAGCATTGTACAAGTTACATTGTGCAAGTACATGTTCTACTGAATAAGGGATCAGCCACTTGCTATCTGTAATACAAACAGCCATCATCAGGAACATCAGAGAGATCATAGTTAATAATCATCCCAAGGTACTTGTAGTTCTCTACAAAGTCTACCACATGTCCCTTGATGATAGTATTCTAAGAGTTTGAGGACTGATGCCTAAAACTTATGTCCTTGGTTTTTGTCACATTTAGTAGTAAAAATGCACAGTCACACCAATACAGATTCACAATCCACAATGGGACCATGGTTGTTCTCATCTGCATGGAGGAGACTGACTGTCACAGAGTCATCAGCAAATTTGAAAAGTAATCTGTTGTCATGCCAGCTGCGGCAGTCATCAGTATACACATTATAGAGGGGAGGTGAAAGGACACAGGAGGAGACCCTGTGGATGATGACAATGTGTCTTACATGCATTACTTTCTGTGTCAGTTGCAGCTCGAGGCATGTATCCAAAATTATCTTTTCCAGGCACTATACTGATACTGTAGTCACTACAATTTACGCATGTTCCATTTTGCCTGGGGGACATTTAAAACAAACCAGTCTACAACACAATAAAAATCACATGAAAATCAACCTCCCTCCTCATCTTTTCATATTTTTTTACTCCTCAATTTTTTGATGTGGATTTAGAATTTGATACTGAGCATAGCCGTGAAATTGCCCCCCCAAATAGAAATGGTACACGTTGTCAAATAAATGTTATCTACATAAATCCCCACAGATTTCAAAAACCTTCTCAGAACAAAGTTAACATCACAGTATATTGTAAGGTATCACATTTTTTATTACTCACCTTATTGTTGGAACCTCAACCATATTTACTGTCCCTGGCTCAGACTCTCTCTCAAGCATCTACAGTAAGTGTTTTCATTCCTTAAACACAGGCTCTCTTGTGGTTCCAAGAGTCTGTAAGAGTAGAACAGGAGGTAGAGCATTCAGCTACCAGGCAGACAACTTCTGTGCATTTACGGTTAAACTTAAAACATTCCTTTTTGATAAAGCCTTGCTGGATCAGGTGAGTCCTGAACCATCCCTTAAGCTGCTAAGGGATGGTTTAGCAGCTTTAGCAGCTGGAGCTCCACCGAGAGGACAACCACAGCCAGCAGCGGTGCAGTGTGATGACCAGCAGGACACTCAGCTGCTACCGGTGCAGAGGGCGCAGGCGGCAGCTCCAGCCGTCCCTAACCTCCATCCAGACCTTGAGCTTGTTGCAGCAGAGGAGGTGGACAGGCCTCCATCATGCACCACTCCATATGTGGCAGCACATACTCCACGGCGCACCGGGAAGGAGGCAATTTATGATTTGAATGCAACCCCGCAAGCACCGATGGTGGAGGTGGCTGCAGGAGATGGAAACACTCAGCTGATCTACAGACCATGGACATTCACCAATATGAAAGAACCTACCACTTCATCTCTCCCACAAGTGTTAAGTGGGGGAGCGGTATGCAGTGCAACTGGAACCAGCACTGAACAGCAAAGACTGCTGATGACTGAGATGGGGACTCAGTATTCGAAAGTGGCAAGATCCGTCTCTGCACAGGAGCGGAGAATGGTGAATCCAGCATGGGGTAATGCTGATTATGCAGAAAAACTCTTGAACAGCAAGAAAAAGAAAAAGGCAACGCAGTTGACAGAGGGACTGCAAATGGCACAGCTGGCAGCATATCAAAACCAAGTCTGCGGGCACAAGAAAGGTCATGGAGGGAGAGGAAGGGGACGTGGAAGAACTGACGCTTGTTTCAAATGTGGCAAAATTGGACATTGGATCAGGGATTGCCCTGAGAACCAATACACATAGTGCGATTGAGTAGCGGTGGAGCTGGGGACAGTGAAGGATTCATCTGGTGCAGACGCGGAGACAGAGAGAAAGTTTCAACCTACTCACCAAATTCGTAAGAGCACTGTAACACGCACACCATATGAATTACTGTTAGAACTGATGCATATATGCAAAAACACACAATCAAAGTAAATGGTAAAGACATCACATTTTTGGTAGATTCAGGTGAAAACAGAATCAGTCTCCAAAAATGAATGTTAGAGATGTTTTAAAACAATTGAAGCAACAGGTACGACAGTGCTAGAGAGATACACTGTACCATTGTTTTAAAAAAAAAAATGAGGTTAAGGAAATTTTAAACATTAATTTTTGTTGTCACCACGCTGGCTGATAGATATTATTGGTAGAGATTTCATGTGTTCATTGAGTAATATGCTAATTTTAACATCACAAGGCGTAGATGTAACTAGAGGATTTGATATATGCATATCAATGGAAGATTCTGAACGCTTCCCTCACCTCTGTAAGTAACACTTTCTTGTGAGATGCTGAGGTACTCACCCAGATGTAATTACAGATGTTATCCTAACACAAAGGATTGTAGAGAAGGTTAGAGTAAGTAGTTAAAGAATGTGATAGAGAAAGTTAGATTAAAGATTAACGATAGGTTAGGTTGGTTATACTAGAACAGTAATCACTGTGTTGTCTCAGTAGCTTAGATTGACTCACTGGACAAATTGTTTAAGGTATCAAATTCTGATCTCCATGTTCTATTAAGCAAAGGAGAACAAAAACAATTGGTATTGAAAGTTTTGGAACTTTGGACCAAAAGGGGTTATGGGAAGGGAAAAAACATCTGATCCCAATAATAAAAATAATTTAATCAGAGGTTTAGAGGTAAATCACAAAAGATTTCTGCAGTGATAAATGCAATTAGGACTGTGGAATTTATTATTGTCAGACTGAACACTTTTCAAAAGCTAAGTGACTCAGATACAGTACAGCTGATAAATGCAGATATGAAGCTGTTTGTGGACGACTCAGCATTAAAAGATCCAGCAACTGGTAGAAGCCAAGTGGGTTTTGACGTTACAACTTTGTATGACAAATTTGGCTGAATCACTCATTACATTATTCTGCAGAAGCTGCAGAATTGGTTGCATTGATTGAGAAATGCAAATATGTAAGTGACAGGTGTCAACATATACACTGGTAGCAGGTATGCATTGGGAGTGGTATATGATTTGGCAGATTTTTGGCTAAAGGGAAATTCTCAAACCCATTACCTACCATACATTGGTTGCTGTTCTGATTGATGCTGTGTTGTTATTCAAACTAATTGCGTTCTGCAAATGTGAAGCATTTTTTAAAGACTTTTCAGTTTCACAGGGGAATGTGAGAGCAGAAGCTGCTGCAAAAGCTGCAGCAAAGCACAGTCTGCTTGTCCGAGGCGTTTCTGAATCTGATAGGTCATTAACACCTAATGTATTTGATGGATCATTAACATTTAAATACAGATTTAAAGGAGCTGCAGATAAGGGCAGCTCAGTTAAAAACAAACAAAAAAACTGTTTGAAGGAAAGTGGATTGTTTGGTGGCTATACATTTTGGTCTGGAACAAATAGGAAATCCTGTTTAGAAAGATATCTGTTTCCTCATAGTTGACACATGGTCAGAACCAAGTGTCAAAGGGGGGATGCCAAATGTAGGAAGAGATACAGATATATTGGTTTACAAAAGAATTGTCAAACTCACAAATTATTTTTAAATTTTCATTAGAGTTATATAATTGGTACTATAATAATATACAAAGAGGAATCCAGATTATATAAAGTGAACTGTTTGAGGGATTTTATGGAAGAACAAAGTGAGGGAAAGCAATACTGTCTTGATTTTATTGACATGTGTGTTTCTCCACATTTAAACAGGACTCTTCAGCAGTTGCGAAGGCACTGCTCAGGGAAATGTTTTATTGTGCAACCTGTCCCCTATGCTTTTTGAGATCCACAGATAGGTGAAGGAAGCCCTACCAAAATCCTGGCAAAATAGATGGCAGTGAAGGCTGCTGAAAGATCAACTTGGATGTATGCAAGCCATTGCAGGTTCCTGAGCAAGGAGTGGATTCTTCAGAACACAGCGTGCATTGATGTCAGTGAGTGCACCTCAGCCTTCAACTGCTTTGTGTCCGCGAGCAAGGAGGGGGTGGAAATCTCTAGGACCACACGTCTCCAATCTCACGAAGAGGCGGCACATTGATTAGGGGGTTGGCTAGGGTGACGCTGCTGATAAACGATGACGCCGACAGACAAAAAGTGACACCTGATGGGACGACTGGGATGCAGTTCAAGGGAAAAGATGTGTTCCCTATCCTTGCTCACAGTCATCATCGTCCTGCCAACATTGCTATGGCAGGTGAAACCTTGGCAGGAAGAACAACACCAAACTAAACTGAGCATCATAGGCAAAAAAAAAAAAAGGAAACTCTTGTTTGAACTGACAAAGCCTGAAGTCAATTCATGGTATGCAGCCATGAAGACAACTGCGAGGAAAGATCATCAATGAGAGACCTAACCTCACTTACTTCCATACAGATTGCACTCACTATTATGAAGATATGAGTGTTCCACATTGAAAGTGTCTTCAAAGGATTTGAGGGACTCTTCCCATGGTGGGGGAATGTGCGAACAACACACAGAATAGATGGGATTGTACTTAGTGGGGGTTGGGTTTTCATTTTTGTTTCTCCCAATATTCAGGGCCTCAGAAATGTGGCTCTGCGAAATAGGATGGCTTTGGACATTATGCTCACCAGCCAAGGAGGTGTTGGTCACATAATCTGATTTGATTGCTGCACATACATACATACATACATCTGACAATTTGATGCATATTGTTTTTCATTTAAATTGCCTATTGTTTGAGGAAAAGAACAAGGACACACAGATTCCTGAAGCATGGAATTGGTGGTCATAGTATATTTTAAATGTGAAAAATGTGTCATTGGAATATTTGACATCGATTCAGATTTTTGTTTGTATTTAAGTGTTGTTGGTCTGGTGTATTGATTGTGTACTATTTGTGTACTTTAATCAAGAATGCAATTGGATATGTTAAATTTCCGGGCCCTCATCTAGAATGAAATTCTCAATTTCAAGATGATGCGTTTGTCTAAAAATGATAGTTGTTTAGTGAGCATGAAATGCTCAAAGGGGGGAAATGTAATGGAAATTTTTACATTTGTGAATGTTTAATTGCATTAGCAGACATGTATGTGGATGACTGACCAAATGGTTCACCAAATTGTTTATCTGAAAGGGCAACCTTAAGGTTTACGATGGTGGCTTAAGAGACTTGAGTTGTATGGCCTCGAGAAACCAAATCTTTATGGCTTCTCATGGTATCTCTGATTGGGATCAAACAACTGGGATCTCACAGGGGGGGTCATCCACAGAACATGTAAACAAATGGCCAGGATGTCTCCTCCACTGAGTGAAACTACAGGAGGGTAATAAATACCTTTGAATGCTTAGTGGGAGGGGGCTGAGAGTTATAAGAACACAGATTCTCCTATGTTCTTTGCTCATTTGTGCATGTCATTCAGGTGATGTGTACTGATGAGTCCATCTGCAGATGCTGAATTAAACTTTCAGAAAGAAGTGTTTGACTTTGTGCTTGTTTCACAGAAATTGCCACCACAGTATCACATTTTTTATTACTCACCTTATTGTTGGAACCTCAACCATATTTACCCCCCCCCCCCAATCCACAATGGGACCATGGTTGTTGTCATCTGCATGGAGGAAACTGACTGTCACAGAGTCATCAGCAAATTTGAAAAGTAATCTGTTGTCATGCCAGCTGCGGCAGTCATCAGTATACACATTATAGAGGGGAGGTGAAAGGACACAGGAGGAGACCCTGTGGATGATGACAATGTGTCTTACATGCATTACTTTCTGTGTCAGTTGCCAGTTGCAGCTCGAGGCATGTATCCAAAATTATCTTTTCCAGGCACTATACTGATACTGTAGTCACTACAAGTTACGCACGTTCCATTTTGCCTGGGGGACATTTAAAACAAACCAGTCTACAACACAATAAAAATCACATGAAAATCAACCTCCCTCCTCATCTTTTCATATTTTTTTCTCCTCAATTTTTTAATGTGGATTTAGAATTTGATACTGAGCATAGCCGTGAAGTTGCCCCCCCAAATAGAAATGGTACAAGTTGTCAAATAAATGTTATCTACATAAATCCCCACAGATTTCAAAAACCTTCTCAGAACAAAGTTAACATCACAGTATATTGTAAGGTATCACATTTTTTATTACTCACCTTATTGATGGAACCTCAACCATATTTACTGTCCCTGGCTCAGACTCTCTCTCAAGCATCTACAGTAGGTGTTTTCATTCCCAAAACACAGGCTCTCTTGTGGTTCCAAGAGTCTGTAAGAGTAGAACAGGAGGTAGAGCATTCAGCTACCAGGCAGACAACTTCTGTGCATTTACGGTTAAACTTAAAACACCCCCCCCCCCACACACACACAATCCACAATGGGACCATGGTTGTTCTCATCTGCATGGAGGAAACTGACTGTCACAGAGTCAGCAGCAAATTTGAAAAGTAATCTGTTGTCATGCCAGCTGCGGCAGTCATCAGTATACATATTATAGAGGGGAGGTGAAAGGACACAGGAGGAGACCCTGTGGATGATGACAATGTGTCTTACATGCATTACTTTCTGTGTCAGTTGCCAGTTGCAGCTCGAGGCATGTATCCAAAATTATCTTTTCCAGGCACTATACTGATACTGTAGTCATTACAAGTTACGCACGTTCCATTTTGCCTGGGGGACATTTAAAACAAACCAGTCTACAACACAATAAAAATCACATGAAAATCAACCTCCCTCCTCATCTTTTCATATTTTTTTCTCCTCAATTTTTTAATGTGGATTTAGAATTTGATACTGAGCATAGCCGTGAAGTTGCCCCCCCAAATAGAAATGGTACAAGTTGTCAAATAAATGTTATCTACATAAATCCCCACAGATTTCAAAAACATTCTCAGAACAAAGTTAACATCACAGTATATTGTAAGGTATCACAGTTTTTATTACTCACCTTATTGATGGAACCTCAACCATATTTACTGTCCCTGGCTCAGACTCTCTCTCAAGCATCTACAGTAGGTGTTTTCATTCCCAAAACACAGGCTCTCTTGTGGTTCCAAGAGTCTGTAAGAGTAGAACAGGAGGTAGAGCATTCAGCTACCAGGCAGACAACTTCTGTGCATTTACGGTTAAACTTAAAACATTCCTTTTTGATAAAGCCTTGCTGGATCAGGTGAGTCCTGAACCATCCCTTAAGCTGCTATAGGTCTAGACTGCAGGGGAAACTCCCATCATCCACAGAGCACTTCTCCACTTCTCTCTGTCTCTCTGCCCCCCCCCCCCCCCACCCCACACTCATTTATTTTTTTGAGTAAATGTCAAAAACTATGTTATTGACGTGTCTCTTTTCTCCCATAGTCCCTCTCTCTCTTTCTCTCTCTCATTGCAGATACCTCTGACTCCAGAACTGAAGGAGAACAACTATTATTATTATTATTATTGTTAACAACAATACTTAATTCATTATTATATTAATTGTTGCTGCTATCATTGATAATCAATAACTTCTTTACACTGTTATTGTTTACATTTTAACTATTAAGAGCTGATACCAGATGATCCAGGCAGATGATCGTCCACATTGAGCCTGGTTCTGCTAGAGGTTTCTACCTGTAAGTGAGGGAGTTTTTACTCTTCACAGTCACCAAAGTCTGCTCATTGTGGGAACTGTTATGTTTCTTTATATTAAACAAGATTTGAAGGTCTTGACCTTCTATGTAAAGTTCCTTGAGATAATGTATATTATGATTTGGCGCTATACAAATAAAATTGAATTGAATTGAATAGGTGATGGGATAATAATAACAATAATTAATTGAGCAGTAGTATTGCAATATATTCAGTAAACTGTACAAAAACAATATGTTTTTTTTTCTTTCATGAACATATTTTCCATTTCATATTACGCACACACCAACCTATAACTGTGGGCTGAGTTTCCTGAGCACATATACACATTCACCTAACACACTGGTAAATGTTAACCATTACTATGAGGAACTCATACCTGAAAAAGGGAGTATTTGAATGAACGATACATGGACACAAACTTTTCTCAAATCATGTGCATTATGACTGAAGGGAGTAAGCGAGGTGTCTCTTACAATCCTCAAAAGCTACATGCTCCCTCTGCTGGATCCCTCTGGTAACTACACCTGCTCTTACTGTTGCTGGTGTTAGAATAACTTGTTGAACATAAAACACAAGAATACACAAAAATACTGTTCTCTAACTGCTGCAACTGACAGTAAACATTATAACCATAACATAAATAAGCTCAAGTATTAGAATATGAGAAATGTAATGTTACTCTGCTACTTCAGCTAACTTGCTGGTGAAGCAATATATTCCTTGTGTCACAAAAGCAACAAGTGTCAGAACCTGTCTGACTGCCTAATTCAACCAGGCACAACTTTTCTTCTTTCGCACCTGCGGACACCAGGCCGAACTAGGTGGATGGGCTTTCTGTAAAGACGGCTCCTGTCGCGGTTTCAAAGCTCTTCGTGCTTTCTGGCATTTGCTGGAGGCCCGTCAAATTGCAATCTATAATGAAAGGGGAATCAGAAGTTAGTGTAAAGCCCATTATCAATGCCTAGTATATGCTGGCCCCTCATTTCAGCCAAAAAAGCCTCAAACTGTTTGAAAGTTACACCTTTGCGATCATTAGGCCCCCCGATCAACATTTTTCCCTCTCATACCCGTATGTACTCTGTATGGCTATGAAAATGGAGCCCTTAGAAATGGGCTTAATTGATACCAAAGGTCACAAAGGTCACCTGGGCCCTTCTGCGGTTTTGGTGAAAATCGGTAATGCAGGCTCAAAGAGCCCCTTGTGACCAGTGGGTCAAATTTGGGGCTCCTAGGCCCCTGGAAAGGCCCCGAAAGGGATCGTAATTTTCCCAAAAATCTCCAGAACCAAGAGGCTGCGAGCCCTGTTTAGGCCCCTGACCAGCTAGAGGGCTGAAATCCAAGTGACACCTCATGTAACGTTGATAAGAAATTCCCTCAAGCAGTCCAAGTTACCAGATATAATGAAATTCCCTACTGACAGTCCTAACATATCACATTCACAGTGACGTGAGGTAACTCTGACCTTTAACTTCGAAGGGAATAAAATCCTTCATCTTTGAGTTGAAGTTAATGTTTTTACCAAGTTTGACGACATTCCCATGAGCTGATCTTTAGATATCAATTTAAGGAAAAATATTTACATACTTTGTGAGAACACTGTGACATTTGGCTACCAAAATGAAATCCAAATTCATGTGAATGTTTGTGCCAAATATGAAAGAATTCCCTGAAGGCATTTTGGATATATATTGCATATACAAGGCAAGAAGTGTGCTTTGTGAGGTGCTAGTGACCTTGCCATTTGATCTTTGATCCTTCATCAATCACATCCAAAAGATGTCCCTACTTTTGGTGTATGTCTGACAATGATAAAGTCTAATCAGGAAGGAGCTCAACACTCCTAATTGCATTTATCACTGCATAAATATTTTGTGATTTATTGCCCTTTTCGATTAACAATTTGGTCAACCATTTGTTCAGTCCTCCACATACATCTTTGCTCATGCAATTATACATACAAAAATGTAACATTTCCATTACAGTGCTAAAAGTGTTAGAGCTGAGCAGGGATCAGTGAGGATGAGGTCATATTTAAAGAGAGAGAATGGGCTGTAATTGGTGGGTGACTGACGAGCACCCATAAACCTATCGGTAGCTGAGTACATGACTCTCTCCTGCATGAACTAACACAATGCTTCATTAGTCACAATTCAAGTTCAGGATTTCTACGATGACATTCTCACTTTAAACTTAATTTAAAGTATCACAAATTAAAGCTGACCTTGAATTATGATCAGTCAGAATCAAATTGTCATATATCACAAATCATAAACTGGATTTATTTTCATAATTAATTATGGATAAAATTACAAGGTATGTTGCAGAAATCTGGAATGGATATCTATATCATTGAGCATTGTACAAGTTACATTGTACAAGTACATGTTCTACTGAATAAGGGATCAGCCACTTGCTATCTGTAATACAAACAGTCATCATCAGGAACATCAGAGATATCATAGTTCATAATCATCCCAAGGTACTTGTAGTTCTCTAAAATGTCTACCACATGTCCCTTGATGATAGTATTCTAAGAGTTTGAGGACTGATGCCTAAAACTCATGTCCTTGGTTTTTGTCACATTTAGTAGTAAAAATGCACAGTCACACCAATACAGATTCACAATCCACAATGGGACCATGGTTGTTGTCATCTGCATGGAGGAAACTGACTGTCACAGAGTCATCAGCAAATTTGAAAAGTAATCTGTTGTCATGCCAGCTGCGGCAGTCATCAGTATACACATTATAGAGGGGAGGTGAAAGGACACAGGAGGAGACCCTGTGGATGATGACAATGTGTCTTACATGCATTACTTTCTGTGTCAGTTGCCAGTTGCAGCTCGAGGCATGTATCCAAAATTATCTTTTCCAGGCACTATACTGATACTGTAGTCACTACAAGTTACGCACGTTCCATTTTGCCTGGGGGACATTTAAAACAAACCAGTCTACAACACAATAAAAATCACATGAAAATCAACCTCCCTCCTCATCTTTTCATATTTTTTTCTCCTCAATTTTTTAATGTGGATTTAGAATTTGATACTGAGCATAGCCGTGAAGTTGCCCCCCCAAATAGAAATGGTACAAGTTGTCAAATAAATGTTATCTACATAAATCCCCACAGATTTCAAAAACCTTCTCAGAACAAAGTTAACATCACAGTATATTGTAAGGTATCACATTTTTTATTACTCACCTTATTGATGGAACCTCAACCATATTTACTGTCCCTGGCTCAGACTCTCTCTCAAGCATCTACAGTAGGTGTTTTCATTCCCAAAACACAGGCTCTCTTGTGGTTCCAAGAGTCTGTAAGAGTAGAACAGGAGGTAGAGCATTCAGCTACCAGGCAGACAACTTCTGTGCATTTACGGTTAAACTTAAAACACCCCCCCCCCCCCACACACGCACAATCCACAATGGGACCATGGTTGTTCTCATCTGCATGGAGGAAACTGACTGTCACAGAGTCAGCAGCAAATTTGAAAAGTAATCTGTTGTCATGCCAGCTGCGGCAGTCATCAGTATACACATTATAGAGGGGAGGTGAAAGGACACAGGAGGAGACCCTGTGGATGATGACAATGTGTCTTACATGCATTACTTTCTGTGTCAGTTGCCAGTTGCAGCTCGAGGCATGTATCCAAAATTATCTTTTCCAGGCACTATACTGATACTGTAGTCATTACAAGTTACGCACGTTCCATTTTGCCTGGGGGACATTTAAAACAAACCAGTCTACAACACAATAAAAATCACATGAAAATCAACCTCCCTCCTCATCTTTTCATATTTTTTTCTCCTCAATTTTTTAATGTGGATTTAGAATTTGATACTGAGCATAGCCGTGAAGTTGCCCCCCCAAATAGAAATGGTACAAGTTGTCAAATAAATGTTATCTACATAAATCCCCACAGATTTCAAAAACCTTCTCAGAACAAAGTTAACATCACAGTATATTGTAAGGTATCACATTTTTTATTACTCACCTTATTGATGGAACCTCAACCATATTTACTGTCCCTGGCTCAGACTCTCTCTCAAGCATCTACAGTAGGTGTTTTCATTCCCAAAACACAGGCTCTCTTGTGGTTCCAAGAGTCTGTAAGAGTAGAACAGGAGGTAGAGCATTCAGCTACCAGGCAGACAACTTCTGTGCATTTACGGTTAAACTTAAAACATTCCTTTTTGATAAAGCCTTGCTGGATCAGGTGAGTCCTGAACCATCCCTTAAGCTGCTATAGGTCTAGACTGCAGGGGAAACTCCCATCATCCACAGAGCACTTCTCCACTTCTCTCTGTCTCTCTGCCCCCCCCCCCCCACCCCACACTCATTTATTTTTTTGAGTAAATGTCAAAAACTATGTTATTGACGTGTCTCTTTTCTCCCATAGTCCCTCTCTCTCTTTCTCTCTCTCATTGCAGATACCTCTGACTCCAGAACTGAAGGAGAACAACTATTATTATTATTATTATTGTTAACAACAATACTTAATTCATTATTATATTAATTGTTGCTGCTATCATTGATAATCAATAACTTCTTTACACTGTTATTGTTTACATTTTAACTATTAAGAGCTGATACCAGATGATCCAGGCAGATGATCGTCCACATTGAGCCTGGTTCTGCTAGAGGTTTCTACCTGTAAGTGAGGGAGTTTTTACTCTTCACAGTCACCAAAGTCTGCTCATTGTGGGAACTGTTATGTTTCTTTATATTAAACAAGATTTGAAGGTCTTGACCTTCTATGTAAAGTTCCTTGAGATAATGTATATTATGATTTGGCGCTATACAAATAAAATTGAATTGAATTGAATAGGTGATGGGATAATAATAACAATAATTAATTGAGCAGTAGTATTGCAATATATTCAGTAAACTGTACAAAAACAATATGTTTTTTTTTCTTTCATGAACATATTTTCCATTTCATATTACGCACACACCAACCTATAACTGTGGGCTGAGTTTCCTGAGCACATATACACATTCACCTAACACACTGGTAAATGTTAACCATTACTATGAGGAACTCATACCTGAAAAAGGGAGTATTTGAATGAACGATACATGGACACAAACTTTTCTCAAATCATGTGCATTATGACTGAAGGGAGTAAGCGAGGTGTCTCTTACAATCCTCAAAAGCTACATGCTCCCTCTGCTGGATCCCTCTGGTAACTACACCTGCTCTTACTGTTGCTGGTGTTAGAATAACTTGTTGAACATAAAACACAAGAATACACAAAAATACTGTTCTCTAACTGCTGCAACTGACAGTAAACATTATAACCATAACATAAATAAGCTCAAGTATTAGAATATGAGAAATGTAATGTTACTCTGCTACTTCAGCTAACTTGCTGGTGAAGCAATATATTCCTTGTGTCACAAAAGCAACAAGTGTCAGAACCTGTCTGACTGCCTAATTCAACCAGGCACAACTTTTCTTCTTTCGCACCTGCGGACACCAGGCCGAACTAGGTGGATGGGCTTTCTGTAAAGACGGCTCCTGTCGCGGTTTCAAAGCTCTTCGTGCTTTCTGGCATTTGCTGGAGGCCCGTCAAATTGCAATCTATAATGAAAGGGGAATCAGAAGTTAGTGTAAAGCCCATTATCAATGCCTAGTATATGCTGGCCCCTCATTTCAGCCAAAAAAGCCTCAAACTGTTTGAAAGTTACACCTTTGCGATCATTAGGCCCCCCGATCAACATTTTTCCCTCTCATACCCGTATGTACTCTGTATGGCTATGAAAATGGAGCCCTTAGAAATGGGCTTAATTGATACCAAAGGTCACAAAGGTCACCTGGGCCCTTCTGCGGTTTTGGTGAAAATCGGTAATGCAGGCTCAAAGAGCCCCTTGTGACCAGTGGGTCAAATTTGGGGCTCCTAGGCCCCTGGAAAGGCCCCGAAAGGGATCGTAATTTTCCCAAAAATCTCCAGAACCAAGAGGCTGCGAGCCCTGTTTAGGCCCCTGACCAGCTAGAGGGCTGAAATCCAAGTGACACCTCATGTAACGTTGATAAGAAATTCCCTCAAGCAGTCCAAGTTACCAGATATAATGAAATTCCCTACTGACAGTCCTAACATATCACATTCACAGTGACGTGAGGTAACTCTGACCTTTAACTTCGAAGGGAATAAAATCCTTCATCTTTGAGTTGAAGTTAATGTTTTTACCAAGTTTGACGACATTCCCATGAGCTGATCTTTAGATATCAATTTAAGGAAAAATATTTACATACTTTGTGAGAACACTGTGACATTTGGCTACCAAAATGAAATCCAAATTCATGTGAATGTTTGTGCCAAATATGAAAGAATTCCCTGAAGGCATTTTGGATATATATTGCATATACAAGGCAAGAAGTGTGCTTTGTGAGGTGCTAGTGACCTTGCCATTTGATCTTTGATCCTTCATCAATCACATCCAAAAGATGTCCCTACTTTTGGTGTATGTCTGACAATGATAAAGTCTAATCAGGAAGGAGCTCAACACTCCTAATTGCATTTATCACTGCATAAATATTTTGTGATTTATTGCCCTTTTCGATTAACAATTTGGTCAACCATTTGTTCAGTCCTCCACATACATCTTTGCTCATGCAATTATACATACAAAAATGTAACATTTCCATTACAGTGCTAAAAGTGTTAGAGCTGAGCAGGGATCAGTGAGGATGAGGTCATATTTAAAGAGAGAGAATGGGCTGTAATTGGTGGGTGACTGACGAGCACCCATAAACCTATCGGTAGCTGAGTACATGACTCTCTCCTGCATGAACTAACACAATGCTTCATTAGTCACAATTCAAGTTCAGGATTTCTACGATGACATTCTCACTTTAAACTTAATTTAAAGTATCACAAATTAAAGCTGACCTTGAATTATGATCAGTCAGAATCAAATTGTCATATATCACAAATCATAAACTGGATTTATTTTCATAATTAATTATGGATAAAATTACAAGGTATGTTGCAGAAATCTGGAATGGATATCTATATCATTGAGCATTGTACAAGTTACATTGTACAAGTACATGTTCTACTGAATAAGGGATCAGCCACTTGCTATCTGTAATACAAACAGTCATCATCAGGAACATCAGAGATATCATAGTTCATAATCATCCCAAGGTACTTGTAGTTCTCTAAAATGTCTACCACATGTCCCTTGATGATAGTATTCTAAGAGTTTGAGGACTGATGCCTAAAACTCATGTCCTTGGTTTTTGTCACATTTAGTAGTAAAAATGCACAGTCACACCAATACAGATTCACAATCCACAATGGGACCATGGTTGTTGTCATCTGCATGGAGGAAACTGACTGTCACAGAGTCATCAGCAAATTTGAAAAGTAATCTGTTGTCATGCCAGCTGCGGCAGTCATCAGTATACACATTATAGAGGGGAGGTGAAAGGACACAGGAGGAGACCCTGTGGATGATGACAATGTGTCTTACATGCATTACTTTCTGTGTCAGTTGCCAGTTGCAGCTCGAGGCATGTATCCAAAATTATCTTTTCCAGGCACTATACTGATACTGTAGTCACTACAAGTTACGCACGTTCCATTTTGCCTGGGGGACATTTAAAACAAACCAGTCTACAACACAATAAAAATCACATGAAAATCAACCTCCCTCCTCATCTTTTCATATTTTTTTCTCCTCAATTTTTTAATGTGGATTTAGAATTTGATACTGAGCATAGCCGTGAAGTTGCCCCCCCAAATAGAAATGGTACAAGTTGTCAAATAAATGTTATCTACATAAATCCCCACAGATTTCAAAAACCTTCTCAGAACAAAGTTAACATCACAGTATATTGTAAGGTATCACATTTTTTATTACTCACCTTATTGATGGAACCTCAACCATATTTACTGTCCCTGGCTCAGACTCTCTCTCAAGCATCTACAGTAGGTGTTTTCATTCCCAAAACACAGGCTCTCTTGTGGTTCCAAGAGTCTGTAAGAGTAGAACAGGAGGTAGAGCATTCAGCTACCAGGCAGACAACTTCTGTGCATTTACGGTTAAACTTAAAACACCCCCCCCCCCCACACACGCACAATCCACAATGGGACCATGGTTGTTCTCATCTGCATGGAGGAAACTGACTGTCACAGAGTCAGCAGCAAATTTGAAAAGTAATCTGTTGTCATGCCAGCTGCGGCAGTCATCAGTATACACATTATAGAGGGGAGGTGAAAGGACACAGGAGGAGACCCTGTGGATGATGACAATGTGTCTTACATGCATTACTTTCTGTGTCAGTTGCCAGTTGCAGCTCGAGGCATGTATCCAAAATTATCTTTTCCAGGCACTATACTGATACTGTAGTCATTACAAGTTACGCACGT
The DNA here is from genome assembly GCF_024713975.1 of Paralichthys olivaceus. Lineage (NCBI taxonomy): Eukaryota > Metazoa > Chordata > Actinopteri > Pleuronectiformes > Paralichthyidae > Paralichthys > Paralichthys olivaceus. Next base: position 266,817 of record NC_091101.1, read on the forward strand.
TCCATTTTGCCTGGGGGACATTTAAAACAAACCAGTCTACAACACAATAAAAATCACATGAAAATCAACCTCCCTCCTCATCTTTTCATATTTTTTTCTCCTCAATTTTTTAATGTGGATTTAGAATTTGATACTGAGCATAGCCGTGAAGTTGCCCCCCCAAATAGAAATGGTACAAGTTGTCAAATAAATGTTATCTACATAAATCCCCACAGATTTCAAAAACCTTCTCAGAACAAAGTTAACATCACAGTATATTGTAAGGTATCACATTTTTTATTACTCACCTTATTGATGGAACCTCAACCATATTTACTGTCCCTGGCTCAGACTCTCTCTCAAGCATCTACAGTAGGTGTTTTCATTCCCAAAACATAGGCTCTCTTGTGGTTCCAAGAGTCTGTAAGAGTAGAACAGGAGGTAGAGCATTCAGCTACCAGGCAGACAACTTCTGTGCATTTACGGTTAAACTTAAAACATTCCTTTTTGATAAAGCCTTGCTGGATCAGGTGAGTCCTGAACCATCCCTTAAGCTGCTATAGGTCTAGACTGCAGGGGAAACTCCCATCATCCACAGAGCACTTCTCCACTTCTCTCTGTCTCTCTGCCCCCCCCCCCCACCCCACACTCATTTATTTTTTTGAGTAAATGTCAAAAACTATGTTATTGACGTGTCTCTTTTCTCCCATAGTCCCTCTCTCTCTTTCTCTCTCTCATTGCAGATACCTCTGACTCCAGAACTGAAGGAGAACAACTATTATTATTATTATTATTGTTAACAACAATACTTAATTCATTATTATATTAATTGTTGCTGCTATCATTGATAATCAATAACTTCTTTACACTGTTATTGTTTACATTTTAACTATTAAGAGCTGATACCAGATGATCCAGGCAGATGATCGTCCACATTGAGCCTGGTTCTGCTAGAGGTTTCTACCTGTAAGTGAGGGAGTTTTTACTCTTCACAGTCACCAAAGTCTGCTCATTGTGGGAACTGTTATGTTTCTTTATATTAAACAAGATTTGAAGGTCTTGACCTTCTATGTAAAGTTCCTTGAGATAATGTATATTATGATTTGGCGCTATACAAATAAAATTGAATTGAATTGAATAGGTGATGGGATAATAATAACAATAATTAATTGAGCAGTAGTATTGCAATATATTCAGTAAACTGTACAAAAACAATATGTTTTTTTTTCTTTCATGAACATATTTTCCATTTCATATTACGCACACACCAACCTATAACTGTGGGCTGAGTTTCCTGAGCACATATACACATTCACCTAACACACTGGTAAATGTTAACCATTACTATGAGGAACTCATACCTGAAAAAGGGAGTATTTGAATGAACGATACATGGACACAAACTTTTCTCAAATCATGTGCATTATGACTGAAGGGAGTAAGCGAGGTGTCTCTTACAATCCTCAAAAGCTACATGCTCCCTCTGCTGGATCCCTCTGGTAACTACACCTGCTCTTACTGTTGCTGGTGTTAGAATAACTTGTTGAACATAAAACACAAGAATACACAAAAATACTGTTCTCTAACTGCTGCAACTGACAGTAAACATTATAACCATAACATAAATAAGCTCAAGTATTAGAATATGAGAAATGTAATGTTACTCTGCTACTTCAGCTAACTTGCTGGTGAAGCAATATATTCCTTGTGTCACAAAAGCAACAAGTGTCAGAACCTGTCTGACTGCCTAATTCAACCAGGCACAACTTTTCTTCTTTCGCACCTGCGGACACCAGGCCGAACTAGGTGGATGGGCTTTCTGTAAAGACGGCTCCTGTCGCGGTTTCAAAGCTCTTCGTGCTTTCTGGCATTTGCTGGAGGCCCGTCAAATTGCAATCTATAATGAAAGGGGAATCAGAAGTTAGTGTAAAGCCCATTATCAATGCCTAGTATATGCTGGCCCCTCATTTCAGCCAAAAAAGCCTCAAACTGTTTGAAAGTTACACCTTTGCGATCATTAGGCCCCCCGATCAACATTTTTCCCTCTCATACCCGTATGTACTCTGTATGGCTATGAAAATGGAGCCCTTAGAAATGGGCTTAATTGATACCAAAGGTCACAAAGGTCACCTGGGCCCTTCTGCGGTTTTGGTGAAAATCGGTAATGCAGGCTCAAAGAGCCCCTTGTGACCAGTGGGTCAAATTTGGGGCTCCTAGGCCCCTGGAAAGGCCCCGAAAGGGATCGTAATTTTCCCAAAAATCTCCAGAACCAAGAGGCTGCGAGCCCTGTTTAGGCCCCTGACCAGCTAGAGGGCTGAAATCCAAGTGACACCTCATGTAACGTTGATAAGAAATTCCCTCAAGCAGTCCAAGTTACCAGATATAATGAAATTCCCTACTGACAGTCCTAACATATCACATTCACAGTGACGTGAGGTAACTCTGACCTTTAACTTCGAAGGGAATAAAATCCTTCATCTTTGAGTTGAAGTTAATGTTTTTACCAAGTTTGACGACATTCCCATGAGCTGATCTTTAGATATCAATTTAAGGAAAAATATTTACATACTTTGTGAGAACACTGTGACATTTGGCTACCAAAATGAAATCCAAATTCATGTGAATGTTTGTGCCAAATATGAAAGAATTCCCTGAAGGCATTTTGGATATATATTGCATATACAAGGCAAGAAGTGTGCTTTGTGAGGTGCTAGTGACCTTGCCATTTGATCTTTGATCCTTCATCAATCACATCCAAAAGATGTCCCTACTTTTGGTGTATGTCTGACAATGATAAAGTCTAATCAGGAAGGAGCTCAACACTCCTAATTGCATTTATCACTGCATAAATATTTTGTGATTTATTGCCCTTTTCGATTAACAATTTGGTCAACCATTTGTTCAGTCCTCCACATACATCTTTGCTCATGCAATTATACATACAAAAATGTAACATTTCCATTACAGTGCTAAAAGTGTTAGAGCTGAGCAGGGATCAGTGAGGATGAGGTCATATTTAAAGAGAGAGAATGGGCTGTAATTGGTGGGTGACTGACGAGCACCCATAAACCTATCGGTAGCTGAGTACATGACTCTCTCCTGCATGAACTAACACAATGCTTCATTAGTCACAATTCAAGTTCAGGATTTCTACGATGACATTCTCACTTTAAACTTAATTTAAAGTATCACAAATTAAAGCTGACCTTGAATTATGATCAGTCAGAATCAAATTGTCATATATCACAAATCATAAACTGGATTTATTTTCATAATTAATTATGGATAAAATTACAAGGTATGTTGCAGAAATCTGGAATGGATATCTATATCATTGAGCATTGTACAAGTTACATTGTACAAGTACATGTTCTACTGAATAAGGGATCAGCCACTTGCTATCTGTAATACAAACAGTCATCATCAGGAACATCAGAGATATCATAGTTCATAATCATCCCAAGGTACTTGTAGTTCTCTAAAATGTCTACCACATGTCCCTTGATGATAGTATTCTAAGAGTTTGAGGACTGATGCCTAAAACTCATGTCCTTGGTTTTTGTCACATTTAGTAGTAAAAATGCACAGTCACACCAATACAGATTCACAATCCACAATGGGACCATGGTTGTTGTCATCTGCATGGAGGAAACTGACTGTCACAGAGTCATCAGCAAATTTGAAAAGTAATCTGTTGTCATGCCAGCTGCGGCAGTCATCAGTATACACATTATAGAGGGGAGGTGAAAGGACACAGGAGGAGACCCTGTGGATGATGACAATGTGTCTTACATGCATTACTTTCTGTGTCAGTTGCCAGTTGCAGCTCGAGGCATGTATCCAAAATTATCTTTTCCAGGCACTATACTGATACTGTAGTCACTACAAGTTACGCACGTTCCATTTTGCCTGGGGGACATTTAAAACAAACCAGTCTACAACACAATAAAAATCACATGAAAATCAACCTCCCTCCTCATCTTTTCATATTTTTTTCTCCTCAATTTTTTAATGTGGATTTAGAATTTGATACTGAGCATAGCCGTGAAGTTGCCCCCCCAAATAGAAATGGTACAAGTTGTCAAATAAATGTTATCTACATAAATCCCCACAGATTTCAAAAACCTTCTCAGAACAAAGTTAACATCACAGTATATTGTAAGGTATCACATTTTTTATTACTCACCTTATTGATGGAACCTCAACCATATTTACTGTCCCTGGCTCAGACTCTCTCTCAAGCATCTACAGTAGGTGTTTTCATTCCCAAAACACAGGCTCTCTTGTGGTTCCAAGAGTCTGTAAGAGTAGAACAGGAGGTAGAGCATTCAGCTACCAGGCAGACAACTTCTGTGCATTTACGGTTAAACTTAAAACATTCCTTTTTGATAAAGCCTTGCTGGATCAGGTGAGTCCTGAACCATCCCTTAAGCTGCTATAGGTCTAGACTGCAGGGGAAACTCCCATCATCCACAGAGCACTTCTCCACTTCTCTCTGTCTCTCTGCCCCCCCCCCCCCCCACCCCACACTCATTTATTTTTTTTAATAAATGTCAAAAACTATGTTATTGACGTGTCTCTTTTCTCCCATAGTCCCTCTCTCTCTTTCTCTCTCTCATTGCAGATACCTCTGACTCAAGAACTGAAGGAGAACAACTATTATTATTATTATTATTAACAACAATGCTTATTATATTAATTGTTGCTGCTATCATTGATAATCAATAACTTCTTTACACTGTTATTGTTTACATTTTAACTAGTAAGAGCTGATACCAGATGATCCAGGCAGATGATCGTCCACACTGTGGGCTGAGTGTCATAAAATTAACAACACATTCATAGCATCTGCAAACAATACTATATAACAACATTCAAGCATACTATCTATATAACAACAGATCTTAACTGTGTTTGTTCTCAAGTGTGGGGTGTTTTATACATTTTTAATAACATTATACGGATCACATTATAGCGTGACATATTTCTGGTTGAGGACAGGAGGAAATTACTGCAGTAAAGTGTGAAAGATGGGTAAAGAAGAGTTGAAGTGGAGTATAAAATGACCGTGGTATTAATGATAAACTAATCACATGAGGGATCGTCTCAGTTGTTCATTTGGAAAAAGGGAAACTGTAATAAAGTTATTGCATTACCTGAAAGGTTTCACAATGTAACTTGATACGAATCCCCTTGCGAGTCTGCTATTGATCCGAAAAGTCTGAATCTGTGAATGTCTTTCACACTTTCCTTCAGTCACTTTCCTCTTGTTAATCGTTCCTGCTTCAGCTCACCGGTCGTAGCCAGAGGTGTGTTCCATCCAGGGCCGAAGGTGATGTTGCTTACTGCGGGGTTAACCCCCTTCACTTCCACCAGCAATTGGAAAACAACACAGGGAGCTCCGCATCATATCAACTCGTTACGCTATAATGTAATCCATATAACGTTATTAAAAATTAAAAAACAAAAAAGATCTTACCAGCCTATACACCTCTCCTACACAGGGGAAGACCACGCCTCCACGACACACACTTTCATCAGAAATGAAACTTATCTCTCTCTCTCTCTCTCACGTGTCTGTGTGTGTCGGGTCAGATCAAGGTGATCAGCGGGACCTTTCATGTGACACCTGCATTTAGAGACGCGGTCTTTCAGTCGCCTGCAAAGACCCCCTCCTTTGCGCTTACCGCTCTGAACGCTGTCTCTGTCCACGCGCACAGTATGGAAGCCCTTGATGGTGGTGTTTTCGTCGGGAACATCCTGGTGCAGCCATGTCTCCGTAAAGCATATTAAACTACACTCACGATACTCCTTCTGACTTTGGACCAGTGCAGTCAGCTCGTCCATCTTATTCCCCAGCGATCTCACGTTTCCCATGACAATGGAGGGAAGACTCGCCTTTTCCTCCGTAGTTTTTTGCGTCCTCTGCATCCCCTGTGTGTCCGTATCAAGATTTCAGCCGGAATATCATTGTCCGTGGTCACCGAAGGTCGCTTGCTCTCTCCAACTCCACGCAGGGAAAGACCGCGTCTCTAAATGCAGGAGTCACGTGAAAGGTCCCGCTGACCACCTTGATCTGACCCGACGCACACACACACACACACACACACACACACACACACACACACACACACACACACACACACACACACACACACACACACACACACAGACACGTGAGAGAGAGATAAGTTTCATTTGTGTGTGTCGTGGAGGCGTTGTCTTTCCCTGTGTGGCAGGAAAAGTGCAAAGGTAAGATCTTGCTTGTTTTTAATAACGTTATACGGCTAGAAGGCAGCAGGGGCAGACAGGGAATTTCTTGAGATTATATCAAAGAATAAAGTGATTGAAGAGAGTAAGGTATTGAGATGAATCGCATATGATTCAGACTTCACACCAAACACAGCAGATAGTAGATTCAGTAGATGGGACGCGGGACCAAAAATATTTTGGGAACTTTTTAAAAAGAAGACCATCAAAAGTTTTCAGGATCTAAAAAATCGGTATGGATTAAACAATCAAGATTTATACAGATATCTACAGATGCGGCATTATATGGAGAAAACTATAAAAAAGTTTAATTCAGATGAGCCTGAGTCAGGAATCATTAAGTTCTTTATCTCAGCATATGATTCAGACCAGGGAAAGAAACTAATCACAAAACTATATAAAGAAGTGGAAAGATTAAAGGGTAACAATATGACATATATAAAAGAAAAGGGGGGAAAAGAGGCTGGGTGGCAGTTAGATAGATAGATAGATAGATTACTTTATTCATCCCCGGAGGGAAATTAAGTTGTCATAGCAGCTCGTATATCAGAACACAACAAAACACAATACAATAGAACAAAACAAAACATTGAGGTAAAAATGAACAAAAACAGAAACACAAGATGAATAGGCAGACAAGTAGTGCAGTGGCAATATGATGGTAATAGTAATGATGATATGATGGTAATGTTATTGTTAGACAGTATATAAGAATAGTAGTACAGTATATATATATATATATATATATATATATAGTATACAATATAACATAATATATATTTATATAGATAGTACTTATACCAATATAATAGCAGTATATAGTAATAATGGCAGCAACAGTATATATAATAATAATAGTAATAGTAGTAGTAATAATATAATAATAATAACATGTACACATGTATAAATATGTGTATATAGACTTATATATACGAAGAATATACAGAGAATATACAGAGTATGATATAATATGATATGATATATAGTATATAGTAGGGTATAAATATAAGTACTTGACTATACAATATACTATCAGTGTAAGAATATGTAGACTGGGTGTGCAAAAGACAATATTATTGTATAAAATGGTCTGTAATATCAAAATGGTTTAATTAACACATATCACAGAAGTAAATGTTCCAGTATATGGGGCGTAGTGTAGTACAGGGTACATGGTGCAAGGGTGACAGGTATGTTAGTGCAGTTCTGTGATGGTGGCTCTGACAGAGGTAGATGAGTTATAGAGTCTTATTGCGGTTGGAATGAACGATTTCCTGTATCGCTCCTTAGAGCAGCGGGGTTGGATGAGCCTGTGGCTGAAGCTGCTCTTTAGCTTGTCCAGTGTTTTGTGGAGGGGGTGAGAGGGATTGTCCATGATTGCCAGCATCCTGTTCTCCACCACCTCCTCCATGGTGACAAGCTTAGAGCCAACCACAGACTCTGCTTTCCTTATGATTTTGTTCAGTCTGTTGGCATCCTTTGTCCTGATGCCCGCACCCCAGGACACCACAGCAAAGAAGATGGTGCTCGCCACAACAGACTGATAGAACATCTGCGGGCATTTTGTTCCAGACATTGAAGGACCCGAGCCTCCTCAGGAAGTAAAGCCGGCTCAGGCCCTTCTTGTAGACGGCCTCTGTGTGGGTGGACCAGTCCAGTTTATTGTCCAATGTGATACCGAGGTACTTGTATGCAGGTACCACCTCCACATCCGTCCCACCGATGCAGACAGGAGAGGGCAGGGGCTTGTTCCTCCTGAAATCCACCACCATCTCCTTCGTCTTCTCCACGTTGAGCTGCAGGCGGTTCTCCCCACACCACTTCACAAAGCGGTCGACCAGGTCCCTGTACTCAGCCTCCCTCCCGCCCTCAATACACCCCACAATGGCTGTGTCATCAGAGAACTTCTGCAGATGACACGACTCAGTGCAGTGCTTAAAATCAGCAGTGTATGTGGTGAAGAGGAAGGGGGACAGTACAGTTCCCTGGGGGGCCCCGATGTTACTGATCAGACGATCAGACACACAATTCTGTAATCTCACAAACTGTGGTCTGCCCGTCAGATAGTCATCGACCCAAGTGATGAGGGGAGCACTCACCCGCGTGCCCTCCAGTTTGGCCTTCAGCAGTCTGGGCTGGATGGTGTTGAAGGCGCTGGAGAAATCAAAAAACATGATCCGGACTGAGGTGTTGGGTCTGTCCAGGGAGGAGTAGGCCTTCTGCAGCAGGTAGATGATTGCATCATCAACCCCAACATGGGGCTGATATGCAAACTGCAGGGGGTCTTGTGATGGGCACACCAGTGGTCTGAGGTGTGCCAATACCAGTCTCTCCATGACCTTCATGATGTGAGAGGTCAGTGCCACCGGCCTGTAGTCCTCCAGTGCAGCAGGATGTCCTTTTTTGGGCACTGGGACCAGGCAGGATGTTTTCCAGAGCACTGGCACTCTCTGAAGGTGTAGGCTCAGGTTGAAGAGGTGCTGGAGAACTCCACAGAGCTGGCTGGAACATGCCTTCAGCACACGAGGGCTGATGCGGTCCGGTCCAGCAGCTTTCCTCTGTTTGAGCCTCTCCAGCTCTCTCCTCACCTGGCTGGCTGTGATGTGTAGTCCAGACTGGAGGGTAGGGGATGTCAGTGGTGGGTTTGAGGGTGGTGCAAAGAGGTGTGTGTTGCAGGAGGTGGTGGTGGTGGGGGACTGTGGGTGATGTGAGGATGTCCTGGGGGTGGGAGGTGTGAAAAAGTCTGTGGTGAAAGCCAGCGGAGGGGTGGGGGGAGATGGTGACGGGTGTGGTGTGGGGCAGAGGATGATGGGGGGAGGTGGGGGGTTGTTGCTCTGAGAAGCAGTAGAGGCAGTCGTAGAGGCAGTTGAGGGTCCGCTGGGGGTGGGGGGGTTGTTGTTGAACCTATTGAAGAACGTGTTCAGCTCGTTCGCACGTTATCAGAGGAGGAATGGGACAAGGTAAATGAAGGACAGTGGAAAACAACATGCTCCCTCTCATGTAGAGAATATGGTTGGAAGAACATTGTAAGATACTTTATTACACCAACACAACAGAAATCTCAAGACACACGACGTTGGAGACTGTGTGGGGAAAATAAGGCCAACCATTTTCATATCTTTTGGGGATGCCCTTGTATTATACCTTTTTGGCAAGAGTTAAAGAAGAGTATGGAAACAATTCTGAAAGTGCAAATTCCACTTTCATTTGAAGTTTTATATTTGGGAAAAGAGAACCAGGAGATTAAATACATATTTCGAATAATGGTGGTGGTGGCTAAAAAGGCCATCACCAGAAAATGGCTAAAAAAAGATCCACCAAAAATAGAGGATTGGGTAGATGTAATGCTTGATATATATAGAATGGAGAAGCTGACTTTCTCAGCTAGACTAAAATCAGAAACTTTTAAAAACTACTGGGAAAACTGGATTGATTTTGTGTCTCCATTGAGAGTAGACTTTGTGCAATAAGGACAGTGTGTATTGCAGAGTGTTGACCCCCTTGGTTCAGGCTACAAACTTGTTTATTGTTCATTTATTTATTTGATATGTTTACCCCAATCAGGAGACAAGGAACAATGCAGGAGAGGTGTGAAAATAAGGACAAGAGTGAAAAAGCGGTTCATTTTACTTCACATTTACTCTACTGTAACTTTACTTGAGAATTCATGTCCAATTATGTCTCTGCTCTGCGGTGGAAGTATAGGAATGTTTTATACTGTTGTAAAATTATACACATTATGTAAAATATTGATGGAATATTGATATGTGGAATCAATAAAAAAGATAATTGAAAAAAAAAAAAAGCTCGGGTGTTGCAGGTCAAAAGATCAAATTTGGAGCCTTTTGGGTTCAAATGTCTGGTTAGGGTAACTACACATGCTCTTACTGCTGCTGGTGTTAGAATAACTTTTTGAACATAAAAACACAAGAATAAACAAAAATACTGTTCTCTAAGTGCTGCAACTGACAGTAAACATTACAACCATAACATGAATATGCTCTAGTATTAGAATATGAGAAATTTAATGTTGAGGTCGTATTTAAAGAGACCACTTTGGTGAGAGAATGGGCTGTGATTGGTGGGTGACTGACGAGCACCCATAAACCTATCGGTAGCTGAGCACACAGAATCAAATTGTCATATATCACAAATCATAAACTGGATTTATTTTCATAATTAATTATGGATAAAATTACAAAGTATGTTGCAGAAATCTGAAATGGATATCTATATAATTGAGCATTGTACAAGTTACATGTTCTACTGAATAAGGGATCAGCCACTTGCTATCTGTAAACCCCCAACCCCCAAGTGAATCTCCTTATATTATGCTAGGTGTTGTTTGGGCAAAGAAAAAATTAAAAGAAAAAAAGTCTAATTTTTGCATTTTAGCAGGTGCTCTTAATAAAAAGGTTCCCTCTTTAGCACCATGCATCGTATCCACTGAAATATCCACACTTACATCACTGATATAAACATATACCTATTGAGATTTAATTAAAGTAAATGGAGAATTACAGGATTACCTCCACATTTGCTATGGTTTGAGATACTGCTGCTAGTGCGACATCTAGTGGCAGTGAATATCGCTAATGAATATCATATGTACATAAACACTCTCAGAGGTGGGAAGTAGAACCTGTGGTGAACTTCAGCTGACATAAAAACTCAAAAGCTTTAGTTTGTCCAGTTTGGACGCACTCCTGATGTAAATATAAAGTATTTAAATCTAGCAGGGCCCATTCTGTTCAATCTGTACAATTTTGACGATTGCCCACTGGTGGATTATTTTATATTCAATTCTTGCCAATAGATCACTTTCTCCTAAGTCTTATACACTGGACCTTTTAAGAAAATACTTCATTCAATACATTGTACTCATTTTCTTGTGGACAGTTTTTCATGCTCAAAAATCTTTGCTTTAACCCTCCGTTTAAGTGAATTGTTTTTTACTTTATTTGAAGTAAGAGTAGTTCAGTTAAAGAAGTCAAAGTACATTTCAGAACCTGTACTTTTATACTTTTACTTGGTTAAAGAAGCCGAAACAGTGGTTAAACTTCAGCTCAAGTTATTTTTAATACAAGTACCTGTACCTCTACTTGAGTAAAGTATGTGTGTGCTTTTATCACCTCTGCACACACATACACACACACAGTGGATTTTTTTTAACAACAGGGAGAGCACAACTTCGCAATAACACAACGATACCCACAAGCAACAGTTAAATTCGAAAAAACAAGCTGCAAAGCAAATAAAACTCACGCCATGCAGTAGCAAACTGCCAATACAACTGACTGGACACTCCAAACAATTTGTAGAGCAACACATAATGTCCTGAGCACGTATTTACATAGGCATCAGGACAAACACCAAATGTTAGCTCTCAACTTGAACCCGGTTATGATGCTGTGGCAAGACTTTAGAGTACAGCATGAATGTACAGTTCATGCTCAAAAACCTATGTGCTGGATTTTAAAAAGTCCTGCAATGGCAATGAACTAGGTGAACTACACTGGCCATGCTCTTTCTGCAGATTTATTGCAGAGTTTAAACAGCAACATGGATTTGTTATTATGTTCAGTTAATAATGAAATTGCCTTTACACCACAGTGATGGACATGAATTGGAAAGAGAGAGAGCTGAGGGAGAGTTCAAGACAATAAGAAAACAATTACTCTTTCTTAAGTAATTATTCACTGACAAAAATGATCACCTCCGATAAAATGTGAAGATCGATACCTAACACCATAATTCTCACAAAGTCATCAGGATTAATTGTTCTCTTTAAATTTACCAGCTGGGGGCAGATGTTTATTTAACACTGTGCCATCCTCTCTTTTTATGTTGTTGAAAGATAAAAGGATATTCAAATTTCTTCTGTTATTCTATTGAGGAAATGTCAAAGACAAAGGCCTGTGAGGCTGGGCGTCATCCAGCACTTCCTGTTTTGCAAACTTGTTACTTCTGGCATATTTACCAGGAGCATAAGCCTGCATCCTCTAAGAGAGGATGTGGTCATCTTAGTATTTCATGTAAATGAATTGGCAAGTCACGGGTCCTTAAATATCTATTTACAACATTAAACAACTTTACAATAAACCTTTGAATAATATTGACAAGCTGCGGGAATGGGGATTGTCTGTCTAATGGAAGGAGACAGTGTGTAAACTGAGGTCTGCTGGGAGTCAGTCAGTAAGCCACCATCGTAAACCTTAAAGTTGCACTTTTAGATGAACAATTTGGTCAACCATTTGGTCAGTCCTCCACATATATCTTTGCTCATGCAATTATACATACACAAATGTAACATTTCCATTACAGTGCTAAAAGTGTTATAGCTGAGCAGGGATCAGTGAGGATGAGGTCGTATTTAAAGGGACCGCTTTGGTGAGAGAATGGGCTGTGATTGGTGAGTGACTGATGAGCACCCATGAACCTATCGGTAGCTGAGCACATGACTCTGTGTCCTGCATGAACTAACACAATGCTTCATTAGTCACAATTCAAGTTCAGGATTTCTACTATGACATTCTCACTTTAAACTTAATACAAAGTATCTTGAATTGAGGCAAATTAAAGCTGACCTTGAATTATGATCAGTCAGAATCAAATTGTCATATATCACAAATCATAAACTGGATTTATTTTCATAATTAATTATGGATACAATTACAAAGTATGTTGCAGAAATCTGAAATGGATATCTATATCATTGAGCATTGTACAAGTTACATTGTGCAAGTACATGTTCTACTGAATAAGGGATCAGCCACTTGCTATCTGTAATACAAACAGCCATCATCAGGAACATCAGAGAGATCATAGTTAATAATCATCCCAAGGTACTTGTAGTTCTCTACAAAGTCTACCACATGTCCCTTGATGATAGTATTCTAAGAGTTTGAGGACTGATGCCTAAAACTTATGTCCTTGGTTTTTGTCACATTTAGTAGTAAAAATGCACAGTCACACCAATACAGATTCACAATCCACAATGGGACCATGGTTGTTCTCATCTGCATGGAGGAGACTGACTGTCACAGAGTCATCAGCAAATTTGAAAAGTAATCTGTTGTCATGCCAGCTGCGGCAGTCATCAGTATACACATTATAGAGGGGAGGTGAAAGGACACAGGAGGAGACCCTGTGGATGATGACAATGTGTCTTACATGCATTACTTTCTGTGTCAGTTGCAGCTCGAGGCATGTATCCAAAATTATCTTTTCCAGGCACTATACTGATACTGTAGTCACTACAAGTTACGCATGTTCCATTTTGCCTGGGGGACATTTAAAACAAACCAGTCTACAACACAATAAAAATCACATGAAAATCAACCTCCCTCCTCATCTTTTCATATTTTTTTACTCCTCAATTTTTTGATGTGGATTTAGAATTTGATACTGAGCATAGCCGTGAAATTGCCCCCCCAAATAGAAATGGTACACGTTGTCAAATAAATGTTATCTACATAAATCCCCACAGATTTCAAAAACATTCTCAGAACACAGTTAACATCACAGTATATTGTAAGGTATCACATTTTTTATTACTCACCTTATTGTTGGAACCTCAACCATATTTACTGTCCCTGGCTCAGACTCTCTCTCAAGCATCTACAGTAAGTGTTTTCATTCCTTAAACACAGGCTCTCTTGTGGTTCCAAGAGTCTGTAAGAGTAGAACAGGAGGTAGAGCATTCAGCTACCAGGCAGACAACTTCTGTGCATTTACGGTTAAACTTAAAACATTCCTTTTTGATAAAGCCTTGCTGGATCAGGTGAGTCCTGAACCATCCCTTAAGCTGCTAAGGGATGGTTTAGCAGCTTTAGCAGCTGGAGCTCCACCGAGAGGACAACCACAGCCAGCAGCGGTGCAGTGTGATGACCAGCAGGACACTCAGCTGCTACCGGTGCAGAGGGCGCAGGCGGCAGCTCCAGCCGTCCCTAACCTCCATCCAGACCTCGAGCTTGTTGCAGCAGAGGAGGTGGACAGGCCTCCATCATGCACCACTCCATATGTGGCAGCACATACTCCACGGCGCACCGGGAAGGAGGCAATTTATGATTTGAATGCAACCCCGCAAGCACCGATGGTGGAGGTGGCTGCAGGAGATGGAAACACTCAGCTGATCTACAGACCATGGACATTCACCAATATGAAAGAACCTACCACTTCATCTCTCCCACAAGTGTTAAGTGGGGGAGCGGTATGCAGTGCAACTGGAACCAGCACTGAACAGCAAAGACTGCTGATGACTGAGATGGGGACTCAGTATTCGAAAGTGGCAAGATCCGTCTCTGCACAGGAGCGGAGAATGGTGAATCCAGCATGGGGTAATGCTGATTATGCAGAAAAACTCTTGAACAGCAAGAAAAAGAAAAAGGCAACGCAGTTGACAGAGGGACTGCAAATGGCACAGCTGGCAGCATATCAAAACCAAGTCTGCGGGCACAAGAAAGGTCATGGAGGGAGAGGAAGGGGACGTGGAAGAACTGACGCTTGTTTCAAATGTGGCAAAATTGGACATTGGATCAGGGATTGCCCTGAGAACCAATACACATAGTGCGATTGAGTAGCGGTGGAGCTGGGGACAGTGAAGGATTCATCTGGTGCAGACGCGGAGACAGAGAGAAAGTTTCAACCTACTCACCAAATTCGTAAGAGCACTGTAACACGCACACCATATGAATTACTGTTAGAACTGATGCATATATGCAAAAACACACAATCAAAGTAAATGGTAAAGACATCACATTTTTGGTAGATTCAGGTGAAAACAGAATCAGTCTCCAAAAATGAATGTTAGAGATGTTTTAAAACAATTGAAGCAACAGGTACGACAGTGCTAGAGAGATACACTGTACCATTGTTTTAAAAAAAAAAATGAGGTTAAGGAAATTTTAAACATTAATTTTTGTTGTCACCACGCTGGCTGATAGATATTATTGGTAGAGATTTCATGTGTTCATTGAGTAATATGCTAATTTTAACATCACAAGGCGTAGATGTAACTAGAGGATTTGATATATGCATATCAATGGAAGATTCTGAACGCTTCCCTCACCTCTGTAAGTAACACTTTCTTGTGAGATGCTGAGGTACTCACCCAGATGTAATTACAGATGTTATCCTAACACAAAGGATGGTAGAGAAGGTTAGAGTAAGTAGTTAAAGAATGTGATAGAGAAAGTTAGATTAAAGATTAACGATAGGTTAGGTTGGTTATACTAGAACAGTAATCACTGTGTTGTCTCAGTAGCTTAGATTGACTCACTGGACAAATTGTTTAAGGTATCAAATTCTGATCTCCATGTTCTATTAAGCAAAGGAGAACAAAAACAATTGGTATTGAAAGTTTTGGAACTTTGGACCAAAAGGGGTTATGGGAAGGGAAAAAACATCTGATCCCAATAATAAAAATAATTTAATCAGAGGTTTAGAGGTAAATCACAAAAGATTTCTGCAGTGATAAATGCAATTAGGACTGTGGAATTTATTATTGTCAGACTGAACACTTTTCAAAAGCTAAGTGACTCAGATACAGTACAGCTGATAAATGCAGATATGAAGCTGTTTGTGGACGACTCAGCATTAAAAGATCCAGCAACTGGTAGAAGCCAAGTGGGTTTTGACGTTACAACTTTGTATGACAAATTTGGCTGAATCACTCATTACATTATTCTGCAGAAGCTGCAGAATTGGTTGCATTGATTGAGAAATGCAAATATGTAAGTGACAGGTGTCAACATATACACTGGTAGCAGGTATGCATTGGGAGTGGTATATGATTTGGCAGATTTTTGGCTAAAGGGAAATTCTCAAACCCATTACCTACCATACATTGGTTGCTGTTCTGATTGATGCTGTGTTGTTATTCAAACTAATTGCGTTCTGCAAATGTGAAGCATTTTTTAAAGACTTTTCAGTTTCACAGGGGAATGTGAGAGCAGAAGCTGCTGCAAAAGCTGCAGCAAAGCACAGTCTGCTTGTCCGAGGCGTTTCTGAATCTGATAGGTCATTAACACCTAATGTATTTGATGGGTCATTAACATTTAAATACAGATTTAAAGGAGCTGCAGATAAGGGCAGCTCAGTTAAAAACAAACAAAAAAACTGTTTGAAGGAAAGTGGATTGTTTGGTGGCTATACATTTTGGTCTGGAACAAATAGGAAATCCTGTTTAGAAAGATATCTGTTTCCTCATAGTTGACACATGGTCAGAACCAAGTGTCAAAGGGGGGATGCCAAATGTAGGAAGAGATACAGATATATTGGTTTACAAAAGAATTGTCAAACTCACAAATTATTTTTAAATTTTCATTAGAGTTATATAATTGGTACTATAATAATATACAAAGAGGAATCCAGATTATATAAAGTGAACTGTTTGAGGGATTTTATGGAA
This sequence comes from Paralichthys olivaceus, assembly GCF_024713975.1. NCBI lineage: Eukaryota > Metazoa > Chordata > Actinopteri > Pleuronectiformes > Paralichthyidae > Paralichthys > Paralichthys olivaceus. The sequence continues at coordinate 283,477 of NC_091101.1, forward strand.
GAACAAAGTGAGGGAAAGCAATACTGTCTTGATTTTATTGACATGTGTGTTTCTCCACATTTAAACAGGACTCTTCAGCAGTTGCGAAGGCACTGCTCAGGGAAATGTTTTATTGTGCAACCTGTCCCCTATGCTTTTTGAGATCCACAGATAGGTGAAGGAAGCCCTACCAAAATCCTGGCAAAATAGATGGCAGTGAAGGCTGCTGAAAGATCAACTTGGATGTATGCAAGCCATTGCAGGTTCCTGAGCAAGGAGTGGATTCTTCAGAACACAGCGTGCATTGATGTCAGTGAGTGCACCTCAGCCTTCAACTGCTTTGTGTCCGCGAGCAAGGAGGGGGTGGAAATCTCTAGGACCACACGTCTCCAATCTCACGAAGAGGCGGCACATTGATTAGGGGGTTGGCTAGGGTGACGCTGCTGATAAACGATGACGCCGACAGACAAAAAGTGACACCTGATGGGACGACTGGGATGCAGTTCAAGGGAAAAGATGTGTTCCCTATCCTTGCTCACAGTCATCATCGTCCTGCCAACATTGCTATGGCAGGTGAAACCTTGGCAGGAAGAACAACACCAAACTAAACTGAGCATCATAGGCAAAAAAAAAAAATGGAAACTCTTGTTTGAACTGACAAAGCCTGAAGTCAATTCATGGTATGCAGCCATGAAGACAACTGCGAGGAAAGATCATCAATGAGAGACCTAACCTCACTTACTTCCATACAGATTGCACTCACTATTATGAAGATATGAGTGTTCCACATTGAAAGTGTCTTCAAAGGATTTGAGGGACTCTTCCCATGGTGGGGGAATGTGCGAACAACACACAGAATAGATGGGATTGTACTTAGTGGGGGTTGGGTTTTCATTTTTGTTTCTCCCAATATTCAGGGCCTCAGAAATGTGGCTCTGCGAAATAGGATGGCTTTGGACATTATGCTCACCAGCCAAGGAGGTGTTGGTCACATAATCTGATTTGATTGCTGCACATACATACATACATACATCTGACAATTTGATGCATATTGTTTTTCATTTAAATTGCCTATTGTTTGAGGAAAAGAACAAGGACACACAGATTCCTGAAGCATGGAATTGGTGGTCATAGTATATTTTAAATGTGAAAAATGTGTCATTGGAATATTTGACATCGATTCAGATTTTTGTTTGTATTTAAGTGTTGTTGGTCTGGTGTATTGATTGTGTACTATTTGTGTACTTTAATCAAGAATGCAATTGGATATGTTAAATTTCCGGGCCCTCATCTAGAATGAAATTCTCAATTTCAAGATGATGCGTTTGTCTAAAAATGATAGTTGTTTAGTGAGCATGAAATGCTCAAAGGGGGGAAATGTAATGGAAATTTTTACATTTGTGAATGTTTAATTGCATTAGCAGACATGTATGTGGATGACTGACCAAATGGTTCACCAAATTGTTTATCTGAAAGGGCAACCTTAAGGTTTACGATGGTGGCTTAAGAGACTTGAGTTGTATGGCCTCGAGAAACCAAATCTTTATGGCTTCTCATGGTATCTCTGATTGGGATCAAACAACTGGGATCTCACAGGGGGGGTCATCCACAGAACATGTAAACAAATGGCCAGGATGTCTCCTCCACTGAGTGAAACTACAGGAGGGTAATAAATACCTTTGAATGCTTAGTGGGAGGGGGCTGAGAGTTATAAGAACACAGATTCTCCTATGTTCTTTGCTCATTTGTGCATGTCATTCAGGTGATGTGTACTGATGAGTCCATCTGCAGATGCTGAATTAAACTTTCAGAAAGAAGTGTTTGACTTTGTGCTTGTTTCACAGAAATTGCCACCACAGTATCACATTTTTTATTACTCACCTTATTGTTGGAACCTCAACCATATTTACCCCCCCCCCCAATCCACAATGGGACCATGGTTGTTGTCATCTGCATGGAGGAAACTGACTGTCACAGAGTCATCAGCAAATTTGAAAAGTAATCTGTTGTCATGCCAGCTGCGGCAGTCATCAGTATACACATTATAGAGGGGAGGTGAAAGGACACAGGAGGAGACCCTGTGGATGATGACAATGTGTCTTACATGCATTACTTTCTGTGTCAGTTGCCAGTTGCAGCTCGAGGCATGTATCCAAAATTATCTTTTCCAGGCACTATACTGATACTGTAGTCACTACAAGTTACACACGTTCCATTTTGCCTGGGGGACATTTAAAACAAACCAGTCTACAACACAATAAAAATCACATGAAAATCAACCTCCCTCCTCATCTTTTCATATTTTTTTCTCCTCAATTTTTTAATGTGGATTTAGAATTTGATACTGAGCATAGCCGTGAAGTTGCCCCCCCAAATAGAAATGGTACAAGTTGTCAAATAAATGTTATCTACATAAATCCCCACAGATTTCAAAAACCTTCTCAGAACAAAGTTAACATCACAGTATATTGTAAGGTATCACATTTTTTATTACTCACCTTATTGATGGAACCTCAACCATATTTACTGTCCCTGGCTCAGACTCTCTCTCAAGCATCTACAGTAGGTGTTTTCATTCCCAAAACACAGGCTCTCTTGTGGTTCCAAGAGTCTGTAAGAGTAGAACAGGAGGTAGAGCATTCAGCTACCAGGCAGACAACTTCTGTGCATTTACGGTTAAACTTAAAACACCCCCCCCCCACACACACACAATCCACAATGGGACCATGGTTGTTCTCATCTGCATGGAGGAAACTGACTGTCACAGAGTCATCAGCAAATTTGAAAAGTAATCTGTTGTCATGCCAGCTGCGGCAGTCATCAGTATACATATTATAGAGGGGAGGTGAAAGGACACAGGAGGAGACCCTGTGGATGATGACAATGTGTCTTACATGCATTACTTTCTGTGTCAGTTGCCAGTTGCAGCTCGAGGCATGTATCCAAAATTATCTTTTCCAGGCACTATACTGATACTGTAGTCATTACAAGTTACGCACGTTCCATTTTGCCTGGGGGACATTTAAAACAAACCAGTCTACAACACAATAAAAATCACATGAAAATCAACCTCCCTCCTCATCTTTTCATATTTTTTTCTCCTCAATTTTTTAATGTGGATTTAGAATTTGATACTGAGCATAGCCGTGAAGTTGCCCCCCCAAATAGAAATGGTACAAGTTGTCAAATAAATGTTATCTACATAAATCCCCACAGATTTCAAAAACATTCTCAGAACAAAGTTAACATCACAGTATATTGTAAGGTATCACAGTTTTTATTACTCACCTTATTGATGGAACCTCAACCATATTTACTGTCCCTGGCTCAGACTCTCTCTCAAGCATCTACAGTAGGTGTTTTCATTCCCAAAACACAGGCTCTCTTGTGGTTCCAAGAGTCTGTAAGAGTAGAACAGGAGGTAGAGCATTCAGCTACCAGGCAGACAACTTCTGTGCATTTACGGTTAAACTTAAAACATTCCTTTTTGATAAAGCCTTGCTGGATCAGGTGAGTCCTGAACCATCCCTTAAGCTGCTATAGGTCTAGACTGCAGGGGAAACTCCCATCATCCACAGAGCACTTCTCCACTTCTCTCTGTCTCTCTGCCCCCCCCCCCCCACCCCACACTCATTTATTTTTTTGAGTAAATGTCAAAAACTATGTTATTGACGTGTCTCTTTTCTCCCATAGTCCCTCTCTCTCTTTCTCTCTCTCATTGCAGATACCTCTGACTCCAGAACTGAAGGAGAACAACTATTATTATTATTATTATTGTTAACAACAATACTTAATTCATTATTATATTAATTGTTGCTGCTATCATTGATAATCAATAACTTCTTTACACTGTTATTGTTTACATTTTAACTATTAAGAGCTGATACCAGATGATCCAGGCAGATGATCGTCCACATTGAGCCTGGTTCTGCTAGAGGTTTCTACCTGTAAGTGAGGGAGTTTTTACTCTTCACAGTCACCAAAGTCTGCTCATTGTGGGAACTGTTATGTTTCTTTATATTAAACAAGATTTGAAGGTCTTGACCTTCTATGTAAAGTTCCTTGAGATAATGTATATTATGATTTGGCGCTATACAAATAAAATTGAATTGAATTGAATAGGTGATGGGATAATAATAACAATAATTAATTGAGCAGTAGTATTGCAATATATTCAGTAAACTGTACAAAAACAATATGTTTTTTTTTCTTTCATGAACATATTTTCCATTTCATATTACGCACACACCAACCTATAACTGTGGGCTGAGTTTCCTGAGCACATATACACATTCACCTAACACACTGGTAAATGTTAACCATTACTATGAGGAACTCATACCTGAAAAAGGGAGTATTTGAATGAACGATACATGGACACAAACTTTTCTCAAATCATGTGCATTATGACTGAAGGGAGTAAGCGAGGTGTCTCTTACAATCCTCAAAAGCTACATGCTCCCTCTGCTGGATCCCTCTGGTAACTACACCTGCTCTTACTGTTGCTGGTGTTAGAATAACTTGTTGAACATAAAACACAAGAATACACAAAAATACTGTTCTCTAACTGCTGCAACTGACAGTAAACATTATAACCATAACATAAATAAGCTCAAGTATTAGAATATGAGAAATGTAATGTTACTCTGCTACTTCAGCTAACTTGCTGGTGAAGCAATATATTCCTTGTGTCACAAAAGCAACAAGTGTCAGAACCTGTCTGACTGCCTAATTCAACCAGGCACAACTTTTCTTCTTTCGCACCTGCGGACACCAGGCCGAACTAGGTGGATGGGCTTTCTGTAAAGACGGCTCCTGTCGCGGTTTCAAAGCTCTTCGTGCTTTCTGGCATTTGCTGGAGGCCCGTCAAATTGCAATCTATAATGAAAGGGGAATCAGAAGTTAGTGTAAAGCCCATTATCAATGCCTAGTATATGCTGGCCCCTCATTTCAGCCAAAAAAGCCTCAAACTGTTTGAAAGTTACACCTTTGCGATCATTAGGCCCCCCGATCAACATTTTTCCCTCTCATACCCGTATGTACTCTGTATGGCTATGAAAATGGAGCCCTTAGAAATGGGCTTAATTGATACCAAAGGTCACAAAGGTCACCTGGGCCCTTCTGCGGTTTTGGTGAAAATCGGTAATGCAGGCTCAAAGAGCCCCTTGTGACCAGTGGGTCAAATTTGGGGCTCCTAGGCCCCTGGAAAGGCCCCGAAAGGGATCGTAATTTTCCCAAAAATCTCCAGAACCAAGAGGCTGCGAGCCCTGTTTAGGCCCCTGACCAGCTAGAGGGCTGAAATCCAAGTGACACCTCATGTAACGTTGATAAGAAATTCCCTCAAGCAGTCCAAGTTACCAGATATAATGAAATTCCCTACTGACAGTCCTAACATATCACATTCACAGTGACGTGAGGTAACTCTGACCTTTAACTTCGAAGGGAATAAAATCCTTCATCTTTGAGTTGAAGTTAATGTTTTTACCAAGTTTGACGACATTCCCATGAGCTGATCTTTAGATATCAATTTAAGGAAAAATATTTACATACTTTGTGAGAACACTGTGACATTTGGCTACCAAAATGAAATCCAAATTCATGTGAATGTTTGTGCCAAATATGAAAGAATTCCCTGAAGGCATTTTGGATATATATTGCATATACAAGGCAAGAAGTGTGCTTTGTGAGGTGCTAGTGACCTTGCCATTTGATCTTTGATCCTTCATCAATCACATCCAAAAGATGTCCCTACTTTTGGTGTATGTCTGACAATGATAAAGTCTAATCAGGAAGGAGCTCAACACTCCTAATTGCATTTATCACTGCATAAATATTTTGTGATTTATTGCCCTTTTCGATTAACAATTTGGTCAACCATTTGTTCAGTCCTCCACATACATCTTTGCTCATGCAATTATACATACAAAAATGTAACATTTCCATTACAGTGCTAAAAGTGTTAGAGCTGAGCAGGGATCAGTGAGGATGAGGTCATATTTAAAGAGAGAGAATGGGCTGTAATTGGTGGGTGACTGACGAGCACCCATAAACCTATCGGTAGCTGAGTACATGACTCTCTCCTGCATGAACTAACACAATGCTTCATTAGTCACAATTCAAGTTCAGGATTTCTACGATGACATTCTCACTTTAAACTTAATTTAAAGTATCACAAATTAAAGCTGACCTTGAATTATGATCAGTCAGAATCAAATTGTCATATATCACAAATCATAAACTGGATTTATTTTCATAATTAATTATGGATAAAATTACAAGGTATGTTGCAGAAATCTGGAATGGATATCTATATCATTGAGCATTGTACAAGTTACATTGTACAAGTACATGTTCTACTGAATAAGGGATCAGCCACTTGCTATCTGTAATACAAACAGTCATCATCAGGAACATCAGAGATATCATAGTTCATAATCATCCCAAGGTACTTGTAGTTCTCTAAAATGTCTACCACATGTCCCTTGATGATAGTATTCTAAGAGTTTGAGGACTGATGCCTAAAACTCATGTCCTTGGTTTTTGTCACATTTAGTAGTAAAAATGCACAGTCACACCAATACAGATTCACAATCCACAATGGGACCATGGTTGTTGTCATCTGCATGGAGGAAACTGACTGTCACAGAGTCATCAGCAAATTTGAAAAGTAATCTGTTGTCATGCCAGCTGCGGCAGTCATCAGTATACACATTATAGAGGGGAGGTGAAAGGACACAGGAGGAGACCCTGTGGATGATGACAATGTGTCTTACATGCATTACTTTCTGTGTCAGTTGCCAGTTGCAGCTCGAGGCATGTATCCAAAATTATCTTTTCCAGGCACTATACTGATACTGTAGTCACTACAAGTTACGCACGTTCCATTTTGCCTGGGGGACATTTAAAACAAACCAGTCTACAACACAATAAAAATCACATGAAAATCAACCTCCCTCCTCATCTTTTCATATTTTTTTCTCCTCAATTTTTTAATGTGGATTTAGAATTTGATACTGAGCATAGCCGTGAAGTTGCCCCCCCAAATAGAAATGGTACAAGTTGTCAAATAAATGTTATCTACATAAATCCCCACAGATTTCAAAAACCTTCTCAGAACAAAGTTAACATCACAGTATATTGTAAGGTATCACATTTTTTATTACTCACCTTATTGATGGAACCTCAACCATATTTACTGTCCCTGGCTCAGACTCTCTCTCAAGCATCTACAGTAGGTGTTTTCATTCCCAAAACACAGGCTCTCTTGTGGTTCCAAGAGTCTGTAAGAGTAGAACAGGAGGTAGAGCATTCAGCTACCAGGCAGACAACTTCTGTGCATTTACGGTTAAACTTAAAACATTCCTTTTTGATAAAGCCTTGCTGGATCAGGTGAGTCCTGAACCATCCCTTAAGCTGCTATAGGTCTAGACTGCAGGGGAAACTCCCATCATCCACAGAGCACTTCTCCACTTCTCTCTGTCTCTCTGCCCCCCCCCCCCCCCCACCCCACACTCATTTATTTTTTTTAATAAATGTCAAAAACTATGTTATTGACGTGTCTCTTTTCTCCCATAGTCCCTCTCTCTCTTTCTCTCTCTCATTGCAGATACCTCTGACTCAAGAACTGAAGGAGAACAACTATTATTATTATTATTATTAACAACAATGCTTATTATATTAATTGTTGCTGCTATCATTGATAATCAATAACTTCTTTACACTGTTATTGTTTACATTTTAACTAGTAAGAGCTGATACCAGATGATCCAGGCAGATGATCGTCCACACTGTGGGCTGAGTGTCATAAAATTAACAACACATTCATAGCATCTGCAAACAATACTATATAACAACATTCAAGCATACTATCTATATAACAACAGATCTTAACTGTGTTTGTTCTCAAGTGTGGGGTGTTTTATACATTTTTAATAACATTATACGGATCACATTATAGCGTGACATATTTCTGGTTGAGGACAGGAGGAAATTACTGCAGTAAAGTGTGAAAGATGGGTAAAGAAGAGTTGAAGTAGAGTATAAAATGACCGTGGTATTAATGATAAACTAATCACATGAGGGATCGTCTCAGTTGTTCATTTGGAAAAAGGGAAACTGTAATAAAGTTATTGCATTACCTGAAAGGTTTCACAATGTAACTTGATACGAATCCCCTTGCGAGTCTGCTATTGATCCGAAAAGTCTGAATCTGTGAATGTCTTTCACACTTTCCTTCAGTCACTTTCCTCTTGTTAATCGTTCCTGCTTCAGCTCACCGGTCGTAGCCAGAGGTGTGTTCCATCCAGGGCCGAAGGTGATGTTGCTTACTGCGGGGTTAACCCCCTTCACTTCCACCAGCAATTGGAAAACAACACAGGGAGCTCCGCATCATATCAACTCGTTACGCTATAATGTAATCCATATAACGTTATTAAAAATTAAAAAACAAAAAAGATCTTACCAGCCTATACACCTCTCCTACACAGGGGAAGACCACGCCTCCACGACACACACTTTCATCAGAAATGAAACTTATCTCTCTCTCTCTCTCTCACGTGTCTGTGTGTGTCGGGTCAGATCAAGGTGATCAGCGGGACCTTTCATGTGACACCTGCATTTAGAGACGCGGTCTTTCAGTCGCCTGCAAAGACCCCCTCCTTTGCGCTTACCGCTCTGAACGCTGTCTCTGTCCACGCGCACAGTATGGAAGCCCTTGATGGTGGTGTTTTCGTCGGGAACATCCTGGTGCAGCCATGTCTCCGTAAAGCATATTAAACTACACTCACGATACTCCTTCTGACTTTGGACCAGTGCAGTCAGCTCGTCCATCTTATTCCCCAGCGATCTCACGTTTCCCATGACAATGGAGGGAAGACTCGCCTTTTCCTCCGTAGTTTTTTGCGTCCTCTGCATCCCCTGTGTGTCCGTATCAAGATTTCAGCCGGAATATCATTGTCCGTGGTCACCGAAGGTCGCTTGCTCTCTCCAACTCCACGCAGGGAAAGACCGCGTCTCTAAATGCAGGAGTCACGTGAAAGGTCCCGCTGACCACCTTGATCTGACCCGACGCACACACACACACACACACACACACACACACACACACACACACACACACACACACACAGACACGTGAGAGAGAGATAAGTTTCATTTGTGTGTGTCGTGGAGGCGTTGTCTTTCCCTGTGTGGCAGGAAAAGTGCAAAGGTAAGATCTTGCTTGTTTTTAATAACGTTATACGGCTAGAAGGCAGCAGGGGCAGACAGGGAATTTCTTGAGATTATATCAAAGAATAAAGTGATTGAAGAGAGTAAGGTATTGAGATGAATCGCATATGATTCAGACTTCACACCAAACACAGCAGATAGTAGATTCAGTAGATGGGACGCGGGACCAAAAATATTTTGGGAACTTTTTAAAAAGAAGACCATCAAAAGTTTTCAGGATCTAAAAAATCGGTATGGATTAAACAATCAAGATTTATACAGATATCTACAGATGCGGCATTATATGGAGAAAACTATAAAAAAGTTTAATTCAGATGAGCCTGAGTCAGGAATCATTAAGTTCTTTATCTCAGCATATGATTCAGACCAGGGAAAGAAACTAATCACAAAACTATATAAAGAAGTGGAAAGATTAAAGGGTAACAATATGACATATATAAAAGAAAAGGGGGGAAAAGAGGCTGGGTGGCAGTTAGATAGATAGATAGATAGATTACTTTATTCATCCCCGGAGGGAAATTAAGTTGTCATAGCAGCTCGTATATCAGAACACAACAAAACACAATACAATAGAACAAAACAAAACATTGAGGTAAAAATGAACAAAAACAGAAACACAAGATGAATAGGCAGACAAGTAGTGCAGTGGCAATATGATGGTAATAGTAATGATGATATGATGGTAATGTTATTGTTAGACAGTATATAAGAATAGTAGTACAGTATATATATATATATATATATATATATATATATATATATATATAGTATATAATATAACATAATATATATTTATATAGATAGTACTTATACCAATATAATAGCAGTATATAGTAATAATGGCAGCAACAGTATATATAATAATAATAGTAATAGTAGTAGTAATAATATAATAATAATAACATGTACACATGTATAAATATGTGTATATAGACTTATATATACGAAGAATATACAGAGAATATACAGAGTATGATATAATATGATATGATATATAGTATATAGTAGGGTATAAATATAAGTACTTGACTATACAATATACTATCAGTGTAAGAATATGTAGACTGGGTGTGCAAAAGACAATATTATTGTATAAAATGGTCTGTAATATCAAAATGGTTTAATTAACACATATCACAGAAGTAAATGTTCCAGTATATGGGGCGTAGTGTAGTACAGGGTACATGGTGCAAGGGTGACAGGTATGTTAGTGCAGTTCTGTGATGGTGGCTCTGACAGAGGTAGATGAGTTATAGAGTCTTATTGCGGTTGGAATGAACGATTTCCTGTATCGCTCCTTAGAGCAGCGGGGTTGGATGAGCCTGTGGCTGAAGCTGCTCTTTAGCTTGTCCAGTGTTTTGTGGAGGGGGTGAGAGGGATTGTCCATGATTGCCAGCATCCTGTTCTCCACCACCTCCTCCATGGTGACAAGCTTAGAGCCAACCACAGACTCTGCTTTCCTTATGATTTTGTTCAGTCTGTTGGCATCCTTTGTCCTGATGCCCGCACCCCAGGACACCACAGCAAAGAAGATGGTGCTCGCCACAACAGACTGATAGAACATCTGCGGGCATTTTGTTCCAGACATTGAAGGACCCGAGCCTCCTCAGGAAGTAAAGCCGGCTCAGGCCCTTCTTGTAGACGGCCTCTGTGTGGGTGGACCAGTCCAGTTTATTGTCCAATGTGATACCGAGGTACTTGTATGCAGGTACCACCTCCACATCCGTCCCACCGATGCAGACAGGAGAGGGCAGGGGCTTGTTCCTCCTGAAATCCACCACCATCTCCTTCGTCTTCTCCACGTTGAGCTGCAGGCGGTTCTCCCCACACCACTTCACAAAGCGGTCGACCAGGTCCCTGTACTCAGCCTCCCTCCCGCCCTCAATACACCCCACAATGGCTGTGTCATCAGAGAACTTCTGCAGGTGACACGACTCAGTGCAGTGCTTAAAATCAGCAGTGTATGTGGTGAAGAGGAAGGGGGACAGTACAGTTCCCTGGGGGGCCCCGATGTTACTGATCAGACGATCAGACACACAATTCTGTAATCTCACAAACTGTGGTCTGCCCGTCAGATAGTCATCGACCCAAGTGATGAGGGGAGCACTCACCCGCGTGCCCTCCAGTTTGGCCTTCAGCAGTCTGGGCTGGATGGTGTTGAAGGCGCTGGAGAAATCAAAAAACATGATCCGGACTGAGGTGTTGGGTCTGTCCAGGGAGGAGTAGGCCTTCTGCAGCAGGTAGATGATTGCATCATCAACCCCAACATGGGGCTGATATGCAAACTGCAGGGGGTCTTGTGATGGGCACACCAGTGGTCTGAGGTGTGCCAATACCAGTCTCTCCATGACCTTCATGATGTGAGAGGTCAGTGCCACCGGCCTGTAGTCCTCCAGTGCAGCAGGATGTCCTTTTTTGGGCACTGGGACCAGGCAGGATGTTTTCCAGAGCACTGGCACTCTCTGAAGGTGTAGGCTCAGGTTGAAGAGGTGCTGGAGAACTCCACAGAGCTGGCTGGAACATGCCTTCAGCACACGAGGGCTGATGCGGTCCGGTCCAGCAGCTTTCCTCTGTTTGAGCCTCTCCAGCTCTCTCCTCACCTGGCTGGCTGTGATGTGTAGTCCAGACTGGAGGGTAGGGGATGTCAGTGGTGGGTTTGAGGGTGGTGCAAAGAGGTGTGTGTTGCAGGAGGTGGTGGTGGTGGGGGACTGTGGGTGATGTGAGGATGTCCTGGGGGTGGGAGGTGTGAAAAAGTCTGTGGTGAAAGCCAGCGGAGGGGTGGGGGGAGATGGTGACGGGTGTGGTGTGGGGCAGAGGATGATGGGGGGAGGTGGGGGGTTGTTGCTCTGAGAAGCAGTAGAGGCAGTCGTAGAGGCAGTGGAGGGTCCGCTGGGGGTGGGGGGGTTGTTGTTGAACCTATTGAAGAACGTGTTCAGCTCGTTCGCACGTTATCAGAGGAGGAATGGGACAAGGTAAATGAAGGACAGTGGAAAACAACATGCTCCCTCTCATGTAGAGAATATGGTTGGAAGAACATTGTAAGATACTTTATTACACCAACACAACAGAAATCTCAAGACACACGACGTTGGAGACTGTGTGGGGAAAATAAGGCCAACCATTTTCATATCTTTTGGGGATGCCCTTGTATTATACCTTTTTGGCAAGAGTTAAAGAAGAGTATGGAAACAATTCTGAAAGTGCAAATTCCACTTTCATTTGAAGTTTTATATTTGGGAAAAGAGAACCAGGAGATTAAATACATATTTCGAATAATGGTGGTGGTGGCTAAAAAGGCCATCACCAGAAAATGGCTAAAAAAAGATCCACCAAAAATAGAGGATTGGGTAGATGTAATGCTTGATATATATAGAATGGAGAAGCTGACTTTCTCAGCTAGACTAAAATCAGAAACTTTTAAAAACTACTGGGAAAACTGGATTGATTTTGTGTCTCCATTGAGAGTAGACTTTGTGCAATAAGGACAGTGTGTATTGCAGAGTGTTGACCCCCTTGGTTCAGGCTACAAACTTGTTTATTGTTCATTTATTTATTTGATATGTTTACCCCAATCAGGAGACAAGGAACAATGCAGGAGAGGTGTGAAAATAAGGACAAGAGTGAAAAAGCGGTTCATTTTACTTCACATTTACTCTACTGTAACTTTACTTGAGAATTCATGTCCAATTATGTCTCTGCTCTGCGGTGGAAGTATAGGAATGTTTTATACTGTTGTAAAATTATACACATTATGTAAAATATTGATGGAATATTGATATGTGGAATCAATAAAAAAGATAATTGAAAAAAAAAAAAAGCTCGGGTGTTGCAGGTCAAAAGATCAAATTTGGAGCCTTTTGGGTTCAAATGTCTGGTTAGGGTAACTACACATGCTCTTACTGCTGCTGGTGTTAGAATAACTTTTTGAACATAAAAACACAAGAATAAACAAAAATACTGTTCTCTAAGTGCTGCAACTGACAGTAAACATTACAACCATAACATGAATATGCTCTAGTATTAGAATATGAGAAATTTAATGTTGAGGTCGTATTTAAAGAGACCACTTTGGTGAGAGAATGGGCTGTGATTGGTGGGTGACTGACGAGCACCCATAAACCTATCGGTAGCTGAGCACACAGAATCAAATTGTCATATATCACAAATCATAAACTGGATTTATTTTCATAATTAATTATGGATAAAATTACAAAGTATGTTGCAGAAATCTGAAATGGATATCTATATAATTGAGCATTGTACAAGTTACATGTTCTACTGAATAAGGGATCAGCCACTTGCTATCTGTAAACCCCCAACCCCCAAGTGAATCTCCTTATATTATGCTAGGTGTTGTTTGGGCAAAGAAAAAATTAAAAGAAAAAAAGTCTAATTTTTGCATTTTAGCAGGTGCTCTTAATAAAAAGGTTCCCTTTTTAGCACCATGCATCGTATCCACTGAAATATCCACACTTACATCACTGATATAAACATATACCTATTGAGATTTAATTAAAGTAAATGGAGAATTACAGGATTACCTCCACATTTGCTATGGTTTGAGATACTGCTGCTAGTGCGACATCTAGTGGCAGTGAATATCGCTAATGAATATCATATGTACATAAACACTCTCAGAGGTGGGAAGTAGAACCTGTGGTGAACTTCAGCTGACATAAAAACTCAAAAGCTTTAGTTTGTCCAGTTTGGACGCACTCCTGATGTAAATATAAAGTATTTAAATCTAGCAGGGCCCATTCTGTTCAATCTGTACAATTTTGACGATTGCCCACTGGTGGATTATTTTATATTCAATTCTTGCCAATAGATCACTTTCTCCTAAGTCTTATACACTGGACCTTTTAAGAAAATACTTCATTCAATACATTGTACTCATTTTCTTGTGGACAGTTTTTCATGCTCAAAAATCTTTGCTTTAACCCTCCGTTTAAGTGAATTGTTTTTTACTTTATTTGAAGTAAGAGTAGTTCAGTTAAAGAAGTCAAAGTACATTTCAGAACCTGTACTTTTATACTTTTACTTGGTTAAAGAAGCCGAAACAGTGGTTAAACTTCAGCTCAAGTTATTTTTAATACAAGTACCTGTACCTCTACTTGAGTAAAGTATGTGTGTGCTTTTATCACCTCTGCACACACATACACACACACAGTGGATTTTTTTTAACAACAGGGAGAGCACAACTTCGCAATAACACAACGATACCCACAAGCAACAGTTAAATTCGAAAAAACAAGCTGCAAAGCAAATAAAACTCACGCCATGCAGTAGCAAACTGCCAATACAACTGACTGGACACTCCAAACAATTTGTAGAGCAACACATAATGTCCTGAGCACGTATTTACATAGGCATCAGGACAAACACCAAATGTTAGCTCTCAACTTGAACCCGGTTATGATGCTGTGGCAAGACTTTAGAGTACAGCATGAATGTACAGTTCATGCTCAAAAACCTATGTGCTGGATTTTAAAAAGTCCTGCAATGGCAATGAACTAGGTGAACTACACTGGCCATGCTCTTTCTGCAGATTTATTGCAGAGTTTAAACAGCAACATGGATTTGTTATTATGTTCAGTTAATAATGAAATTGCCTTTACACCACAGTGATGGACATGAATTGGAAAGAGAGAGAGCTGAGGGAGAGTTCAAGACAATAAGAAAACAATTACTCTTTCTTAAGTAATTATTCACTGACAAAAATGATCACCTCCGATAAAATGTGAAGATCGATACCTAACACCATAATTCTCACAAAGTCATCAGGATTAATTGTTCTCTTTAAATTTACCAGCTGGGGGCAGATGTTTATTTAACACTGTGCCATCCTCTCTTTTTATGTTGTTGAAAGATAAAAGGATATTCAAATTTCTTCTGTTATTCTATTGAGGAAATGTCAAAGACAAAGGCCTGTGAGGCTGGGCGTCATCCAGCACTTCCTGTTTTGCAAACTTGTTACTTCTGGCATATTTACCAGGAGCATAAGCCTGCATCCTCTAAGAGAGGATGTGGTCATCTTAGTATTTCATGTAAATGAATTGGCAAGTCACGGGTCCTTAAATATCTATTTACAACATTAAACAACTTTACAATAAACCTTTGAATAATATTGACAAGCTGCGGGAATGGGGATTGTCTGTCTAATGGAAGGAGACAGTGTGTAAACTGAGGTCTGCTGGGAGTCAGTCAGTAAGCCACCATCGTAAACCTTAAAGTTGCACTTTTAGATGAACAATTTGGTCAACCATTTGGTCAGTCCTCCACATATATCTTTGCTCATGCAATTATACATACACAAATGTAACATTTCCATTACAGTGCTAAAAGTGTTATAGCTGAGCAGGGATCAGTGAGGATGAGGTCGTATTTAAAGGGACCGCTTTGGTGAGAGAATGGGCTGTGATTGGTGAGTGACTGATGAGCACCCATGAACCTATCGGTAGCTGAGCACATGACTCTGTGTCCTGCATGAACTAACACAATGCTTCATTAGTCACAATTCAAGTTCAGGATTTCTACTATGACATTCTCACTTTAAACTTAATACAAAGTATCTTGAATTGAGGCAAATTAAAGCTGACCTTGAATTATGATCAGTCAGAATCAAATTGTCATATATCACAAATCATAAACTGGATTTATTTTCATAATTAATTATGGATACAATTACAAAGTATGTTGCAGAAATCTGAAATGGATATCTATATCATTGAGCATTGTACAAGTTACATTGTGCAAGTACATGTTCTACTGAATAAGGGATCAGCCACTTGCTATCTGTAATACAAACAGCCATCATCAGGAACATCAGAGAGATCATAGTTAATAATCATCCCAAGGTACTTGTAGTTCTCTACAAAGTCTACCACATGTCCCTTGATGATAGTATTCTAAGAGTTTGAGGACTGATGCCTAAAACTTATGTCCTTGGTTTTTGTCACATTTAGTAGTAAAAATGCACAGTCACACCAATACAGATTCACAATCCACAATGGGACCATGGTTGTTCTCATCTGCATGGAGGAGACTGACTGTCACAGAGTCATCAGCAAATTTGAAAAGTAATCTGTTGTCATGCCAGCTGCGGCAGTCATCAGTATACACATTATAGAGGGGAGGTGAAAGGACACAGGAGGAGACCCTGTGGATGATGACAATGTGTCTTACATGCATTACTTTCTGTGTCAGTTGCAGCTCGAGGCATGTATCCAAAATTATCTTTTCCAGGCACTATACTGATACTGTAGTCACTACAAGTTACGCATGTTCCATTTTGCCTGGGGGACATTTAAAACAAACCAGTCTACAACACAATAAAAATCACATGAAAATCAACCTCCCTCCTCATCTTTTCATATTTTTTTACTCCTCAATTTTTTGATGTGGATTTAGAATTTGATACTGAGCATAGCCGTGAAATTGCCCCCCCAAATAGAAATGGTACACGTTGTCAAATAAATGTTATCTACATAAATCCCCACAGATTTCAAAAACATTCTCAGAACACAGTTAACATCACAGTATATTGTAAGGTATCACATTTTTTATTACTCACCTTATTGTTGGAACCTCAACCATATTTACTGTCCCTGGCTCAGACTCTCTCTCAAGCATCTACAGTAAGTGTTTTCATTCCTTAAACACAGGCTCTCTTGTGGTTCCAAGAGTCTGTAAGAGTAGAACAGGAGGTAGAGCATTCAGCTACCAGGCAGACAACTTCTGTGCATTTACGGTTAAACTTAAAACATTCCTTTTTGATAAAGCCTTGCTGGATCAGGTGAGTCCTGAACCATCCCTTAAGCTGCTAAGGGATGGTTTAGCAGCTTTAGCAGCTGGAGCTCCACCGAGAGGACAACCACAGCCAGCAGCGGTGCAGTGTGATGACCAGCAGGACACTCAGCTGCTACCGGTGCAGAGGGCGCAGGCGGCAGCTCCAGCCGTCCCTAACCTCCATCCAGACCTCGAGCTTGTTGCAGCAGAGGAGGTGGACAGGCCTCCATCATGCACCACTCCATATGTGGCAGCACATACTCCACGGCGCACCGGGAAGGAGGCAATTTATGATTTGAATGCAACCCCGCAAGCACCGATGGTGGAGGTGGCTGCAGGAGATGGAAACACTCAGCTGATCTACAGACCATGGACATTCACCAATATGAAAGAACCTACCACTTCATCTCTCCCACAAGTGTTAAGTGGGGGAGCGGTATGCAGTGCAACTGGAACCAGCACTGAACAGCAAAGACTGCTGATGACTGAGATGGGGACTCAGTATTCGAAAGTGGCAAGATCCGTCTCTGCACAGGAGCGGAGAATGGTGAATCCAGCATGGGGTAATGCTGATTATGCAGAAAAACTCTTGAACAGCAAGAAAAAGAAAAAGGCAACGCAGTTGACAGAGGGACTGCAAATGGCACAGCTGGCAGCATATCAAAACCAAGTCTGCGGGCACAAGAAAGGTCATGGAGGGAGAGGAAGGGGACGTGGAAGAACTGACGCTTGTTTCAAATGTGGCAAAATTGGACATTGGATCAGGGATTGCCCTGAGAACCAATACACATAGTGCGATTGAGTAGCGGTGGAGCTGGGGACAGTGAAGGATTCATCTGGTGCAGACGCGGAGACAGAGAGAAAGTTTCAACCTACTCACCAAATTCGTAAGAGCACTGTAACACGCACACCATATGAATTACTGTTAGAACTGATGCATATATGCAAAAACACACAATCAAAGTAAATGGTAAAGACATCACATTTTTGGTAGATTCAGGTGAAAACAGAATCAGTCTCCAAAAATGAATGTTAGAGATGTTTTAAAACAATTGAAGCAACAGGTACGACAGTGCTAGAGAGATACACTGTACCATTGTTTTAAAAAAAAAAATGAGGTTAAGGAAATTTTAAACATTAATTTTTGTTGTCACCACGCTGGCTGATAGATATTATTGGTAGAGATTTCATGTGTTCATTGAGTAATATGCTAATTTTAACATCACAAGGCGTAGATGTAACTAGAGGATTTGATATATGCATATCAATGGAAGATTCTGAACGCTTCCCTCACCTCTGTAAGTAACACTTTCTTGTGAGATGCTGAGGTACTCACCCAGATGTAATTACAGATGTTATCCTAACACAAAGGATTGTAGAGAAGGTTAGAGTAAGTAGTTAAAGAATGTGATAGAGAAAGTTAGATTAAAGATTAACGATAGGTTAGGTTGGTTATACTAGAACAGTAATCACTGTGTTGTCTCAGTAGCTTAGATTGACTCACTGGACAAATTGTTTAAGGTATCAAATTCTGATCTCCATGTTCTATTAAGCAAAGGAGAACAAAAACAATTGGTATTGAAAGTTTTGGAACTTTGGACCAAAAGGGGTTATGGGAAGGGAAAAAACATCTGATCCCAATAATAAAAATAATTTTATCAGAGGTTTAGAGGTAAATCACAAAAGATTTCTGCAGTGATAAATGCAATTAGGACTGTGGAATTTATTATTGTCAGACTGAACACTTTTCAAAAGCTAAGTGACTCAGATACAGTACAGCTGATAAATGCAGATATGAAGCTGTTTGTGGACGACTCAGCATTAAAAGATCCAGCAACTGGTAGAAGCCAAGTGGGTTTTGACGTTACAACTTTGTATGACAAATTTGGCTGAATCACTCATTACATTATTCTGCAGAAGCTGCAGAATTGGTTGCATTGATTGAGAAATGCAAATATGTAAGTGACAGGTGTCAACATATACACTGGTAGCAGGTATGCATTGGGAGTGGTATATGATTTGGCAGATTTTTGGCTAAAGGGAAATTCTCAAACCCATTACCTACCATACATTGGTTGCTGTTCTGATTGATGCTGTGTTGTTATTCAAACTAATTGCGTTCTGCAAATGTGAAGCATTTTTTAAAGACTTTTCAGTTTCACAGGGGAATGTGAGAGCAGAAGCTGCTGCAAAAGCTGCAGCAAAGCACAGTCTGCTTGTCCGAGGCGTTTCTGAATCTGATAGGTCATTAACACCTAATGTATTTGATGGATCATTAACATTTAAATACAGATTTAAAGGAGCTGCAGATAAGGGCAGCTCAGTTAAAAACAAACAAAAAAACTGTTTGAAGGAAAGTGGATTGTTTGGTGGCTATACATTTTGGTCTGGAACAAATAGGAAATCCTGTTTAGAAAGATATCTGTTTCCTCATAGTTGACACATGGTCAGAACCAAGTGTCAAAGGGGGGATGCCAAATGTAGGAAGAGATACAGATATATTGGTTTACAAAAGAATTGTCAAACTCACAAATTATTTTTAAATTTTCATTAGAGTTATATAATTGGTACTATAATAATATACAAAGAGGAATCCAGATTATATAAAGTGAACTGTTTGAGGGATTTTATGGAAGAACAAAGTGAGGGAAAGCAATACTGTCTTGATTTTATTGACATGTGTGTTTCTCCACATTTAAACAGGACTCTTCAGCAGTTGCGAAGGCACTGCTCAGGGAAATGTTTTATTGTGCAACCTGTCCCCTATGCTTTTTGAGATCCACAGATAGGTGAAGGAAGCCCTACCAAAATCCTGGCAAAATAGATGGCAGTGAAGGCTGCTGAAAGATCAACTTGGATGTATGCAAGCCATTGCAGGTTCCTGAGCAAGGAGTGGATTCTTCAGAACACAGCGTGCATTGATGTCAGTGAGTGCACCTCAGCCTTCAACTGCTTTGTGTCCGCGAGCAAGGAGGGGGTGGAAATCTCTAGGACCACACGTCTCCAATCTCACGAAGAGGCGGCACATTGATTAGGGGGTTGGCTAGGGTGACGCTGCTGATAAACGATGACGCCGACAGACAAAAAGTGACACCTGATGGGACGACTGGGATGCAGTTCAAGGGAAAAGATGTGTTCCCTATCCTTGCTCACAGTCATCATCGTCCTGCCAACATTGCTATGGCAGGTGAAACCTTGGCAGGAAGAACAACACCAAACTAAACTGAGCATCATAGGCAAAAAAAAAAAATGGAAACTCTTGTTTGAACTGACAAAGCCTGAAGTCAATTCATGGTATGCAGCCATGAAGACAACTGCGAGGAAAGATCATCAATGAGAGACCTAACCTCACTTACTTCCATACAGATTGCACTCACTATTATGAAGATATGAGTGTTCCACATTGAAAGTGTCTTCAAAGGATTTGAGGGACTCTTCCCATGGTGGGGGAATGTGCGAACAACACACAGAATAGATGGGATTGTACTTAGTGGGGGTTGGGTTTTCATTTTTGTTTCTCCCAATATTCAGGGCCTCAGAAATGTGGCTCTGCGAAATAGGATGGCTTTGGACATTATGCTCACCAGCCAAGGAGGTGTTGGTCACATAATCTGATTTGATTGCTGCACATACATACATACATACATCTGACAATTTGATGCATATTGTTTTTCATTTAAATTGCCTATTGTTTGAGGAAAAGAACAAGGACACACAGATTCCTGAAGCATGGAATTGGTGGTCATAGTATATTTTAAATGTGAAAAATGTGTCATTGGAATATTTGACATCGATTCAGATTTTTGTTTGTATTTAAGTGTTGTTGGTCTGGTGTATTGATTGTGTACTATTTGTGTACTTTAATCAAGAATGCAATTGGATATGTTAAATTTCCGGGCCCTCATCTAGAATGAAATTCTCAATTTCAAGATGATGCGTTTGTCTAAAAATGATAGTTGTTTAGTGAGCATGAAATGCTCAAAGGGGGGAAATGTAATGGAAATTTTTACATTTGTGAATGTTTAATTGCATTAGCAGACATGTATGTGGATGACTGACCAAATGGTTCACCAAATTGTTTATCTGAAAGGGCAACCTTAAGGTTTACGATGGTGGCTTAAGAGACTTGAGTTGTATGGCCTCGAGAAACCAAATCTTTATGGCTTCTCATGGTATCTCTGATTGGGATCAAACAACTGGGATCTCACAGGGGGGGTCATCCACAGAACATGTAAACAAATGGCCAGGATGTCTCCTCCACTGAGTGAAACTACAGGAGGGTAATAAATACCTTTGAATGCTTAGTGGGAGGGGGCTGAGAGTTATAAGAACACAGATTCTCCTATGTTCTTTGCTCATTTGTGCATGTCATTCAGGTGATGTGTACTGATGAGTCCATCTGCAGATGCTGAATTAAACTTTCAGAAAGAAGTGTTTGACTTTGTGCTTGTTTCACAGAAATTGCCACCACAGTATCACATTTTTTATTACTCACCTTATTGTTGGAACCTCAACCATATTTACCCCCCCCCCCAATCCACAATGGGACCATGGTTGTTGTCATCTGCATGGAGGAAACTGACTGTCACAGAGTCATCAGCAAATTTGAAAAGTAATCTGTTGTCATGCCAGCTGCGGCAGTCATCAGTATACACATTATAGAGGGGAGGTGAAAGGACACAGGAGGAGACCCTGTGGATGATGACAATGTGTCTTACATGCATTACTTTCTGTGTCAGTTGCCAGTTGCAGCTCGAGGCATGTATCCAAAATTATCTTTTCCAGGCACTATACTGATACTGTAGTCACTACAAGTTACGCACGTTCCATTTTGCCTGGGGGACATTTAAAACAAACCAGTCTACAACACAATAAAAATCACATGAAAATCAACCTCCCTCCTCATCTTTTCATATTTTTTTCTCCTCAATTTTTTAATGTGGATTTAGAATTTGATACTGAGCATAGCCGTGAAGTTGCCCCCCCAAATAGAAATGGTACAAGTTGTCAAATAAATGTTATCTACATAAATCCCCACAGATTTCAAAAACCTTCTCAGAACAAAGTTAACATCACAGTATATTGTAAGGTATCACATTTTTTATTACTCACCTTATTGATGGAACCTCAACCATATTTACTGTCCCTGGCTCAGACTCTCTCTCAAGCATCTACAGTAGGTGTTTTCATTCCCAAAACACAGGCTCTCTTGTGGTTCCAAGAGTCTGTAAGAGTAGAACAGGAGGTAGAGCATTCAGCTACCAGGCAGACAACTTCTGTGCATTTACGGTTAAACTTAAAACACCCCCCCCCCCACACACACACAATCCACAATGGGACCATGGTTGTTCTCATCTGCATGGAGGAAACTGACTGTCACAGAGTCAGCAGCAAATTTGAAAAGTAATCTGTTGTCATGCCAGCTGCGGCAGTCATCAGTATACATATTATAGAGGGGAGGTGAAAGGACACAGGAGGAGACCCTGTGGATGATGACAATGTGTCTTACATGCATTACTTTCTGTGTCAGTTGCCAGTTGCAGCTCGAGGCATGTATCCAAAATTATCTTTTCCAGGCACTATACTGATACTGTAGTCATTACAAGTTACGCACGTTCCATTTTGCCTGGGGGACATTTAAAACAAACCAGTCTACAACACAATAAAAATCACATGAAAATCAACCTCCCTCCTCATCTTTTCATATTTTTTTCTCCTCAATTTTTTAATGTGGATTTAGAATTTGATACTGAGCATAGCCGTGAAGTTGCCCCCCCAAATAGAAATGGTACAAGTTGTCAAATAAATGTTATCTACATAAATCCCCACAGATTTCAAAAACATTCTCAGAACAAAGTTAACATCACAGTATATTGTAAGGTATCACAGTTTTTATTACTCACCTTATTGATGGAACCTCAACCATATTTACTGTCCCTGGCTCAGACTCTCTCTCAAGCATCTACAGTAGGTGTTTTCATTCCCAAAACACAGGCTCTCTTGTGGTTCCAAGAGTCTGTAAGAGTAGAACAGGAGGTAGAGCATTCAGCTACCAGGCAGACAACTTCTGTGCATTTACGGTTAAACTTAAAACATTCCTTTTTGATAAAGCCTTGCTGGATCAGGTGAGTCCTGAACCATCCCTTAAGCTGCTATAGGTCTAGACTGCAGGGGAAACTCCCATCATCCACAGAGCACTTCTCCACTTCTCTCTGTCTCTCTGCCCCCCCCCCCCCACCCCACACTCATTTATTTTTTTGAGTAAATGTCAAAAACTATGTTATTGACGTGTCTCTTTTCTCCCATAGTCCCTCTCTCTCTTTCTCTCTCTCATTGCAGATACCTCTGACTCCAGAACTGAAGGAGAACAACTATTATTATTATTATTATTGTTAACAACAATACTTAATTCATTATTATATTAATTGTTGCTGCTATCATTGATAATCAATAACTTCTTTACACTGTTATTGTTTACATTTTAACTATTAAGAGCTGATACCAGATGATCCAGGCAGATGATCGTCCACATTGAGCCTGGTTCTGCTAGAGGTTTCTACCTGTAAGTGAGGGAGTTTTTACTCTTCACAGTCACCAAAGTCTGCTCATTGTGGGAACTGTTATGTTTCTTTATATTAAACAAGATTTGAAGGTCTTGACCTTCTATGTAAAGTTCCTTGAGATAATGTATATTATGATTTGGCGCTATACAAATAAAATTGAATTGAATTGAATAGGTGATGGGATAATAATAACAATAATTAATTGAGCAGTAGTATTGCAATATATTCAGTAAACTGTACAAAAACAATATGTTTTTTTTTCTTTCATGAACATATTTTCCATTTCATATTACGCACACACCAACCTATAACTGTGGGCTGAGTTTCCTGAGCACATATACACATTCACCTAACACACTGGTAAATGTTAACCATTACTATGAGGAACTCATACCTGAAAAAGGGAGTATTTGAATGAACGATACATGGACACAAACTTTTCTCAAATCATGTGCATTATGACTGAAGGGAGTAAGCGAGGTGTCTCTTACAATCCTCAAAAGCTACATGCTCCCTCTGCTGGATCCCTCTGGTAACTACACCTGCTCTTACTGTTGCTGGTGTTAGAATAACTTGTTGAACATAAAACACAAGAATACACAAAAATACTGTTCTCTAACTGCTGCAACTGACAGTAAACATTATAACCATAACATAAATAAGCTCAAGTATTAGAATATGAGAAATGTAATGTTACTCTGCTACTTCAGCTAACTTGCTGGTGAAGCAATATATTCCTTGTGTCACAAAAGCAACAAGTGTCAGAACCTGTCTGACTGCCTAATTCAACCAGGCACAACTTTTCTTCTTTCGCACCTGCGGACACCAGGCCGAACTAGGTGGATGGGCTTTCTGTAAAGACGGCTCCTGTCGCGGTTTCAAAGCTCTTCGTGCTTTCTGGCATTTGCTGGAGGCCCGTCAAATTGCAATCTATAATGAAAGGGGAATCAGAAGTTAGTGTAAAGCCCATTATCAATGCCTAGTATATGCTGGCCCCTCATTTCAGCCAAAAAAGCCTCAAACTGTTTGAAAGTTACACCTTTGCGATCATTAGGCCCCCCGATCAACATTTTTCCCTCTCATACCCGTATGTACTCTGTATGGCTATGAAAATGGAGCCCTTAGAAATGGGCTTAATTGATACCAAAGGTCACAAAGGTCACCTGGGCCCTTCTGCGGTTTTGGTGAAAATCGGTAATGCAGGCTCAAAGAGCCCCTTGTGACCAGTGGGTCAAATTTGGGGCTCCTAGGCCCCTGGAAAGGCCCCGAAAGGGATCGTAATTTTCCCAAAAATCTCCAGAACCAAGAGGCTGCGAGCCCTGTTTAGGCCCCTGACCAGCTAGAGGGCTGAAATCCAAGTGACACCTCATGTAACGTTGATAAGAAATTCCCTCAAGCAGTCCAAGTTACCAGATATAATGAAATTCCCTACTGACAGTCCTAACATATCACATTCACAGTGACGTGAGGTAACTCTGACCTTTAACTTCGAAGGGAATAAAATCCTTCATCTTTGAGTTGAAGTTAATGTTTTTACCAAGTTTGACGACATTTCCATGAGCTGATCTTTAGATATCAATTTAAGGAAAAATATTTACATACTTTGTGAGAACACTGTGACATTTGGCTACCAAAATGAAATCCAAATTCATGTGAATGTTTGTGCCAAATATGAAAGAATTCCCTGAAGGCATTTTGGATATATATTGCATATACAAGGCAAGAAGTGTGCTTTGTGAGGTGCTAGTGACCTTGCCATTTGATCTTTGATCCTTCATCAATCACATCCAAAAGATGTCCCTACTTTTGGTGTATGTCTGACAATGATAAAGTCTA
The DNA here is from genome assembly GCF_024713975.1 of Paralichthys olivaceus. Lineage (NCBI taxonomy): Eukaryota > Metazoa > Chordata > Actinopteri > Pleuronectiformes > Paralichthyidae > Paralichthys > Paralichthys olivaceus. The sequence continues at coordinate 308,871 of NC_091101.1, forward strand.
ATCAGGAAGGAGCTCAACACTCCTAATTGCATTTATCACTGCATAAATATTTTGTGATTTATTGCCCTTTTCGATTAACAATTTGGTCAACCATTTGTTCAGTCCTCCACATACATCTTTGCTCATGCAATTATACATACAAAAATGTAACATTTCCATTACAGTGCTAAAAGTGTTAGAGCTGAGCAGGGATCAGTGAGGATGAGGTCATATTTAAAGAGAGAGAATGGGCTGTAATTGGTGGGTGACTGACGAGCACCCATAAACCTATCGGTAGCTGAGTACATGACTCTCTCCTGCATGAACTAACACAATGCTTCATTAGTCACAATTCAAGTTCAGGATTTCTACGATGACATTCTCACTTTAAACTTAATTTAAAGTATCACAAATTAAAGCTGACCTTGAATTATGATCAGTCAGAATCAAATTGTCATATATCACAAATCATAAACTGGATTTATTTTCATAATTAATTATGGATAAAATTACAAGGTATGTTGCAGAAATCTGGAATGGATATCTATATCATTGAGCATTGTACAAGTTACATTGTACAAGTACATGTTCTACTGAATAAGGGATCAGCCACTTGCTATCTGTAATACAAACAGTCATCATCAGGAACATCAGAGATATCATAGTTCATAATCATCCCAAGGTACTTGTAGTTCTCTAAAATGTCTACCACATGTCCCTTGATGATAGTATTCTAAGAGTTTGAGGACTGATGCCTAAAACTCATGTCCTTGGTTTTTGTCAAATTTAGTAGTAAAAATGCACAGTCACACCAATACAGATTCACAATCCACAATGGGACCATGGTTGTTGTCATCTGCATGGAGGAAACTGACTGTCACAGAGTCATCAGCAAATTTGAAAAGTAATCTGTTGTCATGCCAGCTGCGGCAGTCATCAGTATACACATTATAGAGGGGAGGTGAAAGGACACAGGAGGAGACCCTGTGGATGATGACAATGTGTCTTACATGCATTACTTTCTGTGTCAGTTGCCAGTTGCAGCTCGAGGCATGTATCCAAAATTATCTTTTCCAGGCACTATACTGATACTGTAGTCACTACAAGTTACGCACGTTCCATTTTGCCTGGGGGACATTTAAAACAAACCAGTCTACAACACAATAAAAATCACATGAAAATCAACCTCCCTCCTCATCTTTTCATATTTTTTTCTCCTCAATTTTTTAATGTGGATTTAGAATTTGATACTGAGCATAGCCGTGAAGTTGCCCCCCCAAATAGAAATGGTACAAGTTGTCAAATAAATGTTATCTACATAAATCCCCACAGATTTCAAAAACCTTCTCAGAACAAAGTTAACATCACAGTATATTGTAAGGTATCACATTTTTTATTACTCACCTTATTGATGGAACCTCAACCATATTTACTGTCCCTGGCTCAGACTCTCTCTCAAGCATCTACAGTAGGTGTTTTCATTCCCAAAACACAGGCTCTCTTGTGGTTCCAAGAGTCTGTAAGAGTAGAACAGGAGGTAGAGCATTCAGCTACCAGGCAGACAACTTCTGTGCATTTACGGTTAAACTTAAAACATTCCTTTTTGATAAAGCCTTGCTGGATCAGGTGAGTCCTGAACCATCCCTTAAGCTGCTATAGGTCTAGACTGCAGGGGAAACTCCCATCATCCACAGAGCACTTCTCCACTTCTCTCTGTCTCTCTGCCCCCCCCCCCCCCCACCCCACACTCATTTATTTTTTTTAATAAATGTCAAAAACTATGTTATTGACGTGTCTCTTTTCTCCCATAGTCCCTCTCTCTCTTTCTCTCTCTCATTGCAGATACCTCTGACTCAAGAACTGAAGGAGAACAACTATTATTATTATTATTATTAACAACAATGCTTATTATATTAATTGTTGCTGCTATCATTGATAATCAATAACTTCTTTACACTGTTATTGTTTACATTTTAACTAGTAAGAGCTGATACCAGATGATCCAGGCAGATGATCGTCCACACTGTGGGCTGAGTGTCATAAAATTAACAACACATTCATAGCATCTGCAAACAATACTATATAACAACATTCAAGCATACTATCTATATAACAACAGATCTTAACTGTGTTTGTTCTCAAGTGTGGGGTGTTTTATACATTTTTAATAACATTATACGGATCACATTATAGCGTGACATATTTCTGGTTGAGGACAGGAGGAAATTACTGCAGTAAAGTGTGAAAGATGGGTAAAGAAGAGTTGAAGTAGAGTATAAAATGACCGTGGTATTAATGATAAACTAATCACATGAGGGATCGTCTCAGTTGTTCATTTGGAAAAAGGGAAACTGTAATAAAGTTATTGCATTACCTGAAAGGTTTCACAATGTAACTTGATACGAATCCCCTTGCGAGTCTGCTATTGATCCGAAAAGTCTGAATCTGTGAATGTCTTTCACACTTTCCTTCAGTCACTTTCCTCTTGTTAATCGTTCCTGCTTCAGCTCACCGGTCGTAGCCAGAGGTGTGTTCCATCCAGGGCCGAAGGTGATGTTGCTTACTGCGGGGTTAACCCCCTTCACTTCCACCAGCAATTGGAAAACAACACAGGGAGCTCCGCATCATATCAACTCGTTACGCTATAATGTAATCCATATAACGTTATTAAAAATTAAAAAACAAAAAAGATCTTACCAGCCTATACACCTCTCCTACACAGGGGAAGACCACGCCTCCACGACACACACTTTCATCAGAAATGAAACTTATCTCTCTCTCTCTCTCTCACGTGTCTGTGTGTGTCGGGTCAGATCAAGGTGATCAGCGGGACCTTTCATGTGACACCTGCATTTAGAGACGCGGTCTTTCAGTCGCCTGCAAAGACCCCCTCCTTTGCGCTTACCGCTCTGAACGCTGTCTCTGTCCACGCGCACAGTATGGAAGCCCTTGATGGTGGTGTTTTCGTCGGGAACATCCTGGTGCAGCCATGTCTCCGTAAAGCATATTAAACTACACTCACGATACTCCTTCTGACTTTGGACCAGTGCAGTCAGCTCGTCCATCTTATTCCCCAGCGATCTCACGTTTCCCATGACAATGGAGGGAAGACTCGCCTTTTCCTCCGTAGTTTTTTGCGTCCTCTGCATCCCCTGTGTGTCCGTATCAAGATTTCAGCCGGAATATCATTGTCCGTGGTCACCGAAGGTCGCTTGCTCTCTCCAACTCCACGCAGGGAAAGACCGCGTCTCTAAATGCAGGAGTCACGTGAAAGGTCCCGCTGACCACCTTGATCTGACCCGACGCACACACACACACACACACACACACACACACACACACACACACACACACACACACACACACACACACACACACACACAGACACGTGAGAGAGAGATAAGTTTCATTTGTGTGTGTCGTGGAGGCGTTGTCTTTCCCTGTGTGGCAGGAAAAGTGCAAAGGTAAGATCTTGCTTGTTTTTAATAACGTTATACGGCTAGAAGGCAGCAGGGGCAGACAGGGAATTTCTTGAGATTATATCAAAGAATAAAGTGATTGAAGAGAGTAAGGTATTGAGATGAATCGCATATGATTCAGACTTCACACCAAACACAGCAGATAGTAGATTCAGTAGATGGGACGCGGGACCAAAAATATTTTGGGAACTTTTTAAAAAGAAGACCATCAAAAGTTTTCAGGATCTAAAAAATCGGTATGGATTAAACAATCAAGATTTATACAGATATCTACAGATGCGGCATTATATGGAGAAAACTATAAAAAAGTTTAATTCAGATGAGCCTGAGTCAGGAATCATTAAGTTCTTTATCTCAGCATATGATTCAGACCAGGGAAAGAAACTAATCACAAAACTATATAAAGAAGTGGAAAGATTAAAGGGTAACAATATGACATATATAAAAGAAAAGGGGGGAAAAGAGGCTGGGTGGCAGTTAGATAGATAGATAGATAGATTACTTTATTCATCCCCGGAGGGAAATTAAGTTGTCATAGCAGCTCGTATATCAGAACACAACAAAACACAATACAATAGAACAAAACAAAACATTGAGGTAAAAATGAACAAAAACAGAAACACAAGATGAATAGGCAGACAAGTAGTGCAGTGGCAATATGATGGTAATAGTAATGATGATATGATGGTAATGTTATTGTTAGACAGTATATAAGAATAGTAGTACAGTATATATATATATATATATATATATATATATATATATATATATATATATATAGTATACAATATAACATAATATATATTTATATAGATAGTACTTATACCAATATAATAGCAGTATATAGTAATAATGGCAGCAACAGTATATATAATAATAATAGTAATAGTAGTAGTAATAATATAATAATAATAACATGTACACATGTATAAATATGTGTATATAGACTTATATATACGAAGAATATACAGAGAATATACAGAGTATGATATAATATGATATGATATATAGTATATAGTAGGGTATAAATATAAGTACTTGACTATACAATATACTATCAGTGTAAGAATATGTAGACTGGGTGTGCAAAAGACAATATTATTGTATAAAATGGTCTGTAATATCAAAATGGTTTAATTAACACATATCACAGAAGTAAATGTTCCAGTATATGGGGCGTAGTGTAGTACAGGGTACATGGTGCAAGGGTGACAGGTATGTTAGTGCAGTTCTGTGATGGTGGCTCTGACAGAGGTAGATGAGTTATAGAGTCTTATTGCGGTTGGAATGAACGATTTCCTGTATCGCTCCTTAGAGCAGCGGGGTTGGATGAGCCTGTGGCTGAAGCTGCTCTTTAGCTTGTCCAGTGTTTTGTGGAGGGGGTGAGAGGGATTGTCCATGATTGCCAGCATCCTGTTCTCCACCACCTCCTCCATGGTGACAAGCTTAGAGCCAACCACAGACTCTGCTTTCCTTATGATTTTGTTCAGTCTGTTGGCATCCTTTGTCCTGATGCCCGCACCCCAGGACACCACAGCAAAGAAGATGGTGCTCGCCACAACAGACTGATAGAACATCTGCGGGCATTTTGTTCCAGACATTGAAGGACCCGAGCCTCCTCAGGAAGTAAAGCCGGCTCAGGCCCTTCTTGTAGACGGCCTCTGTGTGGGTGGACCAGTCCAGTTTATTGTCCAATGTGATACCGAGGTACTTGTATGCAGGTACCACCTCCACATCCGTCCCACCGATGCAGACAGGAGAGGGCAGGGGCTTGTTCCTCCTGAAATCCACCACCATCTCCTTCGTCTTCTCCACGTTGAGCTGCAGGCGGTTCTCCCCACACCACTTCACAAAGCGGTCGACCAGGTCCCTGTACTCAGCCTCCCTCCCGCCCTCAATACACCCCACAATGGCTGTGTCATCAGAGAACTTCTGCAGATGACACGACTCAGTGCAGTGCTTAAAATCAGCAGTGTATGTGGTGAAGAGGAAGGGGGACAGTACAGTTCCCTGGGGGGCCCCGATGTTACTGATCAGACGATCAGACACACAATTCTGTAATCTCACAAACTGTGGTCTGCCCGTCAGATAGTCATCGACCCAAGTGATGAGGGGAGCACTCACCCGCGTGCCCTCCAGTTTGGCCTTCAGCAGTCTGGGCTGGATGGCGCTGGAGAAATCAAAAAACATGATCCGGACTGAGGTGTTGGGTCTGTCCAGGGAGGAGTAGGCCTTCTGCAGCAGGTAGATGATTGCATCATCAACCCCAACATGGGGCTGATATGCAAACTGCAGGGGGTCTTGTGATGGGCACACCAGTGGTCTGAGGTGTGCCAATACCAGTCTCTCCATGACCTTCATGATGTGAGAGGTCAGTGCCACCGGCCTGTAGTCCTCCAGTGCAGCAGGATGTCCTTTTTTGGGCACTGGGACCAGGCAGGATGTTTTCCAGAGCACTGGCACTCTCTGAAGGTGTAGGCTCAGGTTGAAGAGGTGCTGGAGAACTCCACAGAGCTGGCTGGAACATGCCTTCAGCACACGAGGGCTGATGCGGTCCGGTCCAGCAGCTTTCCTCTGTTTGAGCCTCTCCAGCTCTCTCCTCACCTGGCTGGCTGTGATGTGTAGTCCAGACTGGAGGGTAGGGGATGTCAGTGGTGGGTTTGAGGGTGGTGCAAAGAGGTGTGTGTTGCAGGAGGTGGTGGTGGTGGGGGACTGTGGGTGATGTGAGGATGTCCTGGGGGTGGGAGGTGTGAAAAAGTCTGTGGTGAAAGCCAGCGGAGGGGTGGGGGGAGATGGTGACGGGTGTGGTGTGGGGCAGAGGATGATGGGGGGAGGTGGGGGGTTGTTGCTCTGAGAAGCAGTAGAGGCAGTCGTAGAGGCAGTGGAGGGTCCGCTGGGGGTGGGGGGGTTGTTGTTGAACCTATTGAAGAACGTGTTCAGCTCGTTCGCACGTTATCAGAGGAGGAATGGGACAAGGTAAATGAAGGACAGTGGAAAACAACATGCTCCCTCTCATGTAGAGAATATGGTTGGAAGAACATTGTAAGATACTTTATTACACCAACACAACAGAAATCTCAAGACACACGACGTTGGAGACTGTGTGGGGAAAATAAGGCCAACCATTTTCATATCTTTTGGGGATGCCCTTGTATTATACCTTTTTGGCAAGAGTTAAAGAAGAGTATGGAAACAATTCTGAAAGTGCAAATTCCACTTTCATTTGAAGTTTTATATTTGGGAAAAGAGAACCAGGAGATTAAATACATATTTCGAATAATGGTGGTGGTGGCTAAAAAGGCCATCACCAGAAAATGGCTAAAAAAAGATCCACCAAAAATAGAGGATTGGGTAGATGTAATGCTTGATATATATAGAATGGAGAAGCTGACTTTCTCAGCTAGACTAAAATCAGAAACTTTTAAAAACTACTGGGAAAACTGGATTGATTTTGTGTCTCCATTGAGAGTAGACTTTGTGCAATAAGGACAGTGTGTATTGCAGAGTGTTGACCCCCTTGGTTCAGGCTACAAACTTGTTTATTGTTCATTTATTTATTTGATATGTTTACCCCAATCAGGAGACAAGGAACAATGCAGGAGAGGTGTGAAAATAAGGACAAGAGTGAAAAAGCGGTTCATTTTACTTCACATTTACTCTACTGTAACTTTACTTGAGAATTCATGTCCAATTATGTCTCTGCTCTGCGGTGGAAGTATAGGAATGTTTTATACTGTTGTAAAATTATACACATTATGTAAAATATTGATGGAATATTGATATGTGGAATCAATAAAAAAGATAATTGAAAAAAAAAAAAAGCTCGGGTGTTGCAGGTCAAAAGATCAAATTTGGAGCCTTTTGGGTTCAAATGTCTGGTTAGGGTAACTACACATGCTCTTACTGCTGCTGGTGTTAGAATAACTTTTTGAACATAAAAACACAAGAATAAACAAAAATACTGTTCTCTAAGTGCTGCAACTGACAGTAAACATTACAACCATAACATGAATATGCTCTAGTATTAGAATATGAGAAATTTAATGTTGAGGTCGTATTTAAAGAGACCACTTTGGTGAGAGAATGGGCTGTGATTGGTGGGTGACTGACGAGCACCCATAAACCTATCGGTAGCTGAGCACACAGAATCAAATTGTCATATATCACAAATCATAAACTGGATTTATTTTCATAATTAATTATGGATAAAATTACAAAGTATGTTGCAGAAATCTGAAATGGATATCTATATAATTGAGCATTGTACAAGTTACATGTTCTACTGAATAAGGGATCAGCCACTTGCTATCTGTAAACCCCCAACCCCCAAGTGAATCTCCTTATATTATGCTAGGTGTTGTTTGGGCAAAGAAAAAATTAAAAGAAAAAAAGTCTAATTTTTGCATTTTAGCAGGTGCTCTTAATAAAAAGGTTCCCTTTTTAGCACCATGCATCGTATCCACTGAAATATCCACACTTACATCACTGATATAAACATATACCTATTGAGATTTAATTAAAGTAAATGGAGAATTACAGGATTACCTCCACATTTGCTATGGTTTGAGATACTGCTGCTAGTGCGACATCTAGTGGCAGTGAATATCGCTAATGAATATCATATGTACATAAACACTCTCAGAGGTGGGAAGTAGAACCTGTGGTGAACTTCAGCTGACATAAAAACTCAAAAGCTTTAGTTTGTCCAGTTTGGACGCACTCCTGATGTAAATATAAAGTATTTAAATCTAGCAGGGCCCATTCTGTTCAATCTGTACAATTTTGACGATTGCCCACTGGTGGATTATTTTATATTCAATTCTTGCCAATAGATCACTTTCTCCTAAGTCTTATACACTGGACCTTTTAAGAAAATACTTCATTCAATACATTGTACTCATTTTCTTGTGGACAGTTTTTCATGCTCAAAAATCTTTGCTTTAACCCTCCGTTTAAGTGAATTGTTTTTTACTTTATTTGAAGTAAGAGTAGTTCAGTTAAAGAAGTCAAAGTACATTTCAGAACCTGTACTTTTATACTTTTACTTGGTTAAAGAAGCCGAAACAGTGGTTAAACTTCAGCTCAAGTTATTTTTAATACAAGTACCTGTACCTCTACTTGAGTAAAGTATGTGTGTGCTTTTATCACCTCTGCACACACATACACACACACAGTGGATTTTTTTTAACAACAGGGAGAGCACAACTTCGCAATAACACAACGATACCCACAAGCAACAGTTAAATTCGAAAAAACAAGCTGCAAAGCAAATAAAACTCACGCCATGCAGTAGCAAACTGCCAATACAACTGACTGGACACTCCAAACAATTTGTAGAGCAACACATAATGTCCTGAGCACGTATTTACATAGGCATCAGGACAAACACCAAATGTTAGCTCTCAACTTGAACCCGGTTATGATGCTGTGGCAAGACTTTAGAGTACAGCATGAATGTACAGTTCATGCTCAAAAACCTATGTGCTGGATTTTAAAAAGTCCTGCAATGGCAATGAACTAGGTGAACTACACTGGCCATGCTCTTTCTGCAGATTTATTGCAGAGTTTAAACAGCAACATGGATTTGTTATTATGTTCAGTTAATAATGAAATTGCCTTTACACCACAGTGATGGACATGAATTGGAAAGAGAGAGAGCTGAGGGAGAGTTCAAGACAATAAGAAAACAATTACTCTTTCTTAAGTAATTATTCACTGACAAAAATGATCACCTCCGATAAAATGTGAAGATCGATACCTAACACCATAATTCTCACAAAGTCATCAGGATTAATTGTTCTCTTTAAATTTACCAGCTGGGGGCAGATGTTTATTTAACACTGTGCCATCCTCTCTTTTTATGTTGTTGAAAGATAAAAGGATATTCAAATTTCTTCTGTTATTCTATTGAGGAAATGTCAAAGACAAAGGCCTGTGAGGCTGGGCGTCATCCAGCACTTCCTGTTTTGCAAACTTGTTACTTCTGGCATATTTACCAGGAGCATAAGCCTGCATCCTCTAAGAGAGGATGTGGTCATCTTAGTATTTCATGTAAATGAATTGGCAAGTCACGGGTCCTTAAATATCTATTTACAACATTAAACAACTTTACAATAAACCTTTGAATAATATTGACAAGCTGCGGGAATGGGGATTGTCTGTCTAATGGAAGGAGACAGTGTGTAAACTGAGGTCTGCTGGGAGTCAGTCAGTAAGCCACCATCGTAAACCTTAAAGTTGCACTTTTAGATGAACAATTTGGTCAACCATTTGGTCAGTCCTCCACATATATCTTTGCTCATGCAATTATACATACACAAATGTAACATTTCCATTACAGTGCTAAAAGTGTTATAGCTGAGCAGGGATCAGTGAGGATGAGGTCGTATTTAAAGGGACCGCTTTGGTGAGAGAATGGGCTGTGATTGGTGAGTGACTGATGAGCACCCATGAACCTATCGGTAGCTGAGCACATGACTCTGTGTCCTGCATGAACTAACACAATGCTTCATTAGTCACAATTCAAGTTCAGGATTTCTACTATGACATTCTCACTTTAAACTTAATACAAAGTATCTTGAATTGAGGCAAATTAAAGCTGACCTTGAATTATGATCAGTCAGAATCAAATTGTCATATATCACAAATCATAAACTGGATTTATTTTCATAATTAATTATGGATACAATTACAAAGTATGTTGCAGAAATCTGAAATGGATATCTATATCATTGAGCATTGTACAAGTTACATTGTGCAAGTACATGTTCTACTGAATAAGGGATCAGCCACTTGCTATCTGTAATACAAACAGCCATCATCAGGAACATCAGAGAGATCATAGTTAATAATCATCCCAAGGTACTTGTAGTTCTCTACAAAGTCTACCACATGTCCCTTGATGATAGTATTCTAAGAGTTTGAGGACTGATGCCTAAAACTTATGTCCTTGGTTTTTGTCACATTTAGTAGTAAAAATGCACAGTCACACCAATACAGATTCACAATCCACAATGGGACCATGGTTGTTCTCATCTGCATGGAGGAGACTGACTGTCACAGAGTCATCAGCAAATTTGAAAAGTAATCTGTTGTCATGCCAGCTGCGGCAGTCATCAGTATACACATTATAGAGGGGAGGTGAAAGGACACAGGAGGAGACCCTGTGGATGATGACAATGTGTCTTACATGCATTACTTTCTGTGTCAGTTGCAGCTCGAGGCATGTATCCAAAATTATCTTTTCCAGGCACTATACTGATACTGTAGTCACTACAAGTTACGCATGTTCCATTTTGCCTGGGGGACATTTAAAACAAACCAGTCTACAACACAATAAAAATCACATGAAAATCAACCTCCCTCCTCATCTTTTCATATTTTTTTACTCCTCAATTTTTTGATGTGGATTTAGAATTTGATACTGAGCATAGCCGTGAAATTGCCCCCCCAAATAGAAATGGTACACGTTGTCAAATAAATGTTATCTACATAAATCCCCACAGATTTCAAAAACATTCTCAGAACACAGTTAACATCACAGTATATTGTAAGGTATCACATTTTTTATTACTCACCTTATTGTTGGAACCTCAACCATATTTACTGTCCCTGGCTCAGACTCTCTCTCAAGCATCTACAGTAAGTGTTTTCATTCCTTAAACACAGGCTCTCTTGTGGTTCCAAGAGTCTGTAAGAGTAGAACAGGAGGTAGAGCATTCAGCTACCAGGCAGACAACTTCTGTGCATTTACGGTTAAACTTAAAACATTCCTTTTTGATAAAGCCTTGCTGGATCAGGTGAGTCCTGAACCATCCCTTAAGCTGCTAAGGGATGGTTTAGCAGCTTTAGCAGCTGGAGCTCCACCGAGAGGACAACCACAGCCAGCAGCGGTGCAGTGTGATGACCAGCAGGACACTCAGCTGCTACCGGTGCAGAGGGCGCAGGCGGCAGCTCCAGCCGTCCCTAACCTCCATCCAGACCTCGAGCTTGTTGCAGCAGAGGAGGTGGACAGGCCTCCATCATGCACCACTCCATATGTGGCAGCACATACTCCACGGCGCACCGGGAAGGAGGCAATTTATGATTTGAATGCAACCCCGCAAGCACCGATGGTGGAGGTGGCTGCAGGAGATGGAAACACTCAGCTGATCTACAGACCATGGACATTCACCAATATGAAAGAACCTACCACTTCATCTCTCCCACAAGTGTTAAGTGGGGGAGCGGTATGCAGTGCAACTGGAACCAGCACTGAACAGCAAAGACTGCTGATGACTGAGATGGGGACTCAGTATTCGAAAGTGGCAAGATCCGTCTCTGCACAGGAGCGGAGAATGGTGAATCCAGCATGGGGTAATGCTGATTATGCAGAAAAACTCTTGAACAGCAAGAAAAAGAAAAAGGCAACGCAGTTGACAGAGGGACTGCAAATGGCACAGCTGGCAGCATATCAAAACCAAGTCTGCGGGCACAAGAAAGGTCATGGAGGGAGAGGAAGGGGACGTGGAAGAACTGACGCTTGTTTCAAATGTGGCAAAATTGGACATTGGATCAGGGATTGCCCTGAGAACCAATACACATAGTGCGATTGAGTAGCGGTGGAGCTGGGGACAGTGAAGGATTCATCTGGTGCAGACGCGGAGACAGAGAGAAAGTTTCAACCTACTCACCAAATTCGTAAGAGCACTGTAACACGCACACCATATGAATTACTGTTAGAACTGATGCATATATGCAAAAACACACAATCAAAGTAAATGGTAAAGACATCACATTTTTGGTAGATTCAGGTGAAAACAGAATCAGTCTCCAAAAATGAATGTTAGAGATGTTTTAAAACAATTGAAGCAACAGGTACGACAGTGCTAGAGAGATACACTGTACCATTGTTTTAAAAAAAAAAATGAGGTTAAGGAAATTTTAAACATTAATTTTTGTTGTCACCACGCTGGCTGATAGATATTATTGGTAGAGATTTCATGTGTTCATTGAGTAATATGCTAATTTTAACATCACAAGGCGTAGATGTAACTAGAGGATTTGATATATGCATATCAATGGAAGATTCTGAACGCTTCCCTCACCTCTGTAAGTAACACTTTCTTGTGAGATGCTGAGGTACTCACCCAGATGTAATTACAGATGTTATCCTAACACAAAGGATGGTAGAGAAGGTTAGAGTAAGTAGTTAAAGAATGTGATAGAGAAAGTTAGATTAAAGATTAACGATAGGTTAGGTTGGTTATACTAGAACAGTAATCACTGTGTTGTCTCAGTAGCTTAGATTGACTCACTGGACAAATTGTTTAAGGTATCAAATTCTGATCTCCATGTTCTATTAAGCAAAGGAGAACAAAAACAATTGGTATTGAAAGTTTTGGAACTTTGGACCAAAAGGGGTTATGGGAAGGGAAAAAACATCTGATCCCAATAATAAAAATAATTTAATCAGAGGTTTAGAGGTAAATCACAAAAGATTTCTGCAGTGATAAATGCAATTAGGACTGTGGAATTTATTATTGTCAGACTGAACACTTTTCAAAAGCTAAGTGACTCAGATACAGTACAGCTGATAAATGCAGATATGAAGCTGTTTGTGGACGACTCAGCATTAAAAGATCCAGCAACTGGTAGAAGCCAAGTGGGTTTTGACGTTACAACTTTGTATGACAAATTTGGCTGAATCACTCATTACATTATTCTGCAGAAGCTGCAGAATTGGTTGCATTGATTGAGAAATGCAAATATGTAAGTGACAGGTGTCAACATATACACTGGTAGCAGGTATGCATTGGGAGTGGTATATGATTTGGCAGATTTTTGGCTAAAGGGAAATTCTCAAACCCATTACCTACCATACATTGGTTGCTGTTCTGATTGATGCTGTGTTGTTATTCAAACTAATTGCGTTCTGCAAATGTGAAGCATTTTTTAAAGACTTTTCAGTTTCACAGGGGAATGTGAGAGCAGAAGCTGCTGCAAAAGCTGCAGCAAAGCACAGTCTGCTTGTCCGAGGCGTTTCTGAATCTGATAGGTCATTAACACCTAATGTATTTGATGGGTCATTAACATTTAAATACAGATTTAAAGGAGCTGCAGATAAGGGCAGCTCAGTTAAAAACAAACAAAAAAACTGTTTGAAGGAAAGTGGATTGTTTGGTGGCTATACATTTTGGTCTGGAACAAATAGGAAATCCTGTTTAGAAAGATATCTGTTTCCTCATAGTTGACACATGGTCAGAACCAAGTGTCAAAGGGGGGATGCCAAATGTAGGAAGAGATACAGATATATTGGTTTACAAAAGAATTGTCAAACTCACAAATTATTTTTAAATTTTCATTAGAGTTATATAATTGGTACTATAATAATATACAAAGAGGAATCCAGATTATATAAAGTGAACTGTTTGAGGGATTTTATGGAAGAACAAAGTGAGGGAAAGCAATACTGTCTTGATTTTATTGACATGTGTGTTTCTCCACATTTAAACAGGACTCTTCAGCAGTTGCGAAGGCACTGCTCAGGGAAATGTTTTATTGTGCAACCTGTCCCCTATGCTTTTTGAGATCCACAGATAGGTGAAGGAAGCCCTACCAAAATCCTGGCAAAATAGATGGCAGTGAAGGCTGCTGAAAGATCAACTTGGATGTATGCAAGCCATTGCAGGTTCCTGAGCAAGGAGTGGATTCTTCAGAACACAGCGTGCATTGATGTCAGTGAGTGCACCTCAGCCTTCAACTGCTTTGTGTCCGCGAGCAAGGAGGGGGTGGAAATCTCTAGGACCACACGTCTCCAATCTCACGAAGAGGCGGCACATTGATTAGGGGGTTGGCTAGGGTGACGCTGCTGATAAACGATGACGCCGACAGACAAAAAGTGACACCTGATGGGACGACTGGGATGCAGTTCAAGGGAAAAGATGTGTTCCCTATCCTTGCTCACAGTCATCATCGTCCTGCCAACATTGCTATGGCAGGTGAAACCTTGGCAGGAAGAACAACACCAAACTAAACTGAGCATCATAGGCAAAAAAAAAAAATGGAAACTCTTGTTTGAACTGACAAAGCCTGAAGTCAATTCATGGTATGCAGCCATGAAGACAACTGCGAGGAAAGATCATCAATGAGAGACCTAACCTCACTTACTTCCATACAGATTGCACTCACTATTATGAAGATATGAGTGTTCCACATTGAAAGTGTCTTCAAAGGATTTGAGGGACTCTTCCCATGGTGGGGGAATGTGCGAACAACACACAGAATAGATGGGATTGTACTTAGTGGGGGTTGGGTTTTCATTTTTGTTTCTCCCAATATTCAGGGCCTCAGAAATGTGGCTCTGCGAAATAGGATGGCTTTGGACATTATGCTCACCAGCCAAGGAGGTGTTGGTCACATAATCTGATTTGATTGCTGCACATACATACATACATACATCTGACAATTTGATGCATATTGTTTTTCATTTAAATTGCCTATTGTTTGAGGAAAAGAACAAGGACACACAGATTCCTGAAGCATGGAATTGGTGGTCATAGTATATTTTAAATGTGAAAAATGTGTCATTGGAATATTTGACATCGATTCAGATTTTTGTTTGTATTTAAGTGTTGTTGGTCTGGTGTATTGATTGTGTACTATTTGTGTACTTTAATCAAGAATGCAATTGGATATGTTAAATTTCCGGGCCCTCATCTAGAATGAAATTCTCAATTTCAAGATGATGCGTTTGTCTAAAAATGATAGTTGTTTAGTGAGCATGAAATGCTCAAAGGGGGGAAATGTAATGGAAATTTTTACATTTGTGAATGTTTAATTGCATTAGCAGACATGTATGTGGATGACTGACCAAATGGTTCACCAAATTGTTTATCTGAAAGGGCAACCTTAAGGTTTACGATGGTGGCTTAAGAGACTTGAGTTGTATGGCCTCGAGAAACCAAATCTTTATGGCTTCTCATGGTATCTCTGATTGGGATCAAACAACTGGGATCTCACAGGGGGGGTCATCCACAGAACATGTAAACAAATGGCCAGGATGTCTCCTCCACTGAGTGAAACTACAGGAGGGTAATAAATACCTTTGAATGCTTAGTGGGAGGGGGCTGAGAGTTATAAGAACACAGATTCTCCTATGTTCTTTGCTCATTTGTGCATGTCATTCAGGTGATGTGTACTGATGAGTCCATCTGCAGATGCTGAATTAAACTTTCAGAAAGAAGTGTTTGACTTTGTGCTTGTTTCACAGAAATTGCCACCACAGTATCACATTTTTTATTACTCACCTTATTGTTGGAACCTCAACCATATTTACCCCCCCCCCCAATCCACAATGGGACCATGGTTGTTGTCATCTGCATGGAGGAAACTGACTGTCACAGAGTCATCAGCAAATTTGAAAAGTAATCTGTTGTCATGCCAGCTGCGGCAGTCATCAGTATACACATTATAGAGGGGAGGTGAAAGGACACAGGAGGAGACCCTGTGGATGATGACAATGTGTCTTACATGCATTACTTTCTGTGTCAGTTGCCAGTTGCAGCTCGAGGCATGTATCCAAAATTATCTTTTCCAGGCACTATACTGATACTGTAGTCACTACAAGTTACGCACGTTCCATTTTGCCTGGGGGACATTTAAAACAAACCAGTCTACAACACAATAAAAATCACATGAAAATCAACCTCCCTCCTCATCTTTTCATATTTTTTTCTCCTCAATTTTTTAATGTGGATTTAGAATTTGATACTGAGCATAGCCGTGAAGTTGCCCCCCCAAATAGAAATGGTACAAGTTGTCAAATAAATGTTATCTACATAAATCCCCACAGATTTCAAAAACCTTCTCAGAACAAAGTTAACATCACAGTATATTGTAAGGTATCACATTTTTTATTACTCACCTTATTGATGGAACCTCAACCATATTTACTGTCCCTGGCTCAGACTCTCTCTCAAGCATCTACAGTAGGTGTTTTCATTCCCAAAACACAGGCTCTCTTGTGGTTCCAAGAGTCTGTAAGAGTAGAACAGGAGGTAGAGCATTCAGCTACCAGGCAGACAACTTCTGTGCATTTACGGTTAAACTTAAAACACCCCCCCCCCACACACACACAATCCACAATGGGACCATGGTTGTTCTCATCTGCATGGAGGAAACTGACTGTCACAGAGTCATCAGCAAATTTGAAAAGTAATCTGTTGTCATGCCAGCTGCGGCAGTCATCAGTATACATATTATAGAGGGGAGGTGAAAGGACACAGGAGGAGACCCTGTGGATGATGACAATGTGTCTTACATGCATTACTTTCTGTGTCAGTTGCCAGTTGCAGCTCGAGGCATGTATCCAAAATTATCTTTTCCAGGCACTATACTGATACTGTAGTCATTACAAGTTACGCACGTTCCATTTTGCCTGGGGGACATTTAAAACAAACCAGTCTACAACACAATAAAAATCACATGAAAATCAACCTCCCTCCTCATCTTTTCATATTTTTTTCTCCTCAATTTTTTAATGTGGATTTAGAATTTGATACTGAGCATAGCCGTGAAGTTGCCCCCCCAAATAGAAATGGTACAAGTTGTCAAATAAATGTTATCTACATAAATCCCCACAGATTTCAAAAACATTCTCAGAACAAAGTTAACATCACAGTATATTGTAAGGTATCACAGTTTTTATTACTCACCTTATTGATGGAACCTCAACCATATTTACTGTCCCTGGCTCAGACTCTCTCTCAAGCATCTACAGTAGGTGTTTTCATTCCCAAAACACAGGCTCTCTTGTGGTTCCAAGAGTCTGTAAGAGTAGAACAGGAGGTAGAGCATTCAGCTACCAGGCAGACAACTTCTGTGCATTTACGGTTAAACTTAAAACACCCCCCCCCCCCACACACACACAATCCACAATGGGACCATGGTTGTTCTCATCTGCATGGAGGAAACTGACTGTCACAGAGTCATCAGCAAATTTGAAAAGTAATCTGTTGTCATGCCAGCTGCGGCAGTCATCAGTATACACATTATAGAGGGGAGGTGAAAGGACACAGGAGGAGACCCTGTGGATGATGACAATGTGTCTTACATGCATTACTTTCTGTGTCAGTTGCCAGTTGCAGCTCGAGGCATGTATCCAAAATTATCTTTTCCAGGCACTATACTGATACTGTAGTCATTACAAGTTACGCACGTTCCATTTTGCCTGGGGGACATTTAAAACAAACCAGTCTACAACACAATAAAAATCACATGAAAATCAACCTCCCTCCTCATCTTTTCATATTTTTTTCTCCTCAATTTTTTAATGTGGATTTAGAATTTGATACTGAGCATAGCCGTGAAGTTGCCCCCCCAAATAGAAATGGTACAAGTTGTCAAATAAATGTTATCTACATAAATCCCCACAGATTTCAAAAACATTCTCAGAACAAAGTTAACATCACAGTATATTGTAAGGTATCACAGTTTTTATTACTCACCTTATTGATGGAACCTCAACCATATTTACTGTCCCTGGCTCAGACTCTCTCTCAAGCATCTACAGTAGGTGTTTTCATTCCCAAAACACAGGCTCTCTTGTGGTTCCAAGAGTCTGTAAGAGTAGAACAGGAGGTAGAGCATTCAGCTACCAGGCAGACAACTTCTGTGCATTTACGGTTAAACTTAAAACATTCCTTTTTGATAAAGCCTTGCTGGATCAGGTGAGTCCTGAACCATCCCTTAAGCTGCTATAGGTCTAGACTGCAGGGGAAACTCCCATCATCCACAGAGCACTTCTCCACTTCTCTCTGTCTCTCTGCCCCCCCCCCACCCCACACTCATTTATTTTTTTTAATAAATGTCAAAAACTATGTTATTGACGTGTCTCTTTTCTCCCATAGTCCCTCTCTCTCTTTCTCTCTCTCATTGCAGATACCTCTGACTCAAGAACTGAAGGAGAACAACTATTATTATTATTATTATTAACAACAATGCTTATTATATTAATTGTTGCTGCTATCATTGATAATCAATAACTTCTTTACACTGTTATTGTTTACATTTTAACTAGTAAGAGCTGATACCAGATGATCCAGGCAGATGATCGTCCACACTGTGGGCTGAGTGTCATAAAATTAACAACACATTCATAGCATCTGCAAACAATACTATATAACAACATTCAAGCATACTATCTATATAACAACAGATCTTAACTGTGTTTGTTCTCAAGTGTGGGGTGTTTTATACATTTTTAATAACATTATACGGATCACATTATAGCGTGACATATTTCTGGTTGAGGACAGGAGGAAATTACTGCAGTAAAGTGTGACAGATGGGTAAAGAAGAGTTGAAGTGGAGTATAAAATGACCGTGGTATTAATGATAAACTAATCACATGAGGGATCGTCTCAGTTGTTCATTTGGAAAAAGGGAAACTGTAATAAAGTTATTGCATTACCTGAAAGGTTTCACAATGTAACTTGATACGAATCCCCTTGCGAGTCTGCTATTGATCCGAAAAGTCTGAATCTGTGAATGTCTTTCACACTTTCCTTCAGTCACTTTCCTCTTGTTAATCGTTCCTGCTTCAGCTCACCGGTCGTAGCCAGAGGTGTGTTCCATCCAGGGCCGAAGGTGATGTTGCTTACTGCGGGGTTAACCCCCTTCACTTCCACCAGCAATTGGAAAACAACACAGGGAGCTCCGCATCATATCAACTCGTTACGCTATAATGTAATCCATATAACGTTATTAAAAATTAAAAAACAAAAAAGATCTTACCAGCCTATACACCTCTCCTACACAGGGGAAGACCACGCCTCCACGACACACACTTTCATCAGAAATGAAACTTATCTCTCTCTCTCTCTCTCACGTGTCTGTGTGTGTCGGGTCAGATCAAGGTGATCAGCGGGACCTTTCATGTGACACCTGCATTTAGAGACGCGGTCTTTCAGTCGCCTGCAAAGACCCCCTCCTTTGCGCTTACCGCTCTGAACGCTGTCTCTGTCCACGCGCATACTGTGCTTCAAGGGCTTCCACAGAATTGTGGTGTTTTCGTCGGGAACATCCTGGTGCAGCCATGTCTCCGTAAAGCATATTAAACTACACTCAAGATACTCCTTCTGACT